>NC_135235.1:16719652-17035208 GCF_051348905.1 Ranitomeya variabilis
TTTTAGGATCCATTTTATCCTGTTGCCCATGTGAAAATGAAAAAATTGAGGCTAAAAGAAATTTTGTGTGAAAAAAAAGTACTTTTTAATTTTTACGGATCAATTTGTGAAGCACCTGAGAGTTTAAAGTGCTCACTATGCTTCTAGATAAGTTCCTTGGGGGGTCTACTTTCCAAAATGGGGTCACTTGTGGGAGCGCTCCAATGTTTAGGCACACGGGGGCTCTCCAAACGTGACATGGTCTCTGCTAGCGATGGAGATCATTTTTCATTCAAAAAGTCAAATGGCGCTCCTTCCCTTACGAGCCTTACCATGTGCCCAAACAGTGGTTTACCCCCACATGTGAGGTATCAGTGTACTCAGGAGAAATTGTCCAACAAATTTTAGGATCCATTTTATCCTGTTGCCCATGTGAAAATGAAAAAATTGAGGCTAAAATAATTTTTTTGTGAAAAAAAAGTACTGTTTAATTTTTACGGATCAATTTGTGAAGCACCTGGGGGTTTAAAGTGCTCACTATGCTTCTAGATAAGTTCCTTGCGGGGTCTAGTTTCCAAAATGGGGTCACTTGTGGGGGAGCTCCAATGTTTAGGCACACGGGGGCTCTCCAAACGCGACATGGTGTCCGCTAAAGATTGGAGCCAATTTTTCATTCAAAAAGTCAAATGGCGCTCCTTTCCTTCCAAGCCCTGCCGTATGCCCAAACAGTGGTTTACCCCCACATATGAGGTATCAGCGTACTCAGGACAAATTGGACAACATCGTTCGTGGTCCAGTTTTTCCTTTTACCCTTGGGAAAATAAAAAAATTGTTGCTAAAAGATCATTTTTGTGACTAAAAAGTTAAATGTTCATTTTTTCCTTCCATGTTGCTTCTGCTGCTGTGAAACACCTGAAGGGTTAATAAACTTCTTGAATGTGGTTTTGAGCACCTTGAGGGGTGCAGTTTTTAGAATGGTGTCACTTTTGGGTATTTTCAGCCATATAGAACCCTCAAACTGACTTCAAATGTGAGGTGGTCCCTAAAAAAAATGGTTTTGTAAATTTTGTTGTAAAAATGAGAAATCACTGGTCAAATTTTAACCCTTATAACTTCCTAGCAAAAAAAAAATTTGTTTCCAAAATTGTGCTGATGTAAAGTAGACATGTGGGAAATGTTATTTATTAACTATTTTGTGTCACATAACTCTCTGGTTTAACAGAATAAAAATTCAAAATGTGAAAATTGCGAAATTTTCAAAATTTTCGCCAAATTTCCGTTTTTTTCACAAATAAACTCAGAAATTATCGACCTAAATTTACCACTAACATGAAGCCCAATATGTCACGAAAAAACAGTCTCAGAATCGCTAGGATCCGTTGAAGCGTTCCTGAGTTATTACCTCATAAAGGGACACTGGTCAGAATTGCAAAAAACGGCAAGGTCATTAAGGCCAAAATAGGCTGGGTCATGAAGGGGTTAATAGACTTAGTTGCAGAGTACATGCATTTTTTACGTGTTTCCACAGTGGAAATGCACTTAACGTGCTTGTACATTTTATACCTGCAGAACTTTAACATTTAACCCCTTAGTGACGGAGCCAAATTTTTGAAATCTGACCAGTGTCACTTTATGTGGTAATAACTCTGCAACGCTTCAACAAATCCCAGTGATTTTGAGATTGTTTTTTCGTGACACATTATACTTTATGATAAAGGTAAATTTAGGTCAATATGTTTTATGTTTATTTATAAAAAAAATATCAAAAATTTGAGAAAAATGAAAACAATTAGCAATTTTCTAAATTTGAATGATTATCCCTTTAATCCAGATGGTCATACCACAGCAAAGCATTAATAAATAACATTTCCCTCATGTCTGCTTTACGTCAGCGCCATTTGTAAAATGTTATTTTATTTTGTTAGCATTTTAGGAAGTTTAAAAATGTAGCAGCATTTTTTCAAGAAAATTTTCATTTTTTTTAGGGACTTATCCATGTTTGAAGTGACTTTAGGGGTCTCATATATTGGGAAACCCTGAAACGTGATACCATTTTAAAAACAGCACCCCCTGACATATTGAAAACTGCAGTCAGGTAGTTTATTAACCCTTCAGGTGCTTTACAGGAATTAATGCAAAGTGGTATGACAGAAATGAAAATGTGTATTTTTACCACCTAAATGTCTCAAACTTCTGAACAGATTACTACAGCAGTCAGACTCTAAGGGTGTGTGTCCACGTTCAGGAAACGCTGCGTGTTTGACGCTGCGTAGAACCGCAGCGTCAAACACGCAGCGTCCAGATGTTACAGCATAGTGGAGGGGATTTCATGAAATCCCATCTCCACTATGCATTAAAAGACGCATGCGGCAGACCCGCGGAAACGGACCAAATCCTGATGCAATCCTGAACGTGGACACATACCCTAAGGCCGCTATTTGGATGTGAATTGCCATGGCAAACATCAGGACCACACAATCATGATCTCTGGGTGCCGATGGGCATAAAGAGGAAGCCCCAACACACTGTTAACCATTTATATGATGTAGTCACTATTGACAGCAGCATCTAAGGGGTTAAACAGATATGGAAGGTGCAAACACTGATCGTGGCTGATGCAGCAAGTTGTCAACTATAGCGGACAGCCGGCAGCTGCTGGATTGTCACCTGTATGGGGAGTCTATTCTCTTATATCTCAGGTATTGGCGGTCATTAAGGGGTTAATTTAAGTCTATGGAGAAAATCCGCACAGAAAACTCATCATACCCGCAAGAGAGACTGACAGTCTGCGTAAGTGATACGAGCTCCGCAGGTCAGTTTACACTACGTTAAAATGAGGCACGAGGGCGGGAGATTTCTATAAATCCCATCCACTTCACTGGAACTGTAAGACACTGTGGGTTTTTTTATGCAGCAAAAATAGGTAGCTTCAAAAACGCACCAAAAGCTCATCATGGGAACATAGCCTTAGAAAAAGGTAAGAAAAAACAAAAGTGTATAAAAAATGAAATAAAAAACGAAAGGTGCTGGAGTGTTATAAGAGGAGCGGCTGATATCAGTGACACGTATGGATGTACTTAATTTTGTAGGATGCCTTCACTATAGATTTGTGACCTGAAGCAATTTGTATTTACTCCCTGTAATTCAGTCTCTCCTCTGTCTGAAGTAGCTGATAACAGAGAACACTAGGTTACATGAAACTGGACAGAAAATGGACTACAGGTTTTAATGTTTCTTTAAAATCCCTCACACTAAAGAGTATCCCAGAGGTTTTCTGTTTGATATTTTGCAGTTGCAGGGTCTTATGTCCATGAGATTCTGTCCAAGTGAATGGACCAGCAAGGAATTTTGAAAATCTCAAACACATCATTACAATAAAATGACTGTCAGCGCAGTGATGGCCGAGCCACAGATGTGGCGAATTCCATTCCAGCCTCCAAAAACCTCCGTGTCAGGTAACAATGACGCCAGCCCCGGAAAATGTATTGTGAGTAATCTGCCTTTAGTCCACATTGAACATTACTGTGGATAACACTGGCAGATGACCTGCTCAGTGTCGTCCCTGCTCAGAGTCGTCCCTGCTTAGCGCATCTCAGCTCAGCATCGTCCCTGCTCAGCACCCTCCCTGCTCTGCATCGTCCCTGCTCAGTGTCATACCTGCTCAGAGTCGTCCTTGCTCAGCATCATCCCTGCTTAGCGTCGTCCCCGCTCAGAACCCTCGCTGGTCAGCATCGTCCCTGCTCAGCGTCATCCCTTCTCAGCACCCTCCCTACTCAGCGTCATCCCAGCTCAGAGTAGTCCTTCCTTAGCATCATCCCTGCTTAGCGTCGTCTTTGCTCAGCGCCTTCTCTGCTCAGTGTCATCCCTGCTTAACGCCAACCCTGCTCAGTGCCGTCCACACTCAGCTTCGTCCCCACTCAGCGCTGTCCTTGCTTAGCATCATCTCTGTTTAGCATCATCCCTACTTAGCGTCGTCCCTGCTCAGCGCCTTCTCTGCTCAGCATCGTCCCTGCTCAGTGTCATCCATGTTCAGAATCATACCTGCTTACCATTGTCCCTGCTCAACCCATCTCTGCTCATCGTCATTCCTGCTCAGTGCCTCCTCTGCTCAGCGCTGTCCCTGCTCAGTGTCGTCCATGCTCAGCGCTGTCCCTGCTCAGCGCAGTCCCTGCTCAGTGTTGTCCCTGCTCAGCACCTTCTCTGCTCAGCGCTGTCCCTGCTCAGTGACGTCCCTGCTCAGCGCTGTCCCTGCTCAGCACCTTTTCTGCTCTGCACCTTCTCTGCTTAGCGCTGTCCCTGCTCAGTGTCATCCCTGCTCAGCGCTGTCCCTGCTCAGCGCTGTCCTTGCTCAGTGTCATCCCTGCTCAGCGCTGTCCCTGCTCAGCACCTTCTCTGCTCAGCACTGTCCCTGCTCAGTGTCATCCCTGCTCAGCACCATCCCTGTTCAGCACCTTCTTTGCTCTGCACCTTCTCTGCTCAGCGCTGTCCCTGCTCAATGCTGTCCCTGCTCAGCACCTTCTCTGCTCAGTGTCGTCCCTGCTCAGCACCTTCTCTGCTCTGCACCTTCTCTGCTCAGCGCTGTCCCTGCTCAGTGTCATCCCTGCTCAGCGCTGTCCCTGCTCAGCGCTGTCCTTGCTCAGTGTCATCCCTGCTCAGCGCTGTCCCTGCTCAGCACCTTCTCTGCTCAGCACTGTCCCTGCTCAGTGTCATCCCTGCTCAGCACCATCCCTGTTCAGCACCTTCTTTGCTCTGCACCTTCTCTGCTCAGCGCTGTCCCTGCTCAATGCTGTCCCTGCTCAGCACCTTCTCTGCTCAGTGTCGTCCCTGCTCAGCACCTTCTCTGCTCTGCACCTTCTCTGCTCAGCGCTGTCCCTGCTCAGTGTCATCCCTGCTCAGCGCTGTCCCTGCTCAGCACCTTCTCTGCTCAGAACTGTCCCTGCTCAGCACCTTCTCTGCTCTGCACCTTCTCTGCTCAGCACTGTCCCTGCTCAGCACCTTCTCTGCTCAGCACCTTCTCTGCTCAGCGTTGTCCCTGCTCAGCACCTTTTCTGCTCAGCGCTGTCCCTACTCAGTGTCGTCCCTGCTCAACGCCTAATCTGCTCAGCGCTGCCTATAAGTTATAGTGGTAACTAAACCTATAGAAATTATTACAGATCATACTCTATTGTACTTGGTGCAAATGGAGTTTAATCCAACATATTATTTGGTCAGAGCCGATATGTTTGTTTTAGTAACTAGTTACGCATGACTCATGTTATTCCTCAGATAAATGTATAAATAAATTAATAAGTGTTACCTTCTCCTTTTCAAAGGGTTTTGTCCCTAAGTGTCTGGATTGGTTCCGTTTTTTGTACTTTACACAAACCGCAGCGTGGCACCCCATTTTTGCAATGTTCATTTTGTTTATACTTAGATACCGTCCCGTTTGGGGTATACCTTGTCGCAGCTTTTACGTTTTTTGATGAAAACAGTGTTAACTAAATCCCCTATGTTATTAACGTACTATTACTATTCACTTATTACAGGCTATTTGCTCATTTTGTTTTTATCTTAGGTTCTGTTTGCTGATTGGTCACAGTGTGAATGAGCACCTATGCACTGCACTTATACCAACATGTGCTCTCTCTATTTTTTGGGTTTTGTTGTACTTGATGGACGATATCAGATAGTGTAACAGATACTGCCCCAGTTTTAGATTTCTTGGAGGAACAAGATAGGAACTACACTTTGCAAAGTGTTGAGAAATGATGCCCCAGAATTATTAAATGGGGAAAACTTGTATTTACTTACAAATAAAAAACCGTAAGAAGGATATTCTTTAATTATCTTAATGCTCTTTTTAATTAGATAAATTTTATTTTATTAAAAAAATTGATTTGCAAAACAAAGAAAGGAAAATAGAACATTCTCCAAAAGTATATCAGTGTTCAAATCAAAATGTCTTGAATAACCTTAGATTATTTAAAAAAAAAAAAATTTTGGGGCAAAATTCCCTCTTTACACCTGCAGCACAACATGGAAACTTTTCACTAATAATAAATCTACTGTGGAATACGCTGTTAATGTGATATTATTTACCTTGTTTCAAAATTTTATAGAATGTTACAGTTTGTAAGGGACCTCCTGGGTCGTCGTGTCCAACCCCTGCTCAAAGTCCTCATAGGACATGATTTGCAGACCAGTCACCATTCTGGTCACTCTTCTCTGACCTTGCTCCAGTTTGTTGATGTCTTTTTTAAAATGTGACCAGAACTGGACACAGTATTCCAGATGAGGTCTGACCAAATAGGAGTAGAGGGCAATAAAGACTTCACGTGATCTAGACTGTAGGCTTCTGTTAATACATCCCAGAATTGCATTTGCCCTTTTTGCTGCTGCATCACACTGTTGACTCATGTTCAGTCTGTGATCTATTATTATTTGCTTTAATTATTGTATTGTTAACGTTGTTACTTATGACTGTTGTGTTTGAAACTGTTAAGCTGTAAAGCGCTGCGGAATATGTTGGCGCTATATAAATAAAGAATATTATTATTATTAGTATACCCAAGTCTTTTTCATGTGCTGTTGCTTAGCCCTATTCCTCCCATTCTGTATATGCTTTTTTTATTGCCCAGATGTAGTACTTTGCATTTTTCCTTGTTAAAAACCATTCTGTTAGTTGCTGCCCACTGCTCCAGTTTATTTATATCTTTTTGAATACTCTCTCTTCTCTAGTATTAGCTATCCCTCCTAGCTTTGTGTCATCAGCAAATTTAATCAGTGTACCCTCAATTTCTTCATCTAAATAATTAAGATGTTGAACAATACAGGGCCGAGGACAGAGCCCTGTGTTACCCCGCTTGAGACATTCTTCCAACTGGATGTGCAGCCATTTACGACCACTCTTTGGGTCCGATCACTAAGCCCGTTATGAATCCACCTAACAGTTGCCTTGTCCATTCCATACTTAGTCGTTTTTTCAACAAGGATTTATTGCTTGCATAGTTATGGGTGCAACTATTTTACCTGAACAGTGAACAGCAGTTCCAAAAAATGTACATTGCAACAGGCACCTGGACATAAGAGATTAAAAAATGACTTCTTTACTACTATGGGAGAATATAGTGATCATGTTCTAAGATGTGAATTGTGTCCGTCACTTATTATCTATAGGAGAGTATAGAGATAATGCTCAGAGACAGGTGCAGAAGTCATTGTGCAGGGACAGGAGGTAGGTGAGATGTACAGTGGCATGTAAACATTTGGGCAAACCTGGTCAAAATTACTTTTATTGTGAACAGTTAAGCAAGTTGAAGATGAAATGATCTAAAAAAGGACTAAAGTTAAAGATTATTATCACCATGATTAAGACATCAGTCGAAACACATCGGAAGAATGCTGCCATATGTGCATAATGCTGTAAGAAATTATAACTTATTTTCAAGTGGTGTACCATAGGATTTAACCCTTTCCTTTTTTTTTTTTTTTAATGAAGAAATAAATTCACTGATTTTATTACATTCCTGCTGGATTCATCGATTTTTCTGTGGACTGAGTGCACAACTTTTCTCATGCAGGAACAGATGTGGAATAGCCGATATTCAGGTGAGCTGACTATCTTTTGTTTTTTTTAAAGTTAAAGATGACACATTTCCTCTGTATTTTTTTGGGGGGGAATATATATATAGATAGATAGATATATTGTTACGAATCTGCATCACAGGACTAGGGTAGAAGGGGGAAAAGCTGACCCTGTACTAGGACTAGGCTGAAACCCTACGATGGAGTGGGCGACCTATTCCTTGTGAATAGACCCACCGACGTTTCCTGAAAGATCTAGGGACTGGGAACAAAAACAGGTAACCTCCTAGTAGGAAAATAGAGGCAGCCGCCGAAACGAAAGGAAAACCAAAAACAAAACTGGCAGAACTAGAGATCCCAGAACTGCACAATATCAAACACAGAAAGCTAACAAGAACCAAGCCAGAACACTAGCGGATTAACACTGTTGTCCAGCAAGGACTGGGAGGCAGGTGCTGGGTAATAAAGGGTGATGCAATCACCTGACCTAGGACAAACCCAGCACCAGAGGAAAAAGACCAGCAACCTGAAAACCACAACAAGATGGCGGATGGTCAAAACAAAATAGATTCTAACATATATAGTGCTCATTTACACTTTAAAAATTACGAAAATAAGGAATATGGGCAGATGCTAAAGTTTGCGCACCCTACATGGTTAGTACCTAGTAGCGCCTCATTTTGCAACTTTTACAGCTTGTAAACACTTTTTGTAGCCAGACAAGAGTCTTTCAATTCTTGTGTGAGGGATTTTCAACCATTCTCCTTTGGAAGAATTCTTCCAGTCCTGTGAGATTCCTGGGTCGTCTTGCTTCCTCTGCTATTTTGAGGTTTAGCCACAGATTTTCAATGATGTTCAGATCAGGTGTCTGTGAGGGCCATTGTAAAACCTTCAGCTTGCGCTTTTGAGGTCGTCTATTGTGGATTGCGATGTGTGTTTAGGGTCACCATCCATTTTTAGAAGCCATCCTCTTTTCAACTTCAGCTTTTTACAGATGGTGTTGTTTTCATCAAGAATTTATTGAAATTCAATTGAATCCATTCTTTCCACTACCCGTGAAATGTTCCTCATGCCATTGGCTGGAGCACAACCGCAAAGCATGATTTACTTCCCCCCCCCAGTGCTTAATGGCTGTCGAGATGTTCTTTTCCTGAAATTCTGTGCCCATTTTTCTCCATGCATACCTTTGATCATTGTGGTCAAAGACTTCTATTTTATCTTCATCAGTCCACAGGACTTATTTCCAAAATGCATCAGGCTTTTTTAGATGTTACTCTTCCATGTAGCCCATATTTGTGCAGGTGTCTTGAGCACCAGAGCAATGTACCAAAACTCCAGTACCCCAATGTACCCAATGTAGAAATCCTACGAGCAGCTCTCAATGAAATTTTGCTTGGTCTTCTTTGCTTATCTTGACCAACACTGTTCCTCCACTGCCATTTCTTAATTACATTTCCAAATGAGGAAAAGGCAACTTGAAAACACTTTGCTATCTTCTTATAGCCTTCTCCTGCTTTGTGGGTCTCCACCATTTTGATTTTTAGAGTGCTCGGCAGCTGCTTAGAAGAACTCATGGCTGCTGATTTTTGGCACAAGGTTAGAGAATGCTGTGTTTTTAAAAAGCTAGGAAATCTGCGTCACCTGGCCTTTCTTAGCGATGATAGTAAACATGCCATAACCCTAACAGGCTAATTAAGGTCTGAAACCTTGGTTTAAGTTATCTGAACACACAAATCTCCAAGGGTGGGCAAACTTTTGCATCAACCCATTTTCCTTTCTGTGATTTATAAAATTTTCTGCCTAAAATACAAAGGAAATGTGTCATCTTTAACTTTAGGCCTTTTAGATGTAATTTCATTTTCAACTTGCTTAACTGTTCACAACAGTAATTTTGACCAAGGGTTCCCAAACTTTTACATGCAATCTTAGCCTTCATCTATTACATAACAGGGTGTAGTCGGCATGCTCAGAGACATGTGCAGAGGTCATTGTGCAGGGAGGGGTGAGTTTTTACTATGGTCTATTGTCATTGTTGGATCCTGTTTTCGCAGACACCATCTTTGTATGGGGATTTTTTCTCTATTGAAAGGAGATGACTTCTATAGGCAAACATGTGAAGGGCACAACTAATAGTCTATAAATACACAAACAGAAAAACAATACACCAAGTCCCAATGTATCGTTACAACCACACAAACATTCAGCAAAGAAAGATGGTGCTCTTAGTGGGAAAACCTATTTCTCACAAAAACTAACTTGTAATAAACAGATAAGTAATGAAAAACTAAAAAATCATAATCTAGTAAGAACATGAAAGGAAAAAAGGAAAAAATTCAGTTCCGACTCAATGTAAATGTTATTCCAAATGATTAAAATTTATGTTAAACACAAATACCATTTTCTATGGACTCCAGGTTATGGAATGTATACATTGTTTTCCTATTATTTATCATGGATTATAAAACTTTGGAATAAACATTATATTGTGTGGGGCCAGATGACACTTTGCTGGATTTTTTTTCGCAGTCTGCCAGCTTATCTCTGACTTCATCCTCTCAATGGTCTATGGGACGCTGAGCGAATCATATTGTTATTACTAGACCCAGACATTTATCTGACCTTTGTAAAAAAATATTTAAATTATCAGTAGGGATGAGCGAATCTGCTGTGATACGCGGATATCACTCAAGTATCTGGGTGCTCAGATGTGCTCGTTACTCGGCGAGCATTACTCAGTGCTCTGTTTCAAGCTCGAATCCCCACCCCGCATGTTTTGTGCCTGTTACACAGCCAATAAGCATGCAGGGATTACTTGTGCGTCACTATAATGACGTAGACATCTTGGTAGTGGCATTACTGCGATTGGCTGGCTGTGTGACATCATCAGGGGTTATAAAAGGACAGGCGCCACCAGGCTCGGCACACTGACACCATTGCACAACTCTTAGCTGTTATTCGAGGGAGAGAGTGCTTGTGTAGGCCTGTGTGTGCACAGTTTAACGAATTCAAGTCCTATGATGTTGATACTGGTGCTCAACCTGAGCCATCATACTAATAGCCCTTATAAGGCCTAATCTTGCACTTTGCTGTTTGTATCGGATACAAACTATGGCTAAAAAAAAAAATTTGAATAATTTTTATGGACTGAATTATTCATCCATACAGCTTTATGCGGTTCTTATTACATTACGATGATATATAAAACTACAAAAAAGTTTTTAAAAAATTTATGGATTCAAATTAGTCATCCAAACAGCTTAACGTGCTTTGTGTAAAATAACGGTGGGTTAAAATTTTTAAACACCGCTTGGCCTGGTACAGTTCACAAAGTATTTTTATTACAAAAATTGACAATTGTCAAATATACTGTACAACCTGCTTTATGTGAAAGTTCATTGGTTTTAAATAAAAAACAAAACTGGCCTGCTACAGGTGTACAAATTTGGTCCCTCGCTTAGCACTCAGTCCACAGCCGCCACTATTTCTCTCGTTGTGGCGTTCATGCCTTGTACCAGCACGTGTACAGGAATATCACCCGTGCCCCTATCAATGCAGTTACTGTGATTATCCACTTAACAGCCAACATAAGGACAAGTGCTTGTGGCCAAGGAAGCTAAATTTCCCTGACAGCACACTGGGTGAACATTGTGGAGGCCGGGCTGAGTCCCACCCTGGCACGGCACATGTGCTACCAACACCCTACTTCTATCAGGGTTTCCTCCACCTCCTACACCAGTTCCTATACCCCCTCCTGCTCCTCCTCATCCTCCATCTACAATGTGCTATCTCAGTCCACATCAGCCAGTAGCTGGAAGCTCTGCATCACTGCCTCAGAGAAGCTGAAACAGGCTCTGCTGAAGCTAATCTGTCTAGGAGACAATTTGCACACCACGACAGAGATTGAAAGGAACAGACCAGGCAGATCTGGGGCTCTTGCCACTGAACCTTCAACCAGGCATGGTTGTGTGTGATAATTGGCGTAACCTGGTGGTGGCTGTGAAGCTTGGCAAGCTTACGCACATACCATGCTTGTACCCTTTGCTCAACTTGATAGTTTAGCGGTTTCTGAAAAACCTACCCACATTTACCATAGCTTCTGGTCAAGGTATGCCACATCAGCGCCCAATCCCGCAAGTCGGCTACAGTTGCCACTGCTCTGTCAGTACTGCAGTAGCGCATGCAAGTGCCAGCACACCGACTGGTGTGCGACATGAACACGGGCTGGAACTCCACACTGCACATGTTGGAAAGTGTTTGTGAACAGCAGAGACCAGTTGTTAAATGTTAGCTCCAACACGCCGGTCAGTATTCTGGTCAACCTTCACACATAACTGAAGAGTGGCCATGGATGCCTGACATTTGTGTGGTTCTCCACAAAGATGGTGAGCAGTGACGACGTCATCATCATCAGCACAACAATACCGCTTCTGTGCCTACTTAAACAGTCGCAGATGACAATTAAACATGATGCTTTGCATGCGGACCAGGAGGAGATGAAGACATGAGACAGGGAGATACTGCCCAGCTTCATCTCATTTTCTCAGCGTAGATTGGGTATCAATGAGGAGATGGAGGCTGAAGAAGAGGAGCTGGCTGATGAGATGGAGGAGGAAGACAGGGAAGTGTTGGCTGTAGGGACCTTGGCACAAACGTCCAACTTTATGTACCTCTGCCTTTCCTGTGACCCTCGCGTTACTTTCATCTTGGCCAAAAAAAGTACTGGTTCACCCTGGTAGACTCACGCTACAAGAAGAACTTTGCACTTCTTCTTCCTTAGGAGTAGAGGTCTTCTAAAATGGTGCCATACCAGAAGGTCATTGTGGAAATTATGTTGAAAAAATTTCCAACAGACAACGCTAGCTGCAGGGGGAAACTTCCTAGGCCAACCAGGGAGGAGAGGCAAGGGAGACACACAGCAGTGGAAGAGGTACATTGTCAAAGGCCTGGGCCAATTTCATGACACCCTTTCAGCATCCATCCTTTCAGGTGGTCAAGAAATACCTGGCTGTCAAAACCAGCATACTCCCTAATTCCTCTGCAAACTTCAGCTATTGGGTCTCAAAGCTAGACACCTGGGATGAGCTGCCCCTCTATGCCTTGGAAGTGTTGTGCTGCCCTGCCACTAGTGTCTTGTCTGAGTAGGTGTTTAGTGCCACTGGGGGTCAAAACAGGCGCTTTCGCCTGTTAACAGTCCTGACAAGCTAACTCTGATAACAATGAACAAAGCCTGGAATAGACCCGAATTTTCAACACCACCACATGACAGCAGCACATAAATTGTTTTTATTGTTAAATATTTGAATAAGGCCTGCCAATTGTCATCTTCTAGGTTCTATGGATGACCCTACTTAGATTTTTTTCCTAACTTTGCACTTTATGTAAAGCCTTTAAAAGTGTAGAAGTACCACAGCTTCACTTTCTTAAATTTTTATGAGGCATTCCAGTTGGTGCCTTCAAGGGTGTATGGATGACCCTGCTTGTAATTATTGTCTGGCTTTGCACTGTGT
This sequence comes from Ranitomeya variabilis, assembly GCF_051348905.1. Classification (NCBI taxonomy): domain Eukaryota; kingdom Metazoa; phylum Chordata; class Amphibia; order Anura; family Dendrobatidae; genus Ranitomeya; species Ranitomeya variabilis. Next base: position 16,732,702 of record NC_135235.1, read on the forward strand.
TCAGAGCTTTTATGAGTGTAGGAATAGCACAACTACACTATGCTCACAATATTTGAATGAGGCCTAACAGTTGGTCCTTTCAAGGGTGTATGGTTGACCCTGCTTGTAATTATTGTCTGGCTTTGCACTGTGTTGAGAGCTTTTATGAGTGTAAGAGTAGCACAACTACACCTTGTTCACAATATTTGAATGAGGCCTAACAGTTGGTCCTTTCAAGGGTGTATGGATGACCCTGCTTGTAATTTTGGGCAGGATTTACAATTAATGCATAGCCTTTATAAGTCTAGGAGTACCAATACATTACAATTGGTACAGAATGTGTATGAGGCCCTCCTTTATGTCGGAGTGTATCTGAGTCCCCAATTTTGGGCAGATCTTGCTTCCTTCATAAATTACACTGAAATTTCAAATGTTTTTAATTAAAAAAATTCAATTTTGGTTTACTTAAATTATAATTTTTTAAAAAATACTTTTTATATTTTGCCTTATATGCAAGTCATTATATAGGAAAAAAATGTTTCTTGACATTTTTTTCCTGTAAAATGTAATTTCTTATTGGTTTGGTTGTTGAGTGGAGTAAAATTGTGACATCATTGTTTTCAGCAGCGATCTGGGAGTCAGAGAGGCTTCCAGGGGTCTTCCCCATGCTGTTCTCCTTCCATTCAGCAGTTTTTCCATCCATTAGAAATTGCTTGGTTCGAGTAACAAGCATCCCAGCATTTTAGTGCTCAATCATTTCTAATTATCAGTTATCATCAATGATCACTAAGTAAATAATACATTTAATATCCATCAAACATCTGAAATGTAAATACAAATCTCAGTCTCTCAGGAGAAGAGGGGTTGTCAGAATGTGTAGAAATAAGACTTAATTGTAAGAGAATGAAACAACAGTAATTTTAGATTTCACTTTGTCTCCAGGGACAGGAGGTGTTCATCGCTCTTCAGTGGTGTCAATAATGAAGCCTTCTCACTAATGGAGTAGCCCCTGTGATACCTGGCTAATGGGTTAATCCCCCTCACACACTGAGCAGAATACATTTCCTGCAGAGTATTCCTGAGGATTAGGAGGGCTAATTATGGATCATTTAGTGACATGTGGCATATACATGAAAGAATGCGAGGAGGGTGCTGGAATTCACTACTACACGTTAATCCCCTAGCAAGTAAGATGACCCATCCGAACCGGGATCTCTAAGAGGAAGGTGGATTTTTTAACCTAAATTAAAGATGAACTACAATTATTTGGAAGTTTCTTTTACTGTTTTTAAAAAACAAAGTAATTGTCACCTTCAGCGATCGTCCACAACTAACATCCCATAACAGTCTGGTCCACACTGGCCTATTCTTTCTGGTTCCATCCTTGACATACTGGAAGTCAGCCCGGTAAGCGCTGCAGCCAGGGGTTAGCAGAGAGGAAATACAGGCAATTTCTCATGTGTTGAGAACAGGACCAGATGGTACAACGCAACAATATGAAATGAGGGTGAATGTGGCTTCTTTCATTTTTTTTTTAAACAGTTTCAACCATTGTAAAAATATTTGAGAGCCCATTTAAAGGGAATCTGTCACCTCATTGCGGTCCGGTCTGATGGGCGTTGCTGTCTGGGTCCGGCGCCTCCCATCTTCATGCGATGACGTCCTCTTCCTTGCTTTGTGTTGCGGCTCCGGCGCAGGCGTACTTTATCTTCCTGTTGAGGGCAGCGTAAAGTACTGCAGTGCGCAGGTGCCGGGCCTCTCTGACCTTTCCCAGCGCCTGCGCACTGCAGTACTTTGTTCTCCCCTCAACAGGGCAGAGAATTACGCCTGCGCAGGAGCCGCGACAGGAAGCAAGGAAGAGGACGTCATCGCATGAAGATGGGAGGCGCCGGACCCGGACTGCGACGCCCATTGTACTGGATCGCTCGGACCGCCCCCCAGTGAGTATAATATAACTTGTTTTTCTTATCTTTCAGGATACATCAGGGGCTTATCTACAGCATTACAGAATGCATCACAGAATGCTGTAGATAAGCCCCTAATGGCGGTGGCCTCAGCTTATATACAAAAAATGAGGTGACAGATTCCCTTTAAATAAAATCTCGGTTTATTACATTAATTCTCTCTCTTTTTACAGTATATCTAGTAATTTTATAGTATATAAATTAGCATTAAAAAATTGTATAAAAAACATACCGTAGTCCTTTTTTTACCATGTAGCCTATGTAACACTATTAGGTCTCATGCATGCGACCATAATTTTCGTCCGAGTGCTATCTACTAAAAAAAAGATGACATTTAGACCAATGTTATTCATTGGGTAGTGAAAATGAACGATTTTTTTCACTAAATGAATCTGCATGTGAAAAAAATGCAGCATGCACAATTTCCTCCAAAAATCAAATGGGACTCGCCCATTCTAGTCTATGGGTGTGAGAAAAAATCGGATTCCATATGAAGATACAGAATAACATCCAATTGTTATGGACTCATTGCAGTTCTATAACAGAGGAAACTGTAAATCGCACTGTAAAGGATTAATAGCTGCTGCTGTAAAAAAAACTTTTCTGGGTGCAACTCTGATTTTTTATACGGTCGTGTGAACCTAGCCTTAGAAGTGTTTGTGACCTGTCATTTACATCATGTAATAGAAATAATACTACTGCTACTAATAATAATAGAGACCAATAGAAACCTAAGACCAAAATTTCACAAATAGAATCTATCAACAGATTCTTTCTATAAGATATTTTGGTAGTTTATAAAAAGCTGTGAGTGAACAAATCCCCCAAAATATATCTGTATTACAGGAAGAAAAGAATGCAACAGAGGAGCAGTCATTTAGGTTACTGTATAGTGAAAGTCTATGTTAAAGTGACATATAACTTTCATTTTTTTATTTCATTAAAATGAGTATAAAGAGTCAGTTTTGTGGCTAAACTGAATATGACTGCACCATGGAAAGGTTCGAGCAACATATGATCACTTCTACAAAAATTGCTTCCCCATGAACTAGCTGAAGCCGCTCAGTGTGAGAACGCCTGGTATAGACAGACGAAAGAACATCGTCACCTGTCCTGAACGCACCATTATAAGAACACGCAGAATGCAAACCCTGACCAGCAACTTCTATCATAATGAAGCCAATATGAACCGCTGCAAACTGTTACTATAATAATAATAATAATCTTTATTACTGCATTATATACACATATATACTGTATATATAAGATTCTTGTGAATCTGTAACTAACTGAAGAATACAATTGTCGCTTTCTGACATTTTTCACCGTGTAGTAAATGCCACTGTCATATTTAAGAAAAAAAAACTTCAACCACAAGTACGATTCTCCAGTGTTGAAAATGAAAGCGCAGGAAGTCAGTGATTTATTGCTTTGTAGTTATTTAGCGTCATATGATAATAATTAATGTCCATTCCACAATATAATATTGGATCTACTCCAAGACTGCTGGGGAACGTGGTGCAGGATCCCAGGAGATCCGTCAGCAGCCTGCAGATGCATTTTACAATGTGTGATCCGGACTCTACAAGTGGCTTTCCAGCTGTTGGCATACTACACGTTGTATTTTAATGGTGATGAGCTAGCAGAGAACTCCGGGGCTTAGACTTTCCTCTAAAATGCTCCTGGAGTTCACTAATAGATGCCAAGAATAAACTTAGGAAGGAATCACTAGTGTAATATAGTATCTCCTATACCAGATTCTCATGAGTCTTTAGTATTTTCCCACTATTTTAATAAATCAAATGTATCAAGTACACTGCGATTGTGCATAAACCAGACCAGCCCTTCTTAGGTGTGTGACTATTCTGAAATGAATATAACTGCAGCCCGGCGGGAAAATATTCTTCATTTTCCAGAGATGTCATAAGACTTAAACTCGCTAAACACATTGGCCAGCACTTGCAGGGCAGCACTTTCCTTTCATGTGACAGTAACTCTGAGATGTTTGATTGGCTTTTAAACCTTTTATCCCATTCTAAACACAGCTGGCATGCTTCAGTCAACGCTGCCAGGTCCTCGTAACCATTTTATACTAAGAGCATTCCCAACTAAAAAACAAAGCAGCAAAATGAAAAAAATCTATTTTGTAGATATCTCACGACGGTTCTGTTCTCAGTAACCATAGTCCTATGTGTACGATGGAAAATTACTGCAAATGTCTATAATAAGAAACATTCATCCACGACCTGGGAGTATTACTTCCTAGGAAAGGTTTACAGGAGAAGGGGATTTTCAACCTTTATGAAAGCTAATAAAATACTAAAAAAAAAGAGAAACGTACAACAATCAGCACGGTGACCTAAAACTAATACGAAAAAAAAAGCATTTTAATGTTTCTTATGTTACACAGTTTGGTCTAGTAATAACTTTTTAGTTTGGGTAAGTACAGCTATATATATTACACAACATTCGCTAATAAAAAATAATACTAATTACATCAAAATATAATGTATGTTACAAATTGCTATACTGTAAAATTCAGAATCTAGAAATTATTTGTAGAAAGTCATTAATTTATATATTTTTTTAAACCTTTTTACATTTAGAAACTTTTTTTGAAATTGTAAATTGTATTTTGATCTGTCCTTGAATTATTTAATAGTGATATTAGTTCAAGGTCCTAAACATAGTAACTACAAGAACAAAGTTTGATTCATACTTACAGTTTTAAGGAAGTTTTTTTCCCCAAAGCTAAGATTGGATTGAAGAATAATGTAAGCGCTTAAACTTTCCTACTCTTTATATCCACTTTGGTTTTTAGTACAAAAATAATATCAGGTTAGCTATCTAATTGCAATGAATTACCATACCGAACTCATAAAAAAATACCTGCTAGAAAAAAGCATTTGTGTATTAGGTGTCATAAGTGAGGCGAGTTCTCACCCGGGTCGGTTACGTTCCCATCATGCACAATGTAAACAAGCTAAAAAATACTCTACGCCAATAAAACCTGAACGTATACAACAGTAACAGTTTATGTGATTTCCAAATATCTGTATAATTTCAAACTGTTAACTGATATTTTTTTTAAATAATGAATTGAAAATATTTTTTGCTGGTGACTTTAAACAAATGAATTTCAAGTTCGTTTTACTCACTTTACAAAAAAAATAATAATCTATGCCCGGACTTAGTGTTGCGTGTCAGATTTTTTGTAACCACTGTACTACAGGAAGTAAACGTTGTGTGTCCTTGATATATTCAAAGATTTTTTTATGACATGCTACAAAGCTAAACGCCAGTTGCTAACATTTTGAAGTCACTTTATAGATCACCTCTAAAGCTCCCTGCCTTTAATCATGTAATAAAAACGTCACTGTTGGGTAATTTATTGGATATTAAATGTACACCGAAGTGATTATTGGGCTAAAAAAAAAACATTTAAAAAATGTATTTCAAATCCTTCATGGTCAGTACTATTTATGTTTTCATTATATCAGCGGCAGTCGCATTAAAACGTATTTCTTAATGGAGTCAATAGTGAATGAAGCGCTCCATTTGATACAAAAGTTTTTACATTAGTTACATTACAGTAGTTACATTTTAACAACCAGTTTAAATTACAAAATAACAATAATTGTGATTATCATCTTTAAGAAAAATCTGAATTAAAAACTTGCATATTCACACAGCACGATGAACATAAAAATCTGACCTAAAATGTTAAGTTACGTAAAAATATAAAATGTTGAATAACTAAGTCACCTAATAAAAAATAGGAAGTAACTTTTTTTTAAATTCCAGTGAATGAACGACTTATGAAGTAGTAAGGGCATAACGCTGGCTCAACATGGCAACAGACGGAAAGTTATGCAGCGCAGTTTCAAAATAACACGATCACATTTCAGAGCCAAAGGAGGACATGTTGAAATCGGTACACGTTAAAATATTAGCGTAGCCAGAACCATCATATCTATCAACGACCTGCAAATGGGGAAGGCGGAAATTTATCCTTAATCACCGTGATTTAAGAAATAAGGTCTTATGGCCAGAGATGCACAAGATGGTACAGAACAATAACATAGGCTGATTTATGTAGTTGTTGATATTAGCTTTAATAAATCACATTTTTATTTAATTTATTGGACATTCTTATGAGAAGGGGCGAGTGGTTATCCCGTCCTCGCCCATATTGGCATCATCATTTATTGTGTTCTGATTGAATAACAATATCCAGCTACAACCCACAAGTGAATAATATGAAATAAAATCTGTAGCGGATGATGGAAAGTGATACTTATTATTACTCTTCGGTATCCCAAAGTGTCAAACTCGGGTCTTATTATTAAACGTCATTTATGTGAGATACGTAAAACAGCGTCACATCAAGTGAATATATGATGGTGACTGAGGGCACTGAATTACTTCTCCGGGAGTGTTTAATGGTTCTCCTCCAATCTTTTCAGCTCCCCATAAATGTTATTCAAATTAGTTTTGCTGATTCCTCCCAACTTTCCCATGGACATGCACGCTTTGCTAGGCCGTGCTTGCATGTGTTTTCTAAGTGATGGAAGCCATTGCTGCCACCTCTGTCTCCTCCAGACCCCTCTGTCCTCTCCCAATATGTCTGTAACCATAAAGACCCTTCTGTCCCCTCCAGACTCTTCTGGCAGTGGCTTATCTCTTGTGGGAACTAAAGATTGGGTATGCCGAAGTCCAACATAGACAATTATATTTTTTCTCCCAACATCTGCTTTTTTGGGAGGACCCGGACACGACTCTTTTTATTTTTCCTATTGATAGACCCAATATGGGTACAAAGGAATGGAAATGATTGCAGAGACATTTAGAAATAATCTGCCTTTCATCTCTGTAATCAGCAATTGACATTGTAAAATTAAATTTATATTAAGTTGTCAGGTATGTATCAGTTTGATCCAGACGAAGCTTATGAACAATAATATTTCACTATTAGGATATGTTCAACACCTGCAGATTTTGCGTGATTTACACGAGAATTTTGATGGGAATTTGCTGTGGATTCCATCCTAAGCTTTGCAAAAACGTGAAATCCAGAATAAAATTCCACTGAAACAATTGACATGCCAAGGATTTAAAACCCGCACCATATGTCAGTTTCTACATCAAGTTTTTTTCACAGCGCGTGGATGGGATTTATTAATATGCTGCACATATTCCACTGACAAATATGGACAGAAAATCCAAGGCAAATCTGCAACACGTGAATTTGCTCTTAGATGTCAACCATGAAAGTGGCAAACATCGCAGTGATTGGGAATTCTTTTCTAAGTGAAACATTTTCCCACTGTTACAAATATCATTCTTGTCTTGTACAAAGCTCATTAAATACAATCATTGTAAATTGTAATAGATCACGAGCAATAGAAATATAAAGACAGTCATTAATGTGAGACCACTAAGGAAACAGTATGATAACCCTGTATTTATAGGACATCAAATAACCAAAATGATTCCCCTGAAACTTTTCTCATCATCTCTTTTCATCATTTAGTTTTATGGCCATTTTTATCCTACTCATGTTTAGATCAATGTATGATGTATTCCGCAGCACAACGTGGTCACTTCGGGCTGATTTTCACCTTCAATGTCACGTCATATTCTAGGTAATTTACACATATTTCTTTCTAATTACAGTGTCCAACATTTGACTTGTATCAGCTGTTCTTGATCTAAATCTCATTTTAGCTGTGTTTTTTTTTTTTTTTTTTTAACAATGGAAATAAAAACATGTTCATAACTTTTGATTTATTAGTGATTTAGACTGTAATAATGTCAGATTAGCATGAGGCACAATAAACATACTGGTCGTTGGGGGTTGCGAGACAGTGCTGGCATTGCTACAATTATTGCCTTACATTACACATTGTTTCTTTAAAGCAATAAATATCAGATCATTGTATTATATCTCGGTATGGATGGATGTTCTGAATATGAACTGACACCTGCCCACACATGAGGGTATTATACACTGACTCTGAGACTGTATACACTCACCCTGACTCTGGTTGTAATATTATATCTACACTCATTATGACTCTGATGGTGACATTGTACCTTCAGTCAGATTCTAGATGTGACAATATAGTTACATTGACTTTGGCAGTGACATTGTAACCGTAGTTTTACCACGACTGGGATTCTGACACTGTATAAACACTTACACTACCACGGCTTTGACATTGTATTGCGTTGTTTCATTATTTATACTAAACTTGTGATTGTTACATTGTAGACATTATGCAGTCACTCTGACACTGATTGAAACATTGTATACACACTAACCCTCTGATTTTATCACTTTATATACACTCGTTCTGTGATTGTAACACCATGTGTACACATATGTACACTCAACCTCTGATTGTGGCATTGTATATAGACTAGCTGTGGTTGTGACAATATATATATATATATATACACTCACCCTCTGCTTGTGACAATATATATACACTCACCCTCTGCTTGTGACTATATATACGCTAGTTGTGGTTGTGATGTTATATATGCACTCACCCTCTGTTTGTGAAATTATATACACTAGCTGTGGTTGAGGCATTGTATATATTATATATACACTCATCCTGTTCTTGTGACAGTATATATACACTAGCTGTGGTTGTGACAATATATACACACTCACCCACTGCTTGTGACAGTATAAATACACTAGATGTGGTTGTGGCATTCATATATATACACTCACCCTCTGCTTTTGACATTGTATATACACTAGCTGTGGTTGTGATATTATACATACACTCACCCTCTGCTTGTGACAGTATACACTCGCCCTCTGCTTGTGACATTGTATATATACACCCACCCTCTGCTTGTGACAGTATATATACACTAGCTGTGGTTGTGAAGTTATATATACAGTCACCCTCTGCTTGTGGCATTATACACCCTATCGGTGGTTGTGATATTATATATATACACTTGCCCTCTGCTTGTGACAGTATATATACACTAGTTGTGATTGTGAAGTTATATATACACTCACCCTCTGATTGTGGCATTATATACACTTGCCCTCTGCTTGTGACATTGTATATGCACTCACCTTCTGCTTGTGACAGTATATATACACTAGCTGTGGTTGTGACAGTATATACACACACTCCCCCTCTATTGTGACATTATATATATACACTAGTTGTGGTTGTGACAGTATATACACACACTCCCCCTCTATTGTGACAGTATATATACACTAGCTGTGGTTGTGACAGTATATACACCCTCCCCCTCTATTGTGACATTATATATATACACTAGTTGTGGTTGTGACAGTATATATACACACTCCCCCTCTATTGTGACAGTATATATACATTAGCTGTGGTTGTTGTGACATTATATATATATACTAGTTGTGGTTGTGACAGTATATACACCCTCCCCCTCTATTGTGACAGTATATATACACTAGTTGTGGTTGTGACAGTATATATACCGTCCCCCTCTATTGTGACAGTATATATACACTAGTTGTGGTTGTGACAGTATATATACACTAGTTGTGGCTGTGACAGTATATATACACTAGTTGAGGCATTATATATACCCTCCCCCTCTATTGTGACATTATATATATATACTAGTTGTGGTTGTGACAGTATATATACACTCCCCCTCTATTGTGACAGTATATATACACTAGTTGTGACTGTGAAGTTATATATACACTCACCCTCTGATTGTGACATTGTATATACACTAGTTGTGATTGTGACATTGTATATACACTAGTTGTGGTTGTGACATTATATATAAATACTAGTTGTGGTTGTGACAGTATATACACACTCCCCCTCTATTGTGACAGTATATATACACTAGTTGTGACTGTGAAGTTATATATACACTCACCCTCTGATTGTGACATTGTATATACACTAGTTGTGATTGTGACATTGTATATACACTAGTTGTGGTTGTGACATTATATATAAATACTAGTTGTGGTTGTGACAGTATATATACCCTCCCCCTCTATTGTGACAGTATATATACACTAGTTGTGGCTGTGACAGTATATATACACTAGTTGTGGCTGTGACAGTATATATACCCTCCCCCTCTATTGTGACAGTATATATACACTAGTTGTGGCTGTGACAGTATATATACACTAGTTGTGGCTGTGACAGTATATATACACTAGTTGTGGCTGTGACAGTATATACACACTCCCCCTCTATTGTGACAGTATATATACACTAGTTGTGGCTGTGACAGTATATACACACTCCCCCTCTATTGTGACAGTATATATACACTAGTTGTGGCTGTGACAGTATATACACCCTCCCCCTCTATTGTGACATTATATATATACACTAGTTGTGGTTGTGACAGTATATACACACTCCCTCTCTATTGTGACAGTATATATACACTAGTTGTGGCTGTGACAGTATATATACCCTCCCCCTCTACTGTGCAGACCCTTAGCCGGGATTCTGAGTGTGACTTTGGGCAGCGGACCTCAGCACGTGTTTGGGGGTCGGAAACCATTAATAACCCGGCACTCGGATGGATACAATGTGTCTTCTCCCCGGCCCCCCAGGACTTACTTGTGTCCCAGCTGAGGGCGGCTGGCTCCCCCGGGCTGCTCTTGCTCTCGGGGGTCCCTGGCCTGACTCATGGCTGCCAATAGCATTCAGCAGCGGCAGAAGCAAATCCCCGACGGCTGCGGCTCACATCCAGGACAGCAGAGACACCGCAGGGTGGGCTGTCAAAACAAACGTGACGGGGACCTGCTGACTCCTCCTGACCGGACTCCTGGACATGCCCCTCCGGATTAACCATTCCCGCTCCAGAAGAACCTGATCTCCCCCCAATCCACAAAAGCACTGTACTGCAAGTCCTGCCCTGACTAGTTAACCCTCTCTAATCCTGGACACTGTAGTCCTATGGGCACCCCCCAACTGTACTGCATGGCCTGTCCCAATCCAGGACCCAGGGCCGCCAGCTGTGAGTCTGAACCTGTCTCCAGGTTAGCCATCCCCAATCCCAGACTTCGGAGACTCCTGTCATATGTCAGCACCAGACATAACACTACAATAACTTGCCGATTTAATACTGAAGGCCAGATGTAAGGATCAGCCGTCAGCTTTAAAACACTGGATAACCTCTTTATCCTTCCTCAGATTTTCACATTCTATAATAATTTGAAAAAGTCATGTGAGTGGAATATAGTGAATACAGTATCTCTGATAAATAAAATCTGAGAAAATACACGTAACTCAGTGGTCATCATTGTGGCAATTTTCTCAGATTTTATTCATCAGAGACTTGTGATAGTGTATTCACTATATTCTAGTATCTGTTGCAATTTTAGCCCTTCCAAAATCCTTAATTCTTTAATTCATTATGGGGGAATTCACTGCGGATTTGTTGCAGAAATTGTAGGTAATAATAATCTTTATTTTTATATAGCACTAACATATTCCGCAGCGCTTTACATTTTGCACACATTATCATCACTGTCCCTGATGGGGTTCACAATCTAAATTCCCTATCAGTATGTCTTTGGAATGTGGGAGGGAACCGGAGAACCCGGAGGAAACCCACGCAAACACGGGGAGAACATAAAAACTCCTTGCAGATGTCCTGGGGGGGGATTAGAACCCAGGACTCCAGCGCGGCAAGGCTGTTGTGCTAACCACTGCGCCACCGTGCTGCTGTCCACACAAGTACATGTAAATGCAGTGACGGATTATAATGAGGTCAATCTGGGCGGTAGCCCAGGGCCCAGTGGTGTGGGGGGGCCCTGGGCTACCGCTCAGATTGACCGCCGCCATCAGGGCATTACTGCCCTGACTGGCGTATTGGCCCGGTCGGCAGAGGGGGCCCGCAATGGGCCCCGTCTCATCTGCTCACCGGGCCCCTACCGGCGCTGCGGCAGATTAACGCTATTGATGTGCGGGCGCGCGCCTGCACGTCAATAGTTAACAGCCACCAGCTAATTGGAGGCTGGCAGCTGATGTCAGCCGCAGCACGCACGTCGCCCGCGTCTGATGTCATTGTCAGTCGCCGGCGAGTACGCGCTTCTGGAGGGAGCTTCGCCGAAGGAACGCGGACAGGTGAGGAGAACTCAGGTTTTTTTTTATTATTATTGTGAACGGCAATCCGGGGGGCCCGGGCCAGAATGCTGAACACTGGGGGCAGAGATGCTGGACGAACAGGGGGCAATATGTTTCACGGCCACTCCTTCCGCTCATATTTACCCGCTGCGGCGCGCTCCTCCTGCAGGCGCGTCCTTCATTCTTCTCCGCTCCCTGGTTCTCGTCGGGTGCGCGTGTGCACCGCCCACTCCAGCACTTCCTCTTTCTGATTTACGGGCGCTCTGTATCTCCTCTCTGTGATCCTGGAGGACCGTGACCCGGAAGTCCTCCAGCACTCCATGTATATAAGGCGATTCCTTCCTCTGCTCCTTGCCTGTCTATCATTTGTGCTTCTGTGACTCATGTCCACCTTTGTCTTTGCACTGCCTGTTTTGAGTCTCCACTCTGTCCAGCCAGTTCAACTTCTGTCTCTCCCAGGCTTCCTTGTCTCCTCGTCCAGTCCAGCCCTCCCAGTGTCCTCTCCGTACTCTGTTAGGCCAGTCTCACACGTCCAGATAATTCCGGTACCGGAAAAATCGTTACCAGAGTTATCCGTGTCCGTGTGCACACGTGGCACATCAGTGTGGCACACGTGCGGCAGCCGTGTGCCGCCCGTGTGCCGACTGAGGACCACATGGACCGTGCAGGAGACAGCGCTAGAGTTAAGCGCTGTCCTCCCTGCGTGTGGTGCTGAAGCCGGCATTCATTCCTTCTCCCCAGCAGCGTTTGCTGGAGAGAAGGAATGAAAAATCAAGGTTTTTTTTATTTTTATTGTGTTTAAAATAAAGTTCCTGATCACCTACCACCTCCCACCCCCTGTGCGCCCGCCCGCTTGCATTTAAATACTCACCCAGCTCCCGCGATGCTTCCTCTCAGCGCCGGCAGATTGTCCTGTGTGAGCGGTCACGTGGTGCCGCTCATTACAGTGATGAATATGCGGCTCCACCCCTATTGCGGACCGTGCTGCTGGAGAAACACGGACATGTCTCCGTGTTTTGCACACGGGTACACGGTCCGCGAAAAATCACTGAAGTGCAGAGACACATTGATTTTTAATGTGTCTACGTGTGACAGTGTCTCCGGTACGTGAGGAAACTGTCACCACACGTACCAGAGCTACTGACGTGTGAAACAGGCCTTAGTCTGGTGTCTCTGTCCTGTCCTGCTTCCTTTGTGTCTTCCCCTTCGCAGTGCTCCTTTGGTCTCGCCTGTATCCAGCTCTTACCTAACTGTATTTCTTCTTACCCCGCTCTGTCCGTCCTATGCCTAGCTTCTCTATTTTGTACCTCCTACTACCTGTCTCCGCGTCCCAGCTTCTGCGGCAATAGTCTCCCTTGGGTCTGCCCCTATAGAGGGTGGTCTACCTGGTCATCTCACCCTTGGGAGGTTCGTTGTCGTGGATCTGCGGGTCCACCCCAGGTATTCCAAAAGATCTCACAATAGGACTGCACTCGGATGACATCTGAGTGCAGTCTGATTCTCACAGTACAGACAGGCCATGGACCCCGCTGGGACCTCGACTCCAACTCAGAAGGAGTTATTGTTCCTACGGGAAAACCAGTCCAGGATTATGTCCTTTTTGAAGTCCATGGAGTCTCATCTCTCCGTGCTACAGGCTTCTGATCCCGGTAATGCTTCGCAGCTGGCTACTCTCCAACAGGAGCTAGCTCAACGGCGAGATACTCAAGCCCATATACTTAATGTTATGGCTTCAGTAGATGATCGTCTTCGTGCTCTTCAAGTTTCTGCTCCCGTTCCTCCTCCGGCCTCGGTCTCTCACCCACCTCCTCGTCTGGCTAAACCTCACTATAGTGGGGATCCCAAATTGTGTAGAGAGTTTCTAAACCAATGCCAGCTCCACTTTGAGTTACTTCCCTTGCAGTATCCCACTGACCGTGCTAAGGTAGCCTTTGTAATTTCACACCTGGAGGGTGAGGCTTTGGCATGGGTTAATCCTCTCTGGGAGCGGGATGATCCTCTCGTTTCTCAACTTTCCATCTTTCTTGATACTTTCCGCAAGGTATTTCATGAACGGGGTCGTTTGGCCTCTACCACCGAGTCCCTTTTTAACCTCCGTCAAGGTACGCTTTCGGTGGGTCAATACGCCATCCGGTTTCGCACTCTTTCATCCGAATTAGGATGGAATAATGAGGCTCTGGTAGGAGCTTTCTGGCGGGGGCTTTCTCCTCGGATCAAGGACAAGTTAGTGGGTCGTGATACTCCGACCTCCCTGGAGGATCTTATTTCTTTGACGACCCGCATCGATTTACGTTTTCAAGAACGTTCTCGGGAAACCGCTAGAGAGAGAAGGTCTTCTTCTGGCTATTCCTAGTTCTTCCCGTCCTCGTTCAGATTTGACTTCTGCTAGTACTGGTCCAGAACCCATGCAGGTGGATCGCCTAAAACCTGTAGACCAGCGTCGGAAGGAAAGGCTAACCCAAGGTCTTTACTTCTATTGTGGCAGTGCATCACATCTTTTGCGTTCTTGTCCAGTTAGGCTGGGAAACGCCTCCACCTAGGGCAGGTAACAGAGGTCTCCCTAGGTATCTCTGAACCCTCTCAACCCGTTACTCTTTCTGTTCTTTTGCATTTGGGTGATAAGCGTTTTTCTGATTTTGCCTATATAGATTCTGGGGCTGCTGGGAATTTCATCCATCTCGAGGCTGTTAGGAGATTGCGGATTCCGGTCAGATCCCTGGAGACTCCTCGATAGATTGCGTCGGTCGACGGTCAACCTCTGCAGGAGTCCGTTACCTTGGTTAACGAAGAATTGGAGCTTCAAATTGGAATTCTGCACCGGGAAAAGATCGCCTTCTATGTGCTGCCTTCCTTGTCTCATACTATTTTGCTTGGTCTTCCTTGGTTGAGGATTTATGAGCCTACTCTTGACTGGCGATCAGGTGAAATCCTGCGTTGGGGTCTCTTCTGTCAGAAGAACTGTCTTCTTCCGGTTCAGCCAAGAAAACCTTCTTGTCTTATTTCTGAGTAGTGTTGAGCGATACCGTCCGATACTTGAAAGTATCGGTATCGGAAAGTATCGGCCGATACCGGCAAAGTATCGGATCTAATCCGATACCGATACCCGATACCAATACAAGTCAATGGGACTCATGTATCGGACGGTATCCCTGATGGTTCCCAGGGTCTGAAGGAGAGGAAACTCTCCTTCAGGCCCTGGGAACCATATTAATGTGTAAAATAAAGAATTAAAATAAAAAATATTGCTATACTCACCTCTCCGACGCAGCCTGCACCTTACCGAGGGAACCGGCAGCGTTGTTTGCTTAAAATTCGCGCTTTAACTTCCTTACGCGAAGTCCCGGCTTGTGATTGGTCGCGCGCCGCCCATGTGGCCGGGACGCAACCAATCACAGCAAGCCGTGACGTAATTTCAGGTCCTTCAGGATTTTAAAATTACGTTCCGGCGTTGTGATTGGTTGCGTCGCGGTCACATGGGCGACGCAACCAATCACAAGCCGTGACGTCACGGGAGGCAGGAGACGCGCGCGTTTTAAAATGCGCGCGTGTCCAGCCTCCCGTGACGTCACGGCTTGTGATTGGTTGCGTCGCCCATGTGACCGCGACGCAACCAATCACAACGCCGGAACGTAATTTTAAAATCCTGAAGGACCTGAAATTACGTCACGGCTTGCTGTGATTGGTTGCGTCCCGGCCACATGGGCGGCGCGCGACCAATCACAAGCCGGGACTTCGCGTAAGGAAGTTAAAGCGCGAATTTTAAGCAAACAACGCTGCCGGTTCCCTCGGTAAGGTGCAGGCTGCGTCGGAGAGGTGAGTATAGCAATATTTTTTATTTTAATTATTTATTTTACACATTAATGTTGTTTCGATACCGATACCCGATACCACAAAAGTATCGGATCTCGGTATCGGAATTCCGATACAGCAAATATCGGCCGATACCCGATACTTGCGGTATCGGAATGCTCAACACTATTTCTGAGTCCTCAAATTTACCTGCCTGGTATCAGGCTTTTTTGGATGTCTTCAATAAGAGAGAAGCAGAGACCTTGCCTCTGCATCGACCATACGACTGCCCAATTGATCTTGTACCAGGCTCTACTCCGCCTCGAGGTCAAATCTACCTGTTGTCTCCTACCGAGACACAAGCCATGTCTAAATATGTTCAGGAGAATCTAGCTAAAGGCTTTATCCGCAAATCTTCCTCTCCAGCAGGCGCAGGTTTTTTCTTCGTTAAGAAGAAGGATGGAACCCTCCGTCCTTGTATAGACTACCATGGTCTCAACAACCTCACGATCAAGAACAAGTATCCACTTCCACTCATTCCTGAGTTGTTAGATCATCTTAGGGAGCACGTATTTTTACGAAACTGGATCTTTGTGGAGCCTACAACCTCATCTGTATTCGCTCTGGTGACGAATGGAAAACCGCCTTCAACACCCGAGATGGCCACTATGAATATTTAGTCATGCCTTTCGGCATGTGTAATGCTCCAGCAGTGTTTCAAGAGTTTGTGAATGATGTTTTCCGGGACTTATTCTACTCCAGTGTAGTGGTATATTTGGACGACATTCTTGTGCTTTCTTCGGATCTAGCTTCCCACAGAAGACACGTCCGCCAAGTTCTGTCTCGACTAAGAGAAAACCATCTTTACGCCAAACTCGAAAAGTGCGTTTTTGAACAAACTTCGCTACCATTTCTTGGCTATGTCATTTCTGATTCTGGTTTGCGGATGGACCCGGATAAAGTGTCTGCTGTGCTCAACTGGCCGCGTCTGCAGGGAGTAAAGGCAATTCAACGCTTTCTCGGATTCGCAAATTATTATTGGCAGTTTATCCCACATTTTTCCTCTCTGGTCGCCTCAATTTCAGCCTTGACTCGTAAAGGATCTAACCCTCATGTTTGGTCTTCGGAGGCTGAAGATGCTTTTCCCTCTCTAAAACAAGCCTTTGCCTTGGCTCCTGTACTCCGTCGACCTGAGATCAATAAGCCCTTAGTTTTAGAAGTAGATGCCTCTGCCATCGGCGCTGGCGCAGTACTTTCCCAGAGATCTTCCGGACAACTGGCTACCTGTGGTTTCTTTTTCAAGATCTTCTCCGTCTCAGAAAGAAATTACACCATTGGCGACAAGGAACTATTGGCCATCAAGTTGGCATTGGAGGAGTGGCGGTATCTGTTAGAAGGAGCTGTTCATCCTTTCAAGATCTATACTGACCACAAGAATCTGGAGTATATCCGCTCAGCGCAAAGACTTAACCCCCGACAACCCAGATGGTCGTTATTCTTTGCCCGCTTTGACTTTGAATTACATTTCCGTCCCGGCGACAAGAACCTCAAGGCTGATGCTTTATCCAGATTTTTTCTTGCATCTGATGCGGAAGAGGAGCCTTCACACATCGTGGATCCAAGCAAAATCATTCTTGTGGCTCCGGTTAGCATGTCTTCCTTGCCCCCTGGTAAGACCTTTGTCCAGGAGAACGAGAGGACTCAAGTTTTTTGTTGGGGTCATGCCTCTAAACTGGCAGGCCATGTGGGATATAAGAAGACACTTGCTCTCATTTCGCGCCACTATTGGTGGCCATCTCTTCTTCCGGATGTCCGAGGTTTTGTCGCTGCATGTCCTTCGTGTGCAAGGAACAAGGTTTCTAGACGTCTGCCCTCCGGTCTCCTGCATCCGCTTCCAGTTCCTTTGGCTCCATGGCAACATATTGCAATGGATTTCGTTACCGATTTACCCCGGTCTTCTGGTCATACAGTCATATTTGTGGTCGTAGATCGATTCTCCAAGATGGCTCATTTCGTTCCGTTGCCAGGCTTACCTTCTGCTCCAGAATTGGCAAGAATCTTCATTACTCATATCTTCCAGATTCACGGTTTCCCGCTACACATTGTCTCTGATAGAGGAGTCCAGTTCACCTCTCGATTCTGGCGGGCTCTTTGCAAACTAATGAACGTTACTCTAGATTTCTCTACAGCTGTTCATCCTTTCAAGATCTATACTGACCACAAGAATCTGGAGTATATCCGTTCAGTGCAAAGACTTAACCCCCGACAACCCAGATGGTCTTTATTCTTTGCCCACTTTGACTTTGAATTACAATTCCGTCCCGGCGACAAGAACCTCAAGGCTGATGCTTTATCCAGATTTTTTCTCGCATCTGATGCAGAAGAGGAGCCTTCACACATCGTGGATCCAAGCAAAATCATTCTTGTGGCTCCGGTTAGCATGTCTTCCTTGCCCCCTGGTAAGACCTTTGTCCAGGAGAACGAGAGGACTCAAGTTCTTCATTGGGGTCATGCCTCTAAACTGGCAGGCCATGTGGGATATAAGAAGACACTTGCTCTCATTTCGCGCCACTATTGGTGGCCATCTCTTCTTCCGGATGTCCGAGGTTTTGTCGCTGCATGTCCTTCGTGTGCAAGGAACAAGGTTCCTAGACGTCTGCCCTCCGGTCTCCTGCATCCGCTTCCAGTTCCTTTGGCTCCATGGCAACATATTGCAATGGATTTCGTTACCGATTTACCCCGGTCTTCTGGTCATACAGTCATATTTGTGGTCGTAGATCGATTCTCCAAGATGGCTCATTTCGTTCCTTTGCCAGGCTTACCTTCTGCTCCAGAATTGGCAAGAATCTTCATTACTCATATCTTCCCGATTCACGGTTTCCCGCTACACATTGTCTCTGATAGAGGAGTCCAGTTCACCTCTCGATTCTGGCGGGCTCTTTGCAAACTAATGAACGTTACTCTAGATTTCTCTACAGTTTACCATCCACAGACCAACGGACAAGCAGAGCGCACAAACCAAATTCGAATGACTTATCTTCGTCATTTTTCCAACGGTCATCAAAATGACTGGTCTGATTTGCTTCCATGGGCCGAGTTCGCATACAATAACCATATCAATGTTTGTTCTTCCAAGTCTCCCTTCTTTATCGTCTACGGGCAACATCCTAGTATTCCTCTGCCGGTACTTCCTGTCTCGGGTGTGCCGGTAGCCGATCTTCTGTCCGAGGAGTTCTCCAGGGTCTGGCGGGAGACCAAAATCGCGTTAGAACAGGCACAGGCCAGGACTAAGAGATATGCTGATAAGAGACGCCTGGATTCCTCCGTTATTTCAGCCAGGTGATAAGGTGTGGTTGTCTTCCAAGTTTATTCGTCTTAAAATCCCCTCATATAAACTGGGTCCACGCTACGTAGGTCCTTTCGAGGTTTTGTCTCGTATCAATGATGTTGCTTACAAATTGAAATTGCACACCTCACTTCGCATTCCCAACTCTTTTCATGTTTCCCTTCTAAAACCTGTCGTTTTAAATCAGTTCCATGTTTTTCCTGCTCAAACTCCTTTACCTGTCAGCGACCCAGGTGTCTTTGAGGTTAAGGACATTCTTGCCATGAAAGAGTCTCGAGGTAAAACTCTCTTTTTGGTTGATTGGAAGGGTTTTGGTCCCGAAGAGAGGTCTTGGGAGCCCCGTGAGAACATACAAGCTCCTCAGATTTTATCCAGGTTTCTGTCTGGTCTTAGAAAAGAGGAGAGTAAGGGGAGGGGTACTGTCACGGCCACTCCTTCCGCTCATATTTACCCGCTGCGGCGAGCTCGTCCTGCAGGCACGCATCCTCTCCTTCATTCTTCTCCGCTCCCTGGTTCTCGTCGGATGCGCGTGCGCACTGCCCACTCCAGCACTTCCTCTTTCTGATTTACGGGCGCTCTGTATCTCCTCTCTGTGATCCTGGAGGACCGTGACCTGGAAGTCCTCCAGCACTCCATGTATATAAGGCGATTCCTTCCTCTGCTCCTTGCCTATCTGTTATTTGTGCTTCTGTGACTCAGGTCCACCTTTGTCTTTGCACTGCCTGTTTTGAGTCTCCACTCTGTCCAGCCAGTTCAACTTCTCTGTCTCTCCCAGGCTTCCTTGTCTCCTCGTCCAGTCCAGCTCTCCCAGTGTCCTCTCCGTACTCTGTTAGTCTGGTGTCTCTGTCCTGTCCTGCTTCCTTTGTGTCTTCCCCTTCGCAGTGCTCCTTTGGTCTCGCCTGTACCCAGCTCTTACCTAACTGTATTTCTTCTTACCCCGCTCTGTCCGTCCTATGCCTAGCTTCTCTATTTTGTACTTCCGACTACCTGTCTCCAGGTTCTAGCTTCTGCGGCAATAGTCTCCCTTGGGTCTGCCCCTAACACTCCCTGTATAGGGGGTGGTCCACCTAGTCAGCTCACCCTTGGGAGGTTCGTTGTCGTGGGTCTGCGGGTCCACCCCAGGTATTCCAAAAGATCTCACAATAGGACTGCACTCGGATGACATCTGAGTGCAGTCTGATTCTCACAATATGCTGGACACACTGGGGGCAGAGATGCTGGACACACTGGGGGCAATATGCTGGAGACACTGGGGGCAGAGATGCTGGACATACTGGGGCAATATGCTGCACACACTGGGGGCAATATGCTGGACATATTGGGGGCAGGATGCTGGACACACTGGGGGCAATATGCTGGACACACTGGGGGCAGGATGCTGGACATACTGGGGGCAATATGCTGGAGACACTGGGGGCAATATGCTGGACACACTGGGGGCAGAATGCTGGACACACTGGGGGCAATATGCTGGAGACACTGGGGGCAATATGCTGGGCACACTGGGGGCAGGATGCTGGACACTTTGGGGGCAGAGATTCTGGACACATTGGGGGCAGAGATGCAGGACACTGGGGCAGAGATGCTGGAAACACTGGGGGCAATATGCTGGAGACACTGGGGGCAATATGCTGGACACACTGGGGGCAATATGCTGGAGACACTGGAGGCAGGATGCTGGACACACTGGGGGCAGGATGCTGGACACACTTGGGGCAGGATGATGGACACACTGGGGGCAGGATGATGGACACACTGGGGGCAGGATGCTGGACACACTTGGGGCAGGATGATGGACACACTGGGGGCAGGATGCTGGACAAACTGGGGGCAATATGCTGGACACGCTGGGGCAGGATGCTGGACACGCTGGGGGCAGGGTGCTGGACATTGGGGCAGAGATGCTGGACATTGGGGGCAGGATGCTGGACACATTGGGGGCAGAGATGCTGGACCCATTGGGGGCAGAGATGTTGGACCCATTGGGGGCAGAAATGCTGGACACATTGGGGGCAGAGATGCTGGAGACTTTGGGGTAGAGATGCTGGACACACTGGGGGCAGAGATGCTGGACACACTGGGGCAGAGATGCTGGACATTGGGGCAGAGATGCTGGACACTGGGGGCAGAGATGCTGGACACACTGGGGGCAGAACTGGAGACAGATGGGACAGGATTGGAGACATGGGCAGAATGTAGATACGGGGCATGTTTGGAGACACGGGGCAGGATTGGAGACAGATCGTGCAGGATCATGGGGCAGGATGGATATGATGGAGACTTATGGGGCAGGATGGGGAGATCATATGGGGTAGAATGGATACTCATGAGGGCAGGATGGGAGAACATATAGCTGGCGGCTGTTAACTATTGACGTGCAGGCGCAGGTCTGCACATCAATAGCGTTAAACTGCCACAGCGCCACTAAGGGCCTGATTTAGCCTGCCGGTAGGGGCCCGGTGAGCAGATGCAGGCGCCCTCTGCCCACCGGGCCCCATACGCCAGTCAGGGCAGTAATGCCCTGATGGCGGCCCTGCAGGATGGCAGTGTGCAGAGCCTAATCTAAGTTTTCCTGCACCTAAGGCAAATTTCCGTTTGGCATCCCCTCCTATACACAGATTATGCAATTTGAATAGTCATTTGACTGCTCATGTGCAATTTGCCTACATACAGTGACATGCCAACAAGCTGCTTTTTTCAATTCTCTAACTGTTCAGCGAAAAACTACATGAATACAGCATCAGAAACGCAATCAGTGCAGAAATACATCCCCAGAGTCACCATCAGCACAAAAATACAGCAACAGAACCATCATCACTATAGGAACACATCACCAAAACCACCATCAGTACAGAAATAAATCTCTAGAACCACCATCAGTACAGAAATAAATCACCAGAACCACCAGCAGTACAGCAATACATAACTACAAGCAGTATAGAAATGGAGCATAATAACCACCATACGTACAGGAATACAGTATCACAACCACCATGAGTACAATAATAAATATATTTTTATTCTTATGCAGCACTTTACATACATACCCATCGCTGTCTCAAATGGGGTTCACTAAATTCCCTATCAGTATGTCTTTGGAGTGTGGGAGGAAACCAGAGTACCCAAAGGAAATCCACGCAAACATGGGGAGCTCATACAAACTCCTTGCATATGTTGTCTTTGGTTGAATTTGAACTCAAGACCTCACCACTGCAAAGCAGCATTGTTAACCACTGAGCCACCATGCTGCCCTAATCACCAAAATCACCATCAGTACAGAAATACATTGCCAGAAGCACTGTGAGTACAGAAATACAGCATCTCAACTGCTATCAGTACAGAAATACAGCATCATAACTGCTATCAGTACATGAATACAGCATGTCCAAATGAATTGCATTCATGGGTAAATACATTACCATAATCACCAGCAAAGGAATACATATCCAGAAGCACTATTAGTACATAAATACAGCATTACAACCACCATCAGTACAAGAATACATCACCAGAAGCACCAACAGTACATGAATACATCACCAAAACCACCAACGGTACAAAAATACATCACAAAACAATAAATTGTAATGTCAGGTCAGCCCCATATACAATTGTAGATTTTGAGCCCTCACGGGCAGGATCCTCTCTCCGCCTGTACCATTGTGACTTGTATCGTACTGTACTTGTTTTTATCATGCATACTCCTCCTCACATGTAAAGCGCCATGGAATAAATGGCGCTATAATAATAATAATAATAATAATAGTTTCGCACAGCCCTACAACTCCCATTCTATCCTTAACCCCTTCCTGACATCCGACGTACTATCCCGTCGAGGTGGGGTGGGCCCGTATGACCGCCGACGGGATAGTACGTCATAGCCGATCGGCCGCGCTCACGGGGGGAGCGCGGCCGATCGCGGCCGGGTGTCGGCTGCATATCGCAGCTGACATCCGGCACTATGTGCCAGGAGCGGTCACGGACCGCCCCCGGCACATTAACCCCCGGCACACCGCGATCAAACATGATCGCGATGTGCCGGCGATGCAGGGAAGCATCGCGCAGGGAGAGGGCTCCCTGCGGGCTTCCCTGAGCCCCCCGCAGCAACGCGATGTGATCGCGTTGCTGCGAGGGTCTTACCTCCCTCCCTGCCTGCTCCAGACCCGGATCCAAGATGGCCGCGGATCCGGGTCCTGCAGGGAGGGAGGTGGCTTCACAGAAGCCTGCTCAGAGCAGGCACTGTGAAGCAGCCTGCACTTCTCGCAGATCGGTGATCTGTCAGAGTGCTATGCAAACTGACAGATCACCGATCTGTATTGTCCCCCCCTGGGGCAAAGTAAAAAAGTAAAAAAAAAATTTCCAAATGTGTAAAAAAAAATAAAAAAAAAATATTCCAAAATAATGAAAAAAATATATATATATTATTCCCATAAATACATTTCTTTATCTAAATTTAAAAAAAAAAACAATAAAAGTACACATATTTAGTATCGCCACGTCCGTAACGACCCAACCTATAAAACTGCCACACTAGTTAACCCCTTCAGTAAACACCGTAAGAAAAAAAAAAAAAAAACGAGGCAAAAAACAACGCTTTATTACCATACCGCCGAACAAAAAGTGGAATAACACGCGATCAAAAAGACTGATATAAATATCCATGGTACCGCTGAAAACGTCATCTTGTCCTGCAAAAAACAAGCCACCATACAGCATCATCAGCAAAAAAATAAAAAAGTTATAGTCCTGAGAATAAAGCGATACCAAAATAATTATTTTTTCTATAAAATAGTTTTTATCGTATAAAAGCGCCAAAACATAAAAAAAATGATATAAATGAGATATCGCTGTAATCGTACTGACCCGACGAATAAAACTGCTTTATCAATTTTACCAAACGCGGAACGGTATAAACGCCTCTCCCAAAAGAAATTCATGAATAGCAGGTTTTTGGTCATTCTGCCTCACAAAAATCGGAATAAAAAGCGATCAAAAACGGTCACGTGTCCGAAAATGTTACCAATAAAAACGTCAACTCGTCCCGCAAAAAACAAGACCTCACATGACTCTGTGGAGCAAATGTGGAAAAATTATAGGTCTCAAAATGTGGAGACGCAAAAACTTTTTTGCTATAAAAAGCGTCGCTGGTTTCACACTTCCGTTTTTGTCTGCAGCGTTTTTTGCACAAAAAAAGCATGCGTTTTTTCCCTATATTTAACATTGAAAACGCATGCGGTTTTTTGTACGCGTTTGGTCGCGTTTTCAAACGCATGCGGTTTTTTTCTGCATGCGTTCATTTTCAGAAATACAACCTGCAGTATTTTCTTGCGTTTTTAAGCACATGCGTTTGCGTTAAAAACGCATGCATTTTTATCGAAAAAAAACAGAAAACACACTGAAAAGCCACCCACCACCATCAAGGTGATAAAGGGATCCAAACCCTAACCCTAACTCTACCCCTAACCTCACCCCTAACCGTTTAATGAACATTTTCTGACAGTCATAGTGCCACGTATTTCAGTGCCACGTATTTCAGTGCCACGTATTTCAGTGC
This sequence comes from Ranitomeya variabilis, assembly GCF_051348905.1. NCBI lineage: Eukaryota > Metazoa > Chordata > Amphibia > Anura > Dendrobatidae > Ranitomeya > Ranitomeya variabilis. The sequence continues at coordinate 16,757,467 of NC_135235.1, forward strand.
CATGTATTTCAGTGCCATGTATCACGTATTTCAGTGCCACGTGTTTCAGTGCCACGTATTTCAGTGCCACCTATCACGTATTTCAGTGCCACATATTTTAGTACCACGTATTTCAGTTGCACGTATTTCAGTGCCACGTATTTCAGTGCCACGTATTTCAGTGCCACGTATCACGTATTTCAGTGCCACGTGTTTCAGTGCCATGTATTTAAGTGCCACGTATCACATATTTCAGTGCCACGTATTTAAGTGCCACGTATTTAAGTGCCACATATCACATATTTCAGTGCCACTTATTTAAGTGCCACGTATTTCAGTGCCACATATTTCAGTGCCACGTATTTCAGTGCCACGTATTTCAGTGCCACGTATTTCAGTGCCACGTATTTAAGTGCCACGTATCACGTATTTCAGTGCCACGTATTTCAGTGCCACGTATTTCAGTGCCACGTATTTCAGTGCCACGTATTTCAGTGCCACGTATTTCAGTCACGTTTAGGGTTAGGGTTAGGGCTAGGGTTGGAGGTAAAGTTAGGGTTGGGGCTAAAGTTAGGGTTAGGGTTTGGATTACATTTACGTTTGGATTAGGGTTGGGATTAGAATTATGGGTGTGTCAGGGCTAGGGGTGTGGTTAGGGTTACCGTTGGGATTAGGGTTAGGGGTGTGTTTGGGTTAGGGTTTCAGGTAGAATTGGGGGGTTTCCACTGTCCAGGCACATCAGGGGCTCTCCAAGCGCGACATGGCGTCCAATCTCAATTCCAGCCAATTCTGCGTTGAAAAAGTAAAACAGTGCTCCTTCCCTTCCGAGCTCTCCCGTGCGCCCAAAAAGGGGTTTACCCCAACATATGTGTTATCAGCGTACTCGGGACAAATTGAACAACAACTTCTGGGGTCCAAGTTCTCTTGTTATCCTTAGGAAAATAAAAATTTGGGGGGCTAAAAATCATTTTTGTGGGAAAAAAAAGATGTTTTATTTTCACGGCTCTGCATTATAAACTGTAGTGAAACACTTGGGGGTTCAAAGTTCTCACAACACATCTAGATAAGTTCCTTGGGAGGTCTAGTTTCCAATATGGGGTCACTTGTGGGGGGTTTGTACTGTTTGGGTACATCAGGGGCTCTGCAAATGCAACGTGACGCCTGCAGACCAATCCATTTAAGGCTGCATTCCAAATGGCGCTCCTTCCCTTCCGAGCTCTGTCATGCGCCCAAACAGTGGTTCCCCCCGACATATGGGGTATCAGCGTACTCAGGACAAATTGGACAACAACTTTTGGGGTCTAATTTATCCTGTTACCCTTGTGAAAATACAAAACTGGGGGCTAAAAATCATTTTTGTGAAAAAAAAAAAGAATTTTTATTTTCACGGCTTTGCGCTATAAACTTTAGTGAAACACTTGGGGGTTCAAAGTTCTCAAAACACATCTAGATAAGTTCCTTGGGAGGTCTAGTTTCCAATATGGGGTCACTTGTGAGGGGTTTGTACTGTTTGGGTACATCAGGGGCTCTGCAAATGCAACGTGACGGCTGCTGACCAATCCATTTAAGTCTGCATTCCAAATGGCGCTCCTTCCCTTCCGAGCTCTGTCATGCGCCCAAACAGTGGTTCCCCCCCACATATGGGGTATCAGCGTACTCAGGACAAATTGGACAACAACTTTTGGGGTCTAATTTATCCTGTTACCCTTGTGAAAATACAAAACTGGGGGCTAAAAAATCATTTTTGTGAAAAAAAAAAAATAATAATTTTTATTTTCACGGCTTTGCGCTATAAACTTTAGTGAAACACTTGGGGGTTCAAAGTTCTCAAAACACATCTAGATAAGTTCCTTGGGAGGTCTAGTTTCCAATATGGGGTCACTTGTGGGGGGTTTGTACTGTTTGGGTACATCAGGGGCTCTGCAAATGCAACGTGATGGCTGCTGACCAATCCATTTAAGTCTGCATTCCAAATGGCGCTCCTTCCCTTCCGAGCTCTGTCATGCGCCCAAACAGTGGTTCCCCCCCACATATGGGGTATCAGCGTACTCAGGACAAATTGGAAAACAAATTTTGGGGTCCAATTTATTCTGTTACCCTTGTAAAAATACAAAGCTGGGGGCTAAAAAATCATTTTTGAGAAAAAAAAAAAAAATTATTTTCACGGCTCTGCGTTATAATCTGTAGTGAAACACTTGGGGGTTCAAAGCTCTCAAAACACATCTAGATAAGTTCCTTAGGGGGTCTACTTTCCAAAATGGTGTCACTTGTAGGGAGTTTCAATGTTTAGGCACATCAGGGGCTCTCCAAACGCAACATGGCGTCCCATCTCAATTCCAGTCAATTTTGCATTGAAAAGTCAAATGGCGCTCCTTCCCTTCCAAGCTCTGCCATGCGCCCAAACAATGGTTTACACCCACATATGGGGTATCAGCGTACTCAGGACAAATTGCACAACATTTTTTGGGGTCCAATTTCTTCTCTTACCCTTGGGAAAATAAAAAATTGGGGGCAAAAAGATCATTTTTGTGAAAAAATATGATTTTTTATTTTTACGGCTCTGCATTATAAACTTCTGTGAAGCACTTGGTGGGTCAAAGTGCTCACCACACATCTAGATAAGTTCCTTAGGGGGTCTACTTTCCAAAATGGTGTCACTTGTAGGGAGTTTCAATGTTTAGGCACATCAGGGGCTCTCCAAACGCAACATGGCGTCCCATCTCAATTCCAGTCAATTTTGCATTGAAAAGTCAAATGGCGCTCCTTCCCTTCCAAGCTCTGCCATGCGCCCAAACAATGGTTTACACCCACATATGGGGTATCAGCGTACTCAGGACAAATTGCACAACATTTTGTGGGGTCCAATTTCTTCTCTTACCCTTGGGAAAATAAAAAATTGGGGGCAAAAAGATCATTTTTGTGAAAAAATATGATTTTTTATTTTTACGGCTCTGCATTATAAACTTCTGTGAAGCACTTGGTGGGTCAAAGTGCTCACCACACATCTAGATAAGTTCCTTAGGGGGTCTACTTTCCAAAATGGTGTCACTTGTAGGGAGTTTCAATGTTTAGGCACATCAGGGGCTCTCCAAACGCAACATGGCGTCCCATCTCAATTCCAGTCAATTTTGCATTGAAAAGTCAAATGGCGCTCCTTCCCTTCCAAGCTCTGCCATGCGCCTAAACAATGGTTTACACCCACATATGGGGTATCATCGTACTCAGGACAAATTGTACAACAACTTTGGGGGTCCATTTTCTCCTGTTACCCTTGGTAAAATAAAACAAATTGGAGCTGAAATAAATTTTGTGTGAAAAAAAGTTAAATGTTCATTTTTATTTAAACATTCCAAAAATACCTGTGAAACACCTGAAGGGTTAATAAACTTCTTGAATGTGGTTTTGAGCACCTTGAGGGGTGCAGTTTTTAGAATGGTGTCACACTTGAGTATTTTCTATCATATAGACCCCTCAAAATGACTTCAAATGAGATGTGGTCCCTAAAAAAAAATGGTGTTGTAAAAATGAGAAATTGCTGGTCAACTTTTAACCCTTATAACTCCGTCACAAAAAAAAATTTTGGTTCCAAAATTGTACTGATGTAAAGTAGACATGTGGGAAATGTTACTTATTAAGTATTTTGCGTGACATATGTCTGTGATTTAAGGGCACAAAAATTCAAAGTTGGAAAATTGCAAAATTTTCAAAATTTTCGCCAAATTTCCATTTTTTTCACAAATAAACGCAAGTTATATCGAATAAATTTTACCTTTAACATGAAGTACAATATGTCACGAGAAAACAATGTCAGAATCGCCAAGATCCGTCAAAGCGTTCCAGAGTTATAGCCTCATAAAGGGACAGTGGTCAGAATTGTAAAAATTGGCCCGGTCATTAACGTGCAAACCACCCTTGGGGGTGAAGGGGTTAACAATGGTAAGGAGATACTGGGAGTTGTTTTTACCAGTCATCATTAGACTGCAGACCATCCAGAAACCACTGTTTTAGTGAGACGCAGGTAGTATCACAAATAAACATTTACATTCAGGTACCTTAAGGCCGGCGTCACACTGGCCATGTTTTACGAACGTATGAGAGGCGCAGAAAATATGGATTGCATATGATACAATGATTCTCTATGGCCCAGCTCCTATCTGCCGTATATTATGGATCCGTATTATACGGTCTTGTGCGGCCGTAGAAAATCGCAGCATGCTGCGTTTGTCAGCGTATTGCGCAAAAAATTCGCCAATGAAAGTCTATGGGGGCGAGAAAATTACTGATTACACACGGACCATGCGTGTGACTTACGAGAAATACGCACCGGTGTTCTCTAGAAAAGCCGGCAATTCAGTTCGGTGTACAGTAAAATCACACTGACAGAATAGAATAGAATAGGTAGAATAAATGGGTACACATAGAATAGGTATATATATATATATATATATATATATATATATATATATATATATATATATATATACAGTATATTTATATTTCATATAGCGCTAGATAGCAGAAAAGCCGGTAATTCAATTGCCAGCTTTTGCTATCTCCTTCACAAACCCGACAGGATATGAGACAAGGTTTACATACAGTAAACCATCTCATATCCCTTCTTTTGTTACATATTCCTCCTTACTAATGTAACAAGTGTCTCTGTGTAAAATTTGGGCACTCTAGCTATTAAATTAACCCCTTCCTGACATCAGACGTACTATCCCGTCGAGGTGGGGTGGGCCCGTATGACCACCAACGGGATAGTACGTCATACACGATCGGCCGCGCTCACGGGGGGAGCGCGGCCGATCGCGGCCGGGTGTCAGCTGCATATCGCAGCTGACATCCGGCACTATGTGCCAGGAGCGGTCACGGACCGCCCCCGGCACATTATCCCCCGGCACACCGCGATCAAACATGATCGCGGTGTACCGGCGGTATAGGGAAGCATCGCGCAGGGAGGGGGCTCCCTGCAGGCTTCCCTGAGACCCCCGGAGCAACGCGATGTGATCGCGTTGCTCCGAGGGTCTCCTACCTCCCTCCTCGCCGCAGGTCCTGGATCCAAGATGGCCGCGGCATCCGGGTCCTGCAGGGAGGGAGGTGGCTTACCGAGTGCCTGCTCAGAGCAGACACTTGGTAAGCCTGCAGCCCTGCACAGCAGATCGTCGATCTGACAGAGTGCTGTGCACACTGCCAGATCAATGATCTGTAATGTCCCCCCCTGGGACAAAGTAAAAAAGTTAAAAAAAAAAATCCCCACATGTGTGTAAAAAAAAAAAAAAAAAAAAAATATCCTAAATAAAGAAAAAAAATATATATATTATTCCCATAAATACATTTCTTTAGCTAAATAAAATAAAAACAATAAAAGTACACATATTTAGTATCGCTGCATCCGTAACGACCCAACCTATAATACTGCCCCACTAGTTAACCCCTTCAGTAAACACCGTAAGGAAAAAAAAAAAAAACGAGGCAAAAAACAACGCTTTATTATCATACCGTCGAACAAAAAGTGGAATAACACGCGATCAAAAAGACGCATATAAATAACCATGATACCGCTGAAAACGTCATCTTGTCCCGCAAAAAACGAGCTGCAATACAGCATCATCAGCATAAAAATAAAAAAGTTATAGTCCTGAGAATAAAGCGATACCAAAATAATTATTTTTTCTATAAAATAGTTTTTATCGTATAAAAGCGCCAAAACATTTAAAAAAATGATATAAATGAGATATCGCTGTAATCGTACTGACCCGAAGAATAAAACTGCTTTATCAATTTTACCAAACGCGGAACGGTATAAACGCCTCCCCAAAAAGAAATTCATGAATAGCTGGTTTTTGATCACTCTGCCTCACAAAAATCGGAATAAAAAGCGATCAAAAAATGCCACGTGTCCAAAAATGTTACCAATAAAAACGTCAACTCGTCCCGCAAAAAACAAGATCTCACATGACTCTGTGAACTCAAATATGGAAAAATTACAGCTCTCAAAATGTGGTAACGCAAAAAATATTTTTTGCAATGAAAAGCGTCTTTCAGTGTGTGACGGCTGCCAATCATAAAAATCCGCAAAAAAAAACGCTATAAAAGTAAATCAAACCCCCCTTCATCACCCCCTTAGTTTGGGAAAAATAAAAAAATTAAAAAATGTATTTATTTCCATTTTCCCATTAGGGTTAGGGTTAGGGCTAGAGTTAGGACTAGAGTTAGGGCTAGGGTTAGGGCAAGGGTTAGGACTAGGGTTAGGGCTAGGGCTAAGGTTGGGGCTAGGGTTGGGGCTAGGGTTGGGGCTAGGGTTGGGGCTAGGGTTAGGGCTAGGGCTAGAGTTGGGGCTAGGGTTAGGGCTAGGGTTGGGGCTAGGGTTAGGGCTAGAGTTGGGGCTAGGGTTAGGGCTAGGGTTAGGGTTAGGGCTAGGGTTAGGGCTAGTGTTACGGCTAGTGTTAGGGCTAGTGATAGGGCTAGGGTTATTGCTAGGGTTAGTGTTGTGAACTATACTTCTTGGCTCCCTCTTGTGGTCACTAGTGTTTTGGCACTTGGATTGTCTTTTACCAGGTTGGTACTCACCTGCTTCGTTAGGCCTGGGGTGTTGCTATTTAAACTTCCTGGATTCTCAGTCCAGTGCCTGGCATCGTTGTAATCAGTTCATTTCTGTTTGCTCCTGTCTTCAGGTCCTGGTTCTTTGCAAGATAAGCTAAGTCCTGCTTCCTTATTTTTTGTTATTTTGCTTTGTTCATATTTTTGTCCAGCTTGTTCAAAATGTGATTCCTGATATTGCTGGAAGCTCTAGGGGGCTGATATTCTTCCCCCTCACCGTTAGTCGGTTTGGGGGTTCTTGGATATTCAGCGTGGATATTTTGCAGGGTTTTTTGCTGACCATATAAGTCACCTTACTATTTTCTGCTATTAGTCAGTGGGCCTCTCTTTGCTAAAATCTAGTTCATTCTTACGTTTGTCTTTTCTTCTTACCTCACCGTTATTATTTGTTGGGGGCTTGTATTACTTTGGGGTCTTTTCTCTGGAGGCAAGAGAGGTCTTATTTTCCCTGATAGGGTTAGTTAGTTCTCCGGCTGGCGCGAGACGTCTAGGATCAACGTAGGCACGTTCCCCGGCTACTGTTAGTGTTTGTGCTAGGATCAGGTATATGGTCAGCCTAGTTACCACGTCCCTATGAGCTGGTATTTATGTTTGCAGACTTTTGCTGTAATCTCTGAGATCCTTGCCATTGGGATCATAACAGTATGCCAGGCCTTGAATAGTTAATGCATTGCAGAAGTGGGATTAAAAGAAAAGGAGTTCTGAGTTTTTTGTTTTTTTTTCTCCTCTTTCTTCCTTCCCCTTTATCTCAGAGTGGCTGTAAGCTTTGCTGCAGACATGAATGTTCAGACCTTGATTACTAGTGTGGATCAGCTTGCTGCACGAGTGCAGAGCATTCAGGATTTTGTTGTTAGCAGTCCTATGTCTGAGCCTAAGATACCTATTCCTGAGCTGTTCTCTGGAGATCGATTTAAATTTAGGAATTTTAGGAATAATTGTAAATTGTTTCTATCTTTGAAACCTCGTTCGTCTGGAGATTCAGCTCAGCAAGTTAAAACTGTTATCTCCTTTTTGCGTGGCGACCCTCAGGATTGGGCTTTCTCGTTAGCGCCAGGAGATCCGGCATTGGCGGATATTCATGCGTTTTTTCTGGCGCTCGGATTGCTTTATGAGGAGCCTAATTTTGAAATTCAGGCAGAAAAAGCTCTACTGGCTATCTCTCAGGGCCAGGATGAAGCCGAAGTGTATTGCCAAAAATTTCGGAAATGGTCCGTGCTTACTCAATGGAATGAATGTGCTCTGGCCGCAAATTTCAGAAATGGCCTTTATGAAGCCATTAAGAATGTGATGGTGGGTTTCACAATTCCTACAAGTCTGAATGATTCTATGGCGCTGGCTATTCAGATTGATCGGCGTTTGCGGGAGCGCAAATCCGCTAATCCTCTGGCGGTGTTGTCTGAACAGACACCTGTTTCAATGCAATGTGATAGAAACCCCGATCCAGCAATGCAATGTGATAGAATCCTGACTAGAACCGAACGACAAAATCATAGACGACAGATTGGGCTGTGTTTTTACTGTGGTGATTCTACACATGTTATATCAGCATGCTCTAAACGCCTAACCAAGGTTGTCAGTCCTGTCTCCATTGGTAATTTGCAGCCTAAATTTATTTTGTCTGTGACTTTAATTTGTTCATTGTCTTCCTACCCTGTTATGGCGTTTGTGGATTCAGGTGCTGCCCTGAGTCTTATGGACTTGTCGTTTGCCAAGCGCTGCGGTTTTGTCCTGGAGCCTTTAAAAATTCCTATTCCTCTCAGAGGAATTGATGCTACGCCACTGGCGGAAAATAAACCGCAGTTTTGGACACAAGTGACCATGTGCATGACTCCTGAACATCGGGAGGTGATTCGTTTTCTTATTCTGCATAAAATGAATGATTTGGTCGTGTTAGGTCTGCCATGGTTACAGACCCATAATCCTGTTTTGGATTGGAAGGCTATGTCTGTGTCGAGTTGGTTTTGTCAGGGAATTCATTGCGATTCTCCGCTGGTGTCTATTGCTACTTCTACTCCTTCAGAGGTTCCTGAGTATTTGGGTGACTATCAGGATGTATTCAGTGAGTCCAGGTCCAGTGATCTTCCTCCTCATAGGGCCTGTGACTGCGCTATAGATTTGATTCCTGGCAGTAAATTTCCTAAGGGACGATTATTTAATTTGTCTGTACCCGAGCATGCCGCGATGCGTTCTTATGTCAAGGAGTCTTTGGAGAAGGGGCATATTCGTCCATTCTCTTCCCCTCTTGGTGCGGGATTCTTTTTTGTGGCCAAGAAGGACGGGTCTTTGAGACCTTGTATAGACTATCGGCTTCTGAATAAAATCACTGTTAAGTTTCAGTATCCTTTGCCACTATTGTCAGACTTGTTTGCTCGGATTAAGGGTGCCAAGTGGTTCACCAAGATAGATCTTCGTGGTGCGTACAACCTTGTGCGTATTAGGCAGGGAGATGAATGGAAAACTGCATTCAATACGCCCGAAGGTCATTTTGAATACTTGGTGATGCCCTTTGGGCTCTCTAATGCTCCTTCAGTGTTTCAGTCCTTTATGCATGATATCTTCCGGAAGTATCTGGATAAATTTATGATTGTTTATCTGGATGATATTCTGGTTTTCTCGGATGATTGGGATTCTCATGTAAAGCAGGTCAGGATGGTGTTTCAGGTTTTGCGTGATAATGCTTTGTTTGTGAAGGGCTCAAAGTGTCTCTTTGGAGTGCAGAAGGTTTCCTTTTTGAGTTTTATTTTCTCCCCTTCTGCTGTGGAGATGGACCCAGTCAAGGTCCGAGCTATTCATGATTGGACTCAGCCCACGTCTGTTAAGAGTCTTCAGAAGTTCTTGGGGTTTGCTAATTTTTACCGTCGCTTTATCGCTAATTTTTCTAGCGTTGTTAAACCTTTGACGGATATGACCAAGAAAGGTTCTGATGTGGCTAATTGGGCCCCTGCAGCCGTGGAGGCCTTCCAGGAGCTGAAGCGCCGGTTTACTTCGGCGCCTGTTTTGTGCCAGCCTGATGTCTCACTTCCCTTTCAGGTTGAAGTGGATGCTTCTGAGATCGGTGCTGGGGCTGTTTTGTCACAGAGAGGCTCTGGTTGCTCTGTGATGAGACCATGTGCCTTTTTCTCTAGGAAGTTTTCGCCTGCTGAGCGGAACTATGATGTTGGTAATCGGGAGTTGTTGGCCATGAAGTGGGCATTTGAGGAGTGGCGTCATTGGCTCGAGGGTGCTAAGCATCGTGTGGTGGTCTTGACTGATCACAAAAATCTGATGTATCTCGAGTCTGCTAAGCGCCTGAATCCTAGACAGGCTCGTTGGTCATTGTTTTTCTCTCGTTTTGACTTTGTGGTCTCGTACCTGCCTGGTTCGAAGAATGTTAAGGCTGATGCTCTTTCTAGGAGCTTTGTGCCTGACTCTCCTGGAGTCTCGGAGCCGGCTGGTATTCTTAAAGAGGGAGTAATCATGTCGGCCATATCTCCTGATTTGCGACGTGTGTTGCAGAGATTTCAGGCTGGTAGACCTGACTCTTGTCCACCCGACAGACTGTTTGTTCCTGATAAATGGACCAGCAAAGTCATTTCCGAGGTTCATTCCTCGGTGTTGGCAGGGCATCCGGGAATTTTTGGTACCTGAGATTTGGTGGCTAGGTCCTTTTGGTGGCCTTCCTTGTCGCGGGATGTGCGGTCATTTGTGCAGTCCTGTGGGACTTGTGCTCGGGCTAAGCCTTGTTGTTCTCGTGCTAGCGGGTTGCTTCTGCCCTTGCCCGTCCCGAAGAGGCCTTGGACACACATTTCCATGGATTTCATTTCTGATCTTCCGGTGTCTCAAGGAATGTCTCTCATCTGGGTGGTGTGTGATCGTTTTTCCAAGATGGTCCATTTGGTACCCTTGCCTAAGTTGCCTTCCTCTTCCGATCTGGTTCCTTTGTTTTTTCAGAATGTGGTTCGTTTACACGGCATTCCGGAGAATATCGTGTCCGACAGAGGATCCCAGTTTGTGTCCAGATTCTGGCGATCTTTTTGTGCTAAAATGGGCATTGATTTGTCGTTTTCATCTGCCTTCCATGCTCAGACTAATGGTCAAACGGAGCGAACTAATCAGACACTGGAGGCTTATTTGAGATGTTTTGTTTCTGCGGACCAGGATGATTGGGTGACCTTCTTGCCATTGGCGGAGTTTGCCCTTAATAATCGGGCTAGTTCCGCTACTTTGGTTTCGCCATTCTTCTGCAACTCTGGTTTTCATCCTCGTTTCTCCTCGGGTCATGTTGAGGCTTCTGACTGTCCTGGGGTGGATTCCGTGGTGGATAGGTTGCAGCGGATTTGGAATCATGTGGTGGACAACTTGAAGTTGTCACAGGAGAAGGCTCAGCGTTTTGCCAACCGCCGCCGCGGTGTGGGCCCCCGACTTCATGTTGGGGATTTGGTTTGGTTGTCTTCTCGGTATGTCCCTCTGAAGGTTTCCTCTCCTAAGTTTAAGCCTCGCTTTATTGGTCCTTATAAAATTTTGGAAGTTCTTAACCCGGTTTCTTTTCGTTTGGATCTTCCGGTGTCGTTTGCCATTCACAACGTGTTCCATAGGTCTTTGTTGCGGCGGTACGTTTTGCCTGTGGTTCCTGCTGTTGAGCCTCCTGCTCCGGTGTTGGTTGAGGGCGAGTTGGAGTACGTGGTAGAGAAGATCTTGGATTCTCGTCTCTCTAGTCGGAGGCTTCAGTATTTGGTCAAATGGAAGGGCTATGGTCAGGAGGATAATTCCTGGGTGGCCGCCTCTGATGTTCATGCGGCCGATTTGGTTCGTGCCTTCCACGCTGCTCATCCTGGTCGCCCTGGTGGTCTTGGTGAGGGTTCGGCGACCCCTCCTTAAAGGGGGGGTACTGTTGTGAACTATACTTCTTGGCTACCTCTTGTGGTCACTAGTGTTTTGGCACTTGGATTGTCTTTTACCAGGTTGGTACTCACCTGCTTCGTTAGGCCTGGGGTGTTGCTATTTAAACTTCCTGGATTCTCAGTCCAGTGCCTGGCATCGTTGTAATCAGTTCATTTCTGTTTGCTCCTGTCTTCAGGTCCTGGTTCTTTGCAAGATAAGCTAAGTCCTGCTTCCTTATTTTTTGTTATTTTGCTTTGTTCATATTTTTGTCCAGCTTGTTCAAAATGTGATTCCTGATATTGCTGGAAGCTCTAGGGGGCTGATATTTTTCCCCCTCACCGTTAGTCGGTTTGGGGGTTCTTGGATATTCAGCGTGGATATTTTGCAGGGTTTTTTGCTGACCATATAAGTCACCTTACTATTTTCTGCTATTAGTCAGTGGGCCTCTCTTTGCTAAAATCTAGTTCATTCTTACGTTTGTCTTTTCTTCTTACCTCACCGTTATTATTTGTTGGGGGCTTGTATTACTTTGGGGTCTTTTCTCTGGAGGCAAGAGAGGTCTTATTTTCCCTGATAGGGTTAGTTAGTTCTCCGGCTGGCGCGAGACGTCTAGGATCAACGTAGGCACGTTCCCCGGCTACTGTTAGTGTTTGTGCTAGGATCAGGTATATGGTCAGCCTAGTTACCACGTCCCTATGAGCTGGAATTTATGTTTGCAGACTTTTGCTGTAATCTCTGAGATCCTTGCCATTGGGATCATAACAGGTTAGGGCTAGGGTTAGGGTTGGGGCTAGGGTTGGGGCTACAGTTAGGGTTGGGGCTAAAGATAGGGTTAGGGTTTGGATTACATTTACGGTTGGGAATAGAGTTGGGTGTGTCTGGGTTAGAGGAGTGGTTAGGGTTACTGTTGGGATTAGGGTAAGGGGTGTGTTTGGATTAGGGTTTCAGTTATAATTGGGGGGTTTCCACTGTTTAGGCACATCAGGGGCTCTCCAAACGGGACATGGCATCCGATCTGAATTCCAGCCAATTCTGCGTTGAAAAAGGAAAACAGTGCTCCTTCCCTTCAGAGCTCTCCCGTGTGCCCAAACAGGGGTTTACCCCAACATATGGGGTATCAGCGTACTCAGGACAAATTGGACATCATCTTTTGGGGTCCAATTTCTCCTGCTACCCTTGGGAAAATACAAAACTGGGGGCCAAAAAATAAGTTTTGTGGGAAAAAAAGGATTTTTTATTTTCACGGCTCTGCGTTGTAAACTGTAGTGAAACACTTGGGGGTTCAAAGTTCTCACAACACATCTAGATAAGTTCCTTGGGGGGTCTAGTTTCCGATATGGGGTCACTTGTGGGGGGTTTGTACTGTTTGGGTACATCAGGGGCTCTGCAAATGCAACGTGACGCCTGCAGACCAATCCATTTAAGTCTGCATTCCAAATGGCGCTCCTTCCCTTCCGAGCTCTGTCATGCGCCCAAACAGTGGTTCCCCCCCACATATGGGGTATCAGCGTACTCAGGACAAATTGGACAACTTTTGGGGTCCAATTTATCCTGATACCCTTGTGAAAGTACAAAACTGGGGGCTAAAAAATCATTTTTGTGAAAAAAAAAAGAATTTTTATTTTCACGGCTCTGTGTTATAAACTGTAGTGAAACACTTGGGGGTTGAATGTTCTCACAACACATCTAGATAAGTTCCTTGGGGGGGTCTAGTTTCCAATATGGGGTCACTTGTGGGGGGTTTGTACTGTTTGGGTACATCAGGGGCTCTGCAAATGCAACGTGACGCCTGCAGACCAATCCATTTAAGTCTGCATTCCAAATGGCGCTCCTTCCCTTCCAAGCTCTGTCATGCGCCCAAACAGTGGTTCCCCCCCACATATGGAGTATCAGCGTACTCAGGACAAATTGGACAACAACTTTTGGGGTCCAATTTATCCTGATACCCTTGTGAAAATACAAAACTGGGGGCTAAAAAATCATTTTTGTGAAAAAAAAAAGAATTTTTATTTTCACGGCTCTGCGTTATAAACTGTAGTGAAACACTTGGGGGTTCAAAGCTCTCACAACACATCTAGATAAGTTCCTTGGGGGGTCTAGTTTCCAATATGGGGTCACTTGTGGGGGGTTTGTACTGTTTGGGTACATCAGGGGCTCTGCAAATGCAACGTGACGCCTGCAGACCAATCCATTTAAGTCTGCATTCCAAATGGCGCTCCTTCCCTTCCGAGCTCTGTCATGCGCCCAAACAGTGGTTCCCCCCCACATATGGGGTATCAGCGTACTCAGGACAAATTGGACAACAATGTTTGGGGTCCAATTTATCCTGATACCCTTGTGAAAATACAAAACTGAGGGCTAAAAAATCATTTTTGTGAAAAAAAAAAGAATTTTTATTTTCACGACTCTGCGTTATAAACTGTAGTGAAACACTTGGGGGTTCAAAGCTCTCAAAACACATCTAGATAAGTTCCTTAGGGGGTCTACTTTCCAAAATGGTGTCACTTCTGGGGGTTTTTAATGTTTAGGCACATCGGGGGCTCTCCAAACGCAACATGGCATCCCATCTTAATTCCAGTCAATTTTGCATTGAAAAGTAAAATAGCGCTCCTTCCCTTCCGAGCTCTGCTATGCGCCCAAACAGTGGTTTACCCCCACATATGGGGTATCGTCGTACTCAGGACAAATTGCACAACAACTTTTGTGTCTAATTTCTTCTCTTACCCTTGGGGAAATAAAAAAATGGGGTCGAAAAGATCATTTTTGTGAAAAAATATGATTTTTTATTTTTACGGCTCTGCATTATAAACTTCTGTGAAGCACTTGTTGGGTCAAAGTGCTCAACACACATCTAGATAAGTTCCTTAAGGGGTCACCTTTCCAAAATGGTGTCACTTGTGGGGGATTTCAATGTTTAGGCACATCAGGGGCTCTCCAAATGCAACATGGCGTCCCATCTCAATTCCAGTCAATTTTGCATTGAAAAGTCAAATGGCGCTCCTTTCCTTCCGAGCTCTGCCATGCGCCCAAACAGTGGTTTACCCCCACATATGGGGTATCAGCGTACTCAGGACAAATTGTACAACAAATTTTGGGGTCTATTTTCTCCTGTTACCCTTGGTAAAATAAAACAAATTGGAGCTGAAATAAATTTTGTGTGAAAAAAAGTTAAATGTTAATTTTTATTTAAACATTCCAAAAATTCCTGTGAAACACCTAAAGGGTTAATAAACTTCTTGAAAGTGGTTTTGAGTACCTTGAGGGGTGCAGTTTTTAGAATGGTGTTACACTTGGGTATTTTCTATCATATAGACCCCTCAAAATGACTTCAAATGAGATGTGGTCCCTAAAAAAAAATGGTGTTGTAAAAATGAGAAATTGCTGGTCAACTTTTAACCCCTATAACTCCGTCACAAAAAAAAATTTTGGTTCCAAAATTGTACTGATGTAAAGTAGACATGTGGGAAATGTTACTTCTTAAGTATTTTGTGTGACATATGTCTGTGATTTAAGGGCATAACAATTCAAAGTTGGAAAATTGCAAAATTTTCAAATTTTTCGCCAAATATTCATTTTTTTCACAAATAAACGCAAGTTATATTGAAGAAATTTTACAACTATCATGAAGTACAATATGTCACGAGAAAACAAAGTCAGAATCGCCAAGATCCGTTGAAGCGTTCCAGAGTTATAACCTCATAAAGGGACAGTGGTCAGAATTGTAAAAATTGGCCCGGTCATTAACGTGCAAACCACCCTTGGGGGTGAAGGGGTTAAAGGGTTAAATCCCGGAAAAAATTGGCTTGGGCTCCCACGCAATTTTCTCCGCCAGAGTGGGAAAGCCAGTGACTGAGTTTAGATATTAATAGCCTAGAGAGGGACCATGGTTATAGGACCCCCCTGGCTAAAAACATCTGCCCCCAGCCATCCCAGAAAAGGCACATCTGTAAGATGCACCTATTCTGGCACTTAGCCTCTCTCTTCCCACTCCTGTGTAGTGGTGGGATATGGGGTAATGAAGGGTTAATGTCACCTTGCTATTGTAAGGTGACATTAAGCCAGGTTAATAATGGAGAGGCGTCAATTATGACACCTATCCATTATTAATCCAATAGTACAAAATGGTTAATAAAACACACATACATTATTAAAAAGTATTTTAATGAAATAAAGACACATGGTGTTTTAATATTTTATTATACTCTCAATCCACCTGAAGACCCTTGTCACCTGAAATAAAGTTAAAAAAACAAACAACAATATTCCATACCTTCCGCAGTTCAGTCTTGTCCCATGCTGTAAATCCATCTGAAGGGGTTAAATCATTTTACACCCAGGAGCTCTGCTAATGCAGCTGTGCTCCTGACTGTAAAACTTTGTGAATGAATGGAATGCAGTGGAATGTCCTGTAGTTACCTCGAGTCGTGGTGATGCGCCCTCTGCTGGATGAACTCATATGAACTCATATGGACTCGAGCCTGGGAAAATATTCTGACAAGTTCCCAGGCTCGAGTTCATATGAGTTCATCCAGCAGGGTATGGACGAACTGCCGGGGGGGCTCTTGCCTTTCACAAAATGGCAGCAGAGCCCCCCACAGCACCGGAGATGCCAGCATCACCCTGGACAGCGGCGGACACCCTCAGCAGCAGCAGCGGACACCCCCTCATCCCAGCCTGCAATGGTACCGGTAAGCAGTATATCCACATTGTAAGACGCACCCCCATTTTCCCCCTTAATTTGGGGGGAAAAGTGCATCTTACAAAGCAAAAAATATGGTATATAAATCTGGTATTTCACTGGCCCATGTAAATCTTTGAAATACATGATTCAGATGGAACCCTCGGCGGATGATTTACCATAATGAGGCAGATGGAGGCACTGTGGACGCATTCTGGCCTATGATCTGGTGGTGACTGTCTTTTTAGGTGTTCATAAAAGTGCCATAGTCTAGAGTTTTATGCACTCCTGAAAAGAAGGCCACTGCTGAACAGAGACCAGATGCAGTCCAGAGTAACTCTGCTGGCTCACTATAGTGAATGGATCCCTCTATGGTTTGATCTGAATTATGTCATTCGGAGATTTAGATGGAAGTGCTCAGCGAAGAGCGCAGGATAAATGTGATCCCAAACGTTATGTAAAATGTTCCCAGTAAAAGCTTCAACTGAATCCACCAAAAAAACAGTACCCACTCAGGTCCGTCATCTGTTAACGGAAATATAGGGGGCTTCCACGTTATTGGTAGTACAAAGGCTCTGAAAAAGCACTATGGATCCTCGTCCCCCAAAAGAAATCCATTGAATTCTGTGCTCCTAAATCCAAATGCTCCCCTCCCTTCTGAGCCTCACAGTGGGTCTACACCACATTCAGCATCCATAGTATGTCTGGCATTTCTGTAACGATGAAAGTCCACCTAATTTCCAGGTCCATGTCTCCAGAAACACGAGCTTGGCATAATGTACTGGGCACTACAACGCACTGGGCACTACAATGTACGGGCACTACAATAACAGATTCCCATGTAAAAAACAAAAATAAATCACCGCGCTACTCCATACATCTGAAGATAATGGTAGTAGGGGACTAATTGTGAGGATAAAAGAAAAAACTTACTATGGTTGCGCCAAGGATACGGATTTGGTGAAAGGTACTTAGTTCAAAGAGGTGTTAGTCCCAGAATTAATAGGATAGGGTGTATTTTCCCCTATAAAAAAGGAGGGGGTTTTACCAACAAGAGCTTTAATGAGACTCTTGAGAACAATGAGATGTAATATTTTTTCTGCAGTTGTGCTTACTGGAGTAACAAAAGGTAGTATATCCAATTGTAGATCAGTATTGGTGGATAGTTGGTTGGTATAATCCTTGGATACTGCGTAAATAGGCTGTTATTTAGAAGCGGATATGATATCCTGCTAGAATGCCCCAGTTAGAGCACGGTAGATGTTCTTTGTAAATTGTCTGATTGTAATATAGTGAACTCAGTGATCAGTAGTTCTGACAGTGAGTGGATAAAACAGTATTTACTAACAGTAAACTTATGTGCTATAGCAGGGTTTTAGCGGTACTCACTGTTTTTGATCATTGATGGAGGGAGGCAAGTGTTATACTGGTGTCCGAAAGACTGACCGCTATGCTGCAGAAGGCGACCGCAGTTTGTGTGCGGAGACCGCTACACTGGGAGCCAGCAATAGCCACAGGTGCCCCAGCCGGAAGCACGCTGGGTTTGTGGCGGGAATGGAGTGGGTGGAGTTTCGGGGTGATGTCACCGACTAAGGAAAGGACGGGTGCACAGAAGGAACAAGAAACCAACGCGTTTTGAGGGACAGCAGACCTCTTCGTCAGGGTAGTTACTGTCTACGTCTTACTTCGTCCTTATATAGGTGCAGGGTCGTCCTTCTCCATTAAGCACAGCTGCGGTTAGTTTAGGATGGAGTGTTTAGACTCCAATTAAGGATCAATGAAGGTGAATAAGGGATAATTAATGAACTGGTTGAAGTGTTAAATGTGGTCCTTGTGTAAAATTGTACCAGTGAGCGGGGCAATGTAAAAGCAAAACTTTATTTGTATTACAATTAAAAACGTGTTATAAAATATTTAAAAGAGAAATTTGGATAAGAAGCTGTCATACTGACAGTGTAAAAATGATCCTAGTACCATGTGTATACTTAAACTCGTAAAAATATAGGATGCTAAAATGCATAGCCTAATTTATTTAGTTGATACCATGTGCATATATAGGGGGCTTTGGAAGGGTTTCCCTTGGGTCCCATTTTTGTATTGAAACATTAATAAAATATCAAAACCCATTCTTCTCCGTTACAAGGGATATATATCATTTTATTTCTCTTAATGGGTTTAGGTTCAATGTTAAAAAAATTGTTATGTTAATAATCTCCGGATGTCTGAGTTCTTTACACCCCAGTACTATGGTGTTTTTTGATTAGTATTTATGCTACATAGTATATGCTATCCAAGCAGGGGAGGGGCATCTGAAAAGCAGGTATATAATAAAATATGTGTACCTGCATGAAAAGGATATGTATATACTTATATTTCGATTAGAGTACTTAGATTAAAATGGGTAAAGCTCTATTTCTTGGTTTAACCCTTTTGGTGGCAAGGTATCTAGTGTGAAAATCCATTTGGATTCCGCCCTAGACATTAGTTTGATATAATCGCCTCCCCTCCAATTTTTAGGGACTAATTGGATGCCAAGAAAGATGATCCCTGAACAAGAGTTATTGTGGTTTTCATGAAATGTTGCGATAGAGGGTGACCTTTGAAGCCTTTCTTGATATTATCTAAATGTTCCTTAATGCGGACCCTCAATCGTCTTATGGTGCGGCCAACGTAGATCTTGTTGCATGGGCATATTAAAATGTAGATAACTCCCGTTGATTCACAAGTAATAGCTGATTTGATGCGATATTGGTGGGTGCCATCCACATTTTTGAAAGAAGTGTGGATTTTCCTGCCACATTTGGTGCGTTGGCAACACAGGCATTTACCGCATGATATAAAACCCGTGGTTTTGAATATTGGTTGTTTGGTGTTATTGTTTTTATTAATTGTTACTGGTTTTGTGGTTGGAGCAAGCATTAGGCCTAAATTATGGGCTTTGGTATATACAAATTTGGGTTGGTGTGGTAATAAATTACGAATATGTTTGTCGCCTTCAGTATTGGCCAATGTCTATAAATTATATTTCTGAATCTTTCATAGTTGGAGTGAAACTGGGTTATGATTGGTAGTCGGGATATTTGTTCTTGCATGGTTGGAGGACTAGGATTTGCTCTTGTTTTGTGTATCATGGATTCTCTAGTAACGTTGGCAATCTCTAGTCTAGATTGCTTTAGGGTCTATGGGTCATACCCTTTTGCTGTAAATTCTTCCATTAATTGGTCAGTTTCCCTCTGATAATCTTCAATATTGGTGCAATTGCGTCTAATACGTATGAATTGTCCCTTGGGGATGGACGTGAGCCAAATGGGTAAATGGCAGCTAGTCATATGTATGACGCTGTTTGAATCAATATCTTATAACATTTTTTGGCTAATCTGTCGTTTTCTATGTAAATGGTTAGGTCCAAGAAATTGACATTGGTTTTACTAGTGCTGGGGGTGAATTCCAACCCATAGTTGTTATTATTCAAATTGGAGATGAAAGGTTCTAAGGCTGTCGGTGGACCATTCCAAATGAAAAGGATGTCATCTATAAAACGACTCCATAATACCAATCTTGCTCGTAATTTCCCTTTTACGTAGATGTGGTCATGCTCTCACTTGCCTACATAGATGTTTGCATACCTGGGAGCGAACCGCGTACCTATCACGGTCCCGTGCGTTTGGAGGTAATGTTGATGGCCATACTTGAAATAATTGTGCTTTAATATGAATTCAATACTTTTTATGATGAATTTAATGTGTGGTTGTTTATAGGATTCCAATGAATGTAAATAAAAATCTGCTGCTTGACATCCTTTACCATGGTTAATGACCGTATATATTTTATGTCAAGCATTCCAAACATGAAATTTTGTTCCCATTTCATTTTGTTCAGAATTTGTAAAGTGTGATTGGTGTCTTTGAGGTATGCTGGTATTAGAGGCATACATTTTTGTAAGTGTGAATCTATGTACCGTGATAAGTTGGCAGTTAATGCCAGAGATAATTGGCCTGCCAGGGGGATTGGTTGTGTTTTTGTGTATTTTGGGGATATGGTAAAAAATTGCCATACTTTGGGTTTTATTGTTGATAAATTGAAATTCTTTCTTAGTGAGGATGCCTGATGATTTGGCGACATTGACTAGTGTGTTTAATTTGGCTAGATAATGTGAAGTGGGATCTGAATTGATTTTAGTATATGTAATGGTGTCGCCCAGGAGTCTTAGTGACTCGTTATGGTACATTGCGCTATCCATCACCACAATACCACCTCCTTTGTCCGCGGGACGAATTATGATTTTGTTATTTTCTTGGAGATCAATTATGGCCTTTTTCTCCTGAGGGTTTAAGTTACAAGGGGTATATTTTGAGGTTCTGTTGTATGATTTTTTTTTATATCCTTTGTGACCATACATTCAAATGCTTTGAAGGAGTTTGAGTATTCTTGAATGGGGTTAAAGGTGGATGGTAACGATAAGTTAGTGTGAATATAGTCCGTTGTGATTGTGCAAAGAGTGGAATACTTGGTACCAGGGTTAGTATTATTTTTCTTCAGAAAATACTTTTTTAGGGCTAAATTGCGAAGAAATTTTTTAACGTTTATAGAAAGGTTAAATGGCTTAGCGGTAGAGGTTGGAGCAAATTTTAGGCCTTTGCGTAGAAGGGATTCCTCATTAGAGGTTAATTGATATGAACTCAGGTTGAAGATTTTCTGGTTGTTTGAACTAGTTATTGCTTTCTTTTTGGTGAATTTCCCATCCCTTTTACCTCTTTTGGTTTTAAACTTCTTACTAGAGAAAAATCCCGATTGATTGAGGACTGGATTTTTGTTTTGGTGTTATTTCTGTTGATGGCATTGGTATTGCCGGTGGATTTGTATGGAAGCTTCTTGTGGTTAGAAGCTGGTAATAGTTTGTTTAATGAATTTGGCACTCTCAATGAATTTTGGTTTCGTTGAATATATCTATTGGTTGCCCCTTGGGAAGATGGTTTCTTGTTATTACTGGTAGAGGGGGTGGATTCTTCCCATTCCTCTAAGTTACTTGATTCCTCAACCAGTAATAATAATTGGGAAAATCTATTTTGAGTAGAAAGCTCGATGGTTTCCAAGATTGGGGAATCCGGGAAGGGGGAATTTCCTTCACCTTCAACAGTAGGTGAAGCGTAGAGAGGTTCTAACACTTGTGGGGAATTCATATGTACATGACGATTAGTAGTTTGTGTGGAAACTGGTGTGTATTGTGTAGCGTTACTGTATGTTAAGAAAGCTGTAGATACATTTATAGAGTTATGTGTGGGAGTACAGCTGAGCTCCTCCAGTTTGATAAACCTGGATGTTACACTGGTATTATGTGCTTCATATTGGTTCAGGAAGAATAGTTGTCGGTGTATTGTCCAACATAATGTTATCCCGTGCAAATTTTTTCATTTTTTTTAAGGATGATTTCTTTTTCCTTTTCCTTTATTCTACACATGATGCTGGAAGTAAATTCATGATTGAAGGAATTTAGTTTCTCAAATAGTTTGTTAATAATGAAGCTTGTCTTTCTGAGATTTGATGATCGTTTGTCGATTATGAACTGCAGGGCTTGGTTGGAAAAACTTGAAAAAAGTCTGTCCCACTCTGCCTGTATGGATGCTTCTCCGAAATCACTTGCAAATGTTTTAGGCTACGTTCACACTTTGCGGGTTTTGCCACGAATCCGCAGCGGATTTGACACTGCGGATCCGCAGCAGTTTTCCATGCAGGGTACAGTACAATGTTACCCTATGGAAAACAAAACCCGCTGTGCCCACGCTGCGGATTTCCGCGGAAAAAGCCGCGCGGCTTTTCTGCGGAAAAAAAGAAGGAGCATGTCACTTCTTGGTGCAGAATCGCAGCGATTCTGCACCCATAGAAATGCATTGATCCACTCACTTTCCGCATGGGGATGTGCCCACGTTGCGGGAAGTTAAGCGGATAATGTGCAGATGGTACCCGGGGTGGAGGAGAGGAGACTCTCCTCCAGGCCCTGGGAACCATATTTTGGTGTAAAAAAAAGAATTAAAATAAAAAATGATGCTATACTCACCTCTCAGCGCTGCCCGCGGCGTCTGGTCTCAGTTGCTGTGCTAGTAGGACCTGTGGTGACGTCGCGGTCACATGACTGTGATGACGCCGCGGTCACATGACCGTGACGTCACGAAGGTCCTTGTCGGCACAGCCGCCTGCAGCACCGAGGAGATCCGGACATCGGAGGGTGAGTATAACCAATTTTTATTATTTTTTACATTACTATTGATGCTGCATATTGCTGCATATGCAGCATCAATAGTATAGGCGGAAACCTGCAGCGGAAACCGCGGAACAAACCGCGATAAATCTGCAGGGATAACCGCAGCGGTTTTGCCCTGCAGATTTATCAATTCCGCTGCGGGATTAACCCGCAGAGCAGGCCGCAAAGTGTGAACGTGGCCTTATAGATCTTTAATCGTTTGGGGACAGAACCTGCTTGGGTGTATTTTTCCAATGAGGCTACTTCCCACATGTCCCTCATCTCAAGTGTCAAGTGTTTTTCCAGTAGTAGGTTTCTGACTTGGTCACTGTTTATGGTGATGTTTTTATTTTGGGAGAATTGTTTCTGGATGTAGTTACATCAAAAATCTCTATCCTGTTTGAGGGCGTCGATTGCCATAGTAGAGCTGCCTGAATGTTTGGACACAGAAACAAAACCAAAAATTGAGAAATATAAATAAGCACCGGCGCTCTGCGAGCGACTGACCCAAGGGTGAGATTTGTATAGAGAGCTGCTGGCAATTAAAGCAGGTTCTGTGTGTACCTGCTGGAAAAGCAAAACCTAATAAAAAAACAAGAATAATCTACTCCATACATGTAAAGACAATGGTAGTAGGGGAGAAATTGCGAGGATAAAAGAAAAAAAGAGAAAAACTTACTATGGTTGCGCCAAGGATACGGATTTGGTGAAAGGTACTTAGTTGAAAGAGGTGATAGTCCCAGAATTAATGGGATAGGGTGTATTTTCCTTGTAAATCTCTGAAATGTGTGATTCTGACGGGACCTCCAGCGGAAGATTCCCTATAACGAGGCAGATAAAGGCACTGTGGATGCTGTCTGACCTATTATCCAGCGGTGTATGTCTTTTTAGGCGTGCATAAAAGCGCATTCTGCCACAGTTTTGTGCAGAGTAACTCTGATGCCTCATTATAGTGAATGAATCCCTCGGGTGTTTCATCTGAATCACGTAAGAGAGTTAAAGGGAAACCTCAATGTAAGTGCTCAACTGTAGAGCGCCGGATAAATGTGATCCCAAGTATTATGTAAAATGTTCCCAATAAAAGCTTCAACTCAATCCACAAAAAGAGCAAGTCCCCACTCAGGTATTTCATCTGTTATCGGAATTATATGGGGGGTTCCAGGTTACAGGTAGTATAAAGGGTCTGAAAAAGCAAAATGGCCCTCGCCCCCCAAAAAAATTCAGCAAATTCTGTGCTCCCAAATCCAAATGCCCCATCCCTTCTGAGCTTCACAGTGTACCTAAACTGCAGTTAGTGTCCACATATTTGGCATTTGTGTAGTGATGAAAGCCTGCCTGCATGACCTGGGCACAGTGTACTGGTCACTACAACGTACTGGTCACTACAACGTCAGTTTGCAATTTTCAGTCAGCAACATTCACTGCTGCTTGTTTCTGGAAAACACCTATGGAGTTAAAATCATCACTACATTTGTAGATAAATTACCAAAGTGGTATAATTTCCAAAATGCGGTCACTTGAGGGGATATTCTGCTCTTCTAGCACTTAGGGGCTCTATATTAGGCTGGGGTCACACATGGCATAAGACAATACGCCACGTATTATACGTCCGTACTACGGCCGTAATACGGAGAAATGTTCCCAAAATAGTGATCCGTAGTCAGGGTGTGTCAGCGTATTTTGCGCATGGCATCCTCCGTATGTAATCCGTATGGCATCCGTACTGCGAGATTTTCGCGCAGGCTTGCAAAACCGACATCTAATGGATTTATGTGCTCAAATGTTCGGGAAAACATATATACAGTATATATATATATATGTCATTGTGACACATATATATATATTCTGTATTTAGATTTCAATCAGCGCGATATCTGTGAACAGCCGGTAATTCAATTGCCGGCTTTTCATTTCTCCTGCACAAACCCGACATGATATGAGACATGATTACATACAGTAAACCATCTCATATCCCCATTTTTTTTGCATATTCCACACTACTAATGTTAGTAGTGTGTATGTGCAAAATTTCAGCGCTGTAGCTGCTGAAATAAAGGGTTAATTTGCGGAAAAAATTGGCGTGGGCTCCCGCGCAATTTTCTCCGCCAGAGCGGTAAAGCCAGTGACTGAGGGCAGATATTAATAGCCAGGAGAGGGTCCATGGTTATTGGCCCCCCCGTGGCTAAAAACATCTGCCCCCAGCCACCCCAGAAAAGGCACATCTGGAAGATGCGCCTATTCTGGCACTTGGCCACTCTCTTCCCACTCCCTGTAGCGGTGGGATATGGGGTAATGAAGGGTTAATGCCACCTTGCTATTGGAAGGTGACATTAAGCCAGATTAATAATGGAGAGGCGTCAATTATGACACCTATCCATTATTAATCCAATTGTTTGAAAGGGTTAAAAAACACACACACATGATTAAAAAGGATTTTAATGAAATAAACACAGCGGTTGTTGTAATAATTTATTGTTCTCGCAATCCATTTCCAGGCCCTCGCTTGGCAAAATAATAAACACACAAGATACATACCTTCTGATGTCAGATCACGTCCCACGAAGTAATCCATCTGAAGGGGTTAACTAATATTACAGGCAGAGCTGCGATAAACCACTCGCTCGTACCTGTAATCCCCGGGTGCTGAAAGGAAAGCAGTGATCTGTACTTACATTGAGTCGCGGTGAGGCGCCCTCTGGTGGATGTTCTCATGAACTGCAGCCTGGGAACTTTTTCCCACGCTCCAGGTCATATGAGGACATCCACCAGGGGGCGCATCACCGCGACTGAAGGAAATGTAGGTCAATGCTTAATGTCACCTTCCAATAGCAAGGTGGCATTAACCCTTCATTACCCCATATCCCACCGCTACAGGGAGTGGGAAGAGAGAGGCCAAGTGCCAGAATAGGCGCATCTTCCAGATGTGCCTTTTCTGGGGTGGCTGGGGACAGATGTTTTTAGCCACGGGGGGGCCAATAACCATGGACCCTCTCCTGGCTATTAATATCTGCCCTCAGTCACTGGCTTTACCACTCTGGCGGAGAAAATTGCGCGGGAGCCCACGCCAATTTTTTCCGCGATTTAACCCTTTATTTCAGCAGCTACAGCGCTGAAATTTTGCATACACACACTACTAACATTAGTAGTGTGGAATATGCAAAAAAAAAGGGGATATGAGATGGTTTACTGTATGTAAACCATGTCTCATATCATGTCGGGTTTGTGCAGGAGAAATGAAAAGCCGGCAATTGAATTACCGACTTTTCACTAACAGCGCTGCGTATTTCTCGCAAGTCACACTGCTGGTCCGTGTGGAATCCGTATTTTTCTCGCCCCCATAGACTTTCATTGGCGTATTATTTGCGCAATACGCTGACAAACGCAGCATGCTGCGATTTTGTACGGCCGTAGAACGCCGTATAATACTGAACCGTAATATACGGCTAATAGGAGCAGCCCCATTGAGAAGCATTGTGCCGTATGTAATGCGAGTTTTACGTACGTAGTTTTTGTGCTCTTACGTACGTAAAACACGCATGTGTGACCCCAGCCTAAGGAGTCTGCAAGCTATTCTAGACAAATCTGCGTTCCAGAAGGCAGTCAGAAGAGTCTCACAGTGTGGCTAAGCAGTACTGTATGGGCTATTTCCACGTTCAGCAGAAATCGTGACAAATTCTGGTGACATTTTTATACATTTCTCCTTGTGAAAATGTGAAATCTGAGGCTACAACACAATTTTTGTGATTAAAAAGTAATTATTATTTTTTCACTGCCCAATGGTATTAAATTCTGTGACTCACCTGTGGGATCAATATGATCACTGTACCCTTTGATGAATTAATTGGGAAGTTTAGCTGGTAAAATGTAGTAACTTTTGGGTGTTCTGCTGTTCTGGCACCTCAGGGGCTCTTCCAATGAGTCATGGCACCTGGAAACCATAACAGTAAAATCTGCACTATAATATGGCGCTCCTTCACTTTGGAGCTTTGTACTGTGCCTGAAAGTTAGTTCCCGATTACATGAAGAGTATTGGCACAAACAGGAGAAATTGCACAACAAACTGAGAGGTCCATTTTTTCCTATTAGCCCTTATAAATTTGTGGCTAAAACAACATTTTAGCAGTAAAAATTTTAATTATTCTTTATTCACCGCCCAATGATATAAAATTCTGTGAGGCACATGTGGTGTCAACATGCTCACTGCACCCCTAAATTAATTAATTGAGAGGTGTAGTTTGTTATATGATGTCACTTATGGGGGGGTTTCTGCTGTTCTGGCACCTCAGGGGCTCTGCCCATGTGACATGGCACCCTCAAACCATTCCAGCTTCAATATGGCACTTCTTTAATACTGAGCTTCGCACTGTGCCTCAAGAGTAGTTTTCAACCATATGGGGAATTGGTGTACTCAGAAGAAATTGCCCAACAAATTGTATTGTGCCGTTTCTCCTACTACCCTTGTGAAAATAAAGAAATGGGTCTAAAAAAACATTTTTGTGGAAAAAATGGGATTTTTTTTATTTTCACAGCTCAACGTCATAATCTTCTGTGAAGCACCTGGAGTTTCAAGGTGCTCACCATACATCTAGATACCTTACTTGAGGGGTCTAGGTTCCAAAATAGTCACTTGTGGGGGGTTTGCACTGTTTAGGCACATCAGGAACTCACCAAATGCAACATGGCATTCTCTAATGGTTCTAGCAAATTTTGCTTTAAAAAAAAATCAAATGGTGTTCCTTCACTTCCACCCTGCCATGCACCCAAACAGTAGTTTTCCCCCACAGATAGTGTATCGGCGTACTTAGGAGATATTCCACAACAAATTGTATGCTGCAATGTTTCCTGCTACCCTTGTGAAAATAAAAAAATTGGGGCTAAAATAGATTGTGGGAAAAACTTTATTTTTTATTTTCATAGCTCAACATTATAAACGTTTTCCCCACATATGGAATATCGGCATGCTCAGGGAAAATTACACAACAAAATCGGAGGACATTTGCTCCTGTTACCCTTGTGAAAATAAAAAAAATAGGGTCTAAACTAAAAATTTTGTGAAAAAAGTTAAAGTTACATTTTTCTTCCACATTACTTCAGCTCTTGTGAAGCACCTGAATGATTAATAAACTTCTTGAATGTGGTTTTGAGCTCCTGGAGGGGTGCAGTTTTTAGAATAGTCTCAATTTAGGGTATTTTCTGTTATACAGTGGGCGAAATTTTGATTTTGTAGTTTGCCCACCGACAAAGACATGAACAGTCTATAATTTCAAGGGTAGGATAATTTTAACATTGAGAGATGGAATATCAAAAATAAAATCCAGAAAATCACATTGTATAAATTATATAAATTTACTTGCATTTTGCAGTGAGAAATAAGTATTTGATCCCTCTGGCAAACAAGACTTAATACTTGGTGGCAAAACTTTTGTTGGAAAAATGAGAAATTGCTGGTCAACTTTTAACTGTTCTAACTTCCTAACAAAAAAAGTTTCAATAATTGTGCTGATATAAAATAGACATGTGGGAAATGTTATTTATTAACTATTGTGTGTTACATACCTCCTTAAGGGCATAAAAATAAAACTTTTGAAAACTGCAAAATTTTCAAATTTTTTTCCAAATTTCTGATTTTTTTTCACAAATAAGCATTAATCCTATTGAGCAAATGTTAGGCTATTATCCTAAGTCATGTGACAAGGCTCGTTAAAGGGTCGACATTGACTTGTAGGATTGCTACTTCCAATAGGTGGCACTGGAGTTCTAGTTCTCTTCCTCTCTGAAGAGACAATTTGCCTAATTAGCTTATTTCCCAGAGGAGCATTGCAGCTTTAAGTCTCCTCATCTCGGCATGCTTAGCATGTCAGTCTCCACGAGGAGAAACGATACTTCTTGGATCGCGGTCAGACGCCTCTCACTCAGCCAAACCAGATCTCAACTTTGCACTGATGAGGGACAGTACCCCGAAACACAGTGTCTGCAAACTGACTGGCTATTATCCTAAGTCATGTGACAAGGCTCGTTAAAGGGTCAACATCAACTTGAAGGATTGCTACTTCCAATAGGTGGCACTAGAGTTCTAGTTCTCTTCCTCTCTGAAGAGACAATTTGCATAATGAAGTACAATGTGTCACAAAGATACAATCTCAGAATCACTGGGATCCGTTGAAGCATTCCACCTCATAAAGTGACACGGGGCAGAATTGTAAAATTTAGCCTGGTCAGGCAGGTGAAAACTGGATTGGGATTTGAAGGGGTTAATAATAATAATCTTTATTTTTATATAGCGCTAACATATTCCGCAGCGCTTTACAGTTTGCACACATTATCATCACTGTCCCCGATGGGGCTCACAATCTAAATTCCCTATCAGTATGTCTTTGGAGTGTGGGAGGAAACCTACGCAAACACGGGGAGAACATACAAACTCCTTGCAGATGTTGTTCTTGGTAGGATCTGAACCCAGGACCCAGCGCTGCAAGGCTAACCACTGAGCCACCGTGCCACCCAAATGAATTTGATGCATTGTACCCCAGCAAGCCCCTCATTAAGACTGATGTGCACAATGCCAGTTTTAATAAGTTAACCTCAATTTTCTTTTTCCATTTTGACTAACAGAAGAGCAAACATGTTACCAGGTGCAGGGACAACTTTTCAGCAGCATCTAACCTGCTTGATGATGGTTTCCAGATGGCAACAAAAGGTGAAATGCAGATATATAAGATGCTTTATTTCCATGTTTTTCTCTGTTGTAGATTCCTGCTTTTGTCCTTACTTTCCTATGAAAAACATACCAAATTTCCAGAGCTTCACCGGTCTGAAAGATTTATGATTGTGTTATCCTCCTTATGATCCTAGTGAGATCCGACTAATGATCCCTTAACACCGTCTAATCCATGATGTATTAAATCACACCGCTGCCCTGTACACTGTGCAGTCCACCTGCTCTGAGACCACCTCTCCACGCTGTCGTCCCCCATGTCCCACACCCTCTGGGAACGTGTCATGTTTCCGATTTGATTGCCCTATATTCCAGCTGTATTGCTGATCTCAGTTTACCTGGAAAATGGAGACAATATTCTGGTTGTTCATCGGGAAATGCCACAGTGTAAGTTTCATCCATTACAGCACATTGCCCCCTGTTCTAATCACATCTGTATATGTTATATAACCTCTTTTAGGCCGGTTTCATATGTCCTGTTATTTCCGGTACTTTCCGATACCTTACCCCTTAGACCTCAGTCCAGAGCCTCTCACCTAGCCTAATCAGTTCTCATGCTTCACACTGACGAGGGCCAACAGCTCGAAACACTGTGTCTGCGAATTGAGATACTGATTTAGCTTTTATCCTAAGTCATATTGCAAGACTCGTTAAAGGGTTGATTGTGACTTGTAGGATTGCTACTTCCAATAGATGGCGCTATAGAGTTCAAGTCCTCTTTTACTCTGAAGAGGCAATTTGCATATTAAATTTTCCAAAGGGGCATTGCATGGCGAATAAGCCTCCTTTCCTTGACAAGCCTGAGCTGGTATGTCACTCTCCACAAGGAGAATCCTTACCCTTAGACCTAGTTTCAGTCTGTCTCTAGTAATCTGTCAAGGTCCATGTTCGTTTTAACTCTCCTGTTACCGACCTGACTTGTTCACTCGTTTTTTCTGACCTCTCCTGGGGACACAAATCCTACCTGGCCAGCCATGTGGGCATATGTAAGTCTACTGAGTTGTTTCCTTGCCACTTATGCTGGCTCTCGCTGGCCAAGGATGTTCAGGACTTTGTAACCACCTGTCCACAGTGCACCTGAAACAAGTCCCTCAGGAACAAGACTGCTTGTCTACTTCAGTCCTGCCGATTCATTCTGTCCCCTGGCAACACATTTCCATGGATTTCATCACAGAAGTGCCCCTTGTTGAGCGATGCCACACCATCTGTGTCATGGTAGACCGGTTCTCCAATATGGCTCACTTCATTCACCCGGTCTGCCTTCTTTCCTCTCCCAAGCTCGCCAGCAGTTCTTTCAGCATGTGTTTCGTCTCAGTGGTCTTCCTCTCTACATTGTCTCTGATAGTGGGATCCAGTTCACTTCTAAATTTTCGAGAGCTCTTTGCAAGCTGCTAAATGTCCCTCTGGATTTCTCCTCCGTATACCATCATCAGACCAATGAGTAAGTGGAAAGGATCAATCAGGTACTCGAGAACTAACTACACCACTTTATCTTTGCCTGTCAGGATGATTGGGTGCAATTATTTCTCTGGGTGGAGTTTTCCTACAACAACCACGTTGAGGAGTCGTCTGGAGCATCTCCATTTTTTGGTGTATATTCCTAGCATCCTCAATTTCCCTCTCGTCTGTCTGCTTATTCTGTTGTACAAGCAGTGGATTCCTCATATGGCAAGTTCTTCCAGATCTGGCAGCAAACTTGGGCCTTCCACCTTAAGGCCGTGTCTTAGATGAAATCTCATGCAGACAAAAAGAGAGGTCCTCCTCCTCATAAACGACCTGGAGATAAAGTCTGGTTATCTTCCTGAAATATTCACCTGAAATTGCCTTCTTATAAGTTGGCCCATGTCACATTGGTCCATTCAAAATCCTCAGACAAGTCAATGCAGTGACCTACAGTCTCCATCTTCCTGAGAATATACGGATTCTGAATTCTTTACAAGTCTTGCTCCTGAAACCGATGGTCCTGAATCCCTTCTCTATATTATATGCTCTTACTTCTACTTCTGTTCCTGAGGGTTCTTCGAACGTATATGAATTAGAGGACATTCTGGATTCTAAGAAGGTTCGGGGGAACACCTTCTATTTGGTTGATTGGTAGGATTTGGTCCTGAGGAGAGATCTTGGGAGCCTGCTGAAAACATCTGCACCCCTACCATTCTTGAGAGGTTTCTCCATCAATCTGGGGAAAAAAAGAGGGGGCGTAAAGGGGGTGAGTATTGTCACACCGGTAACTTACATGCCTTTTCAGCTCCGTCCTCACTCTGCTCCTCCCAGTGTCAGACCATCATACTGAACTGTCTCTTGCAGCACTTCCAGCACTGCTGCATTCTCATGTAGCTGGAGAGTCTGCACCTGGCTATAAGGAGACGTATTCAGACTCTGCATGAATTTAACCTGCTGTTTCTGCAGTTTTGCTTCCCAGGTCTATTTCCTTGCAACAGGAAATATATCAGGCAGTTCCTCCTTCAACACCTTACCTGAACTTAGGGTCCTAGTTTCAGTCCATCTCTAGTAATTTGTCAAGGTTCATGTTCGTTTCGACTCTCCTGTTACCAACCTGACTTGTTCACTCATATATTGTCTGAGCTCTCTGCTCTTGACCCCAGCTTCGTATTTTGATAGTGTGCTGCCCACCCCGACCTCGGACTGTCCGATCACGTCTGTGTCTTTGTTCTCTGTGCTTTATGTTGTGCCTCTGACCCTCCTGGTCATCTTCTCCAGGTCCGGGACTGCCCTGGAGTGGCACCTGATGAATACTCAAACAGCTCAAGCCTATCCTCACCATCAGATGCTCTAGTGAAGCAAGTACTCACTTAGAGATAGAGCCTATTAATCCTGTGGGATGTAAAGCTGTATCTGTGCATTGTGACTGTATTTTAGGCTTGAGAAAGGCCATTTGGCCGAAATGTTACTCTATTTTTGTCTCCTCACTGCTGTGATGTTTTTAAATATTTTGGAATAAAGATTGGATTTTTAAAAGGATTTCTATGGTGCCTTGGATATTTTTGCATTTGCTGCTGTTTTTGGTCCTGAAAACGCACACAGATATGAGCAGAAAATCAAGGAAAAAATATATTTGGGGCCATTGGATCAGGCCACACACATCTTTCCCTCTCGGACACATCACTAGATGTAAGTACAGTCTGTCTCTATAGGTAGATATAGGTCC
Organism: Ranitomeya variabilis; assembly: GCF_051348905.1. Lineage (NCBI taxonomy): Eukaryota > Metazoa > Chordata > Amphibia > Anura > Dendrobatidae > Ranitomeya > Ranitomeya variabilis. Next base: position 16,789,709 of record NC_135235.1, read on the forward strand.
TCCATGGACAGTCTCATCATATAGTCTCTACTAGGGGATTCTGAGCACTCTCGTGTTTATATTTATATTTAGTCCATTACCATACATTATCCGGCATAGTAAGGGTACACTGGTCCAACTTTAGGAATACTCTGTGTTTTGCACGTTGATAATTTTAACTTTGTATCAATTTTAGATGTTCATTTTCTGAGACTTCGCTGCACTAATTTTTCTTGTGATGGTTATGTTTTTGGATCTGGTAGGAGGCGCTGCGTAATAGCACATAGTTATCGATGGTGCATGGGAATTCTATACTGGACCAGGCAGTCACTTAGTTGTGCCCTCCAGGGTGGTGCGCCTGGCCAGTGGGGGAGTAGCTGTGCCCTCCAGGGTGGTGCGCCTGGCCAGTGGCGGAGTAGTTGTGCCCTCCAGGGTGGTGCGCCTGGCCAGTGGCGGAGTAGGCCCACACCCACTGTCATCACAACGGACCTCTGACTAGACTGACGATGGGCACAGTAGTTATTCTGTGTCGACATCCACCTGGTTGTGGAACACAATTATGTCTAAAAGTGATGAGGACGACAGGCAGCAATATGGCGTCTCTGCTTATCCACGCCTGCACCACCGGATCTGTACCTGTCATATCTACATCTGGGATATATGCAACATATGTAGGTCAAAGGCCTGAAGCAATTAACCAATGTTCACACGAGCCAGAGATAATCTCCCTGTAAATCACAGCGAGCACGGACCGTTGTCAACAAAAGGCCGTATTTTCCCTGCACGAATTTCTGAGAGACAGGTAGAAAAAAAACATTGCGCTATTACCGTCTGACATCACCGCGCTGTGAGCGAGTATCCTCGGTGAATGCGGCAGTCACAAGGTTACATTGTATCTCTGCTTATCTAAGCATTGTTTGCATGTATGGAATTCATCACCACTTGACTCAGCATCCTAAACATATCTGTCCTGTCAGATGTTCCCCGCGCACATGCGGCCTCAGTGCAGGACATGGCACTCGGCCATCACAGGTTTAACGTGGAATTTGTGTGACACTAAAGTAAGAAAATGAGGCAGCGCTCCCAAAAGTGATGCGGAATAGCCCGTGTGTCTTTATTCCAGGTAACGCAGTGTTTCGCCACATGCTTTGTCAAGTTTTGTGTGACCCAAGACCTGAGTTGTTCTTACCATTTATCACATAAAATTTCAGCCATGCAGGAAAGGTGATATCTGTCCAGGTCATCCTCTGATGCAGAGCTGAAAATTATTATTTTTCCAATTTACTCCTTCAGTGAGACATGGTCCAACGCCTTCCTGACTTTACATATTAAGGCTATGTGCACACGCTGCGGACTGGTCTGCGGATTTTTCCGCACTGATTTTGATAAATCCGCAGGGCAAAAACACTGCGTTTTTCCTGCGGATTTATCTCGGTTTTACTGCGGATTTACCGCGTTTTTTTGTGCGGATTCTACTGCGGTTTTACACCTGCGGCTTTTTAATATGGAGCAGGTGTAAAACCGCTGTGGATTCCGCACAAAGAATTGACATGCTGTGGAAAATAAACCGCTGCGTTTCCGCGCATTTTTTTCCGCAGCATGTGCACAGCGGTTTTTATTTTCAATAGGTTAACATGGTACTGTACACCGCATAGAAAACTGCTGCGGATCCGCAGCGTCAAAAACGCTGCAGATCCGCAGTAAAAACCGCAACGTGTGCACATACACTAAATCATCAGACCAAAATATGTCCACAATTTATAAATTAAAGCTGCTGATTCTTTTAGGGAATTGTGTTGACAAGTGGAGATCTACTAATGTACTGACAAAGGAACCTTGGAAAAGTGACAGATTACCTGGCAATGTGCCCGGCTGATGATTCCGGCACAGGCTGTGCTGGAAAGAGACTTGTGCGTTGTTCGTAACTTCGTAAGTTGCCGATTGCTGGAAGTTTACCTGCTGCGATCCACACGAACACAGCAACTGGAGTCCCGCATCCCATGTTCGAGTGTCGTGACGATCAATCACTGCAGCCTATCCACTATGGAGATAGCGGAGTAAAGCTTGACTACCACCTCCGTCCCATAAACTTTTGGGTAGATAAAGTGAACTAAAAGACATGCAAAAATGAAAGATACGAAAGGTACTATATGATGAAATCATAATGGAAACACATTAAAAATGTATATTAAAAAACTGAACCACACAGAAGGTAAGCGAGAAGGGCTAAAAGATGCTACTCTCAATGCAATATACAGTATATAATTGCATCATTACCGTCACGGACGGACATATCATTGGTACAACCTGTGGAGCTGTCCAGGGGCCCAAGAGATAAGGGGCCAAAATCCAGCTCCAAAGCAGGTGGAATTATGCAGGTGAACTGCAAAGGGCCCATATACTGTTCTTCCACAGGGGCCACCACTGTCTGTGTACACGTGTATCAAGGAGCAGGCATTCAAGGTAATCAGTACTGGCAAGTGATAAAGTGACCATGCCAATAAAATAAAGAGAGTAAGTATGTCCGACCATACTGAAATACTAGAACTACTGAATGATGCCAAAAGACTAAACCTGCAGAATGTAAACATAATAAAGGCAAAAAAGACAGAAACCTAAAACACCAGGAGCCGGAGAGGCGGCGAATGCCATTGCATTCAAATGGGGAATATGCACCCCAGCAATCAGCAGCTTCTTACCTGTCCTGCGCTCACCCTCGCATCTCATAGACTTCTATGGATTCAATTTGCTTCAATGGAAATCATAAGAGTCTATGAGAAGCTGCGCAAAAGCCAGGAATCTGTCTATTAGGAGCAGTGCCTAGTGAAAAGACTATAAACATAAGGATGATTGGCCTCGGGGAGACCAAAACATCCAACACCGCGGAGACACCATCACGTGTTTCTCAACGCAGTGATCCAGAACACTGCCCCCATCCCTTATGGGAAATATGATGAGGGGCAAATACCCCGAAACAGCTGTCTGTGGATGGATACCATGTTTTGGCATAGGTGGTTTTCCTTTATTGGATGCTGCCCTCCCCGTGTTTGTTCCTTCCCGGTCAAAGACCTGGCTATTCATTGCTTGCGTTGAGAAACACGTGATGGTGTCTCCACGGCTTTTCTACATGAATACAAAGCAGGGCAGCTGTTTCTGCTCATATACTGCAAATTACACAACACATGTCTGAATAAATAATAAAGTAGCTGGATCTGCACTGGATCTAATGCATCTTACACCAAAAGATGTCAGGGAGAAGAAGGATCAGGCACGTTGGATTCCAACATAACAGAAAGTAAGCTGCTGCCACATGAAATAAACGTGACACGACTATGTAGGCTGCCGCCATATTGAAAATCACCTACCGGCTGCTGCGCATTAAACTTACCCAAGACAAGTGGTCAACAAAGGGCCAAACTACTGTGTCTTCCTACCTGTCGATGGTCTTCTAGCTGTCGGCGTTGGTCCACAGTCTGCTCCTCTCCTTTGACTATTAGACATTAGTCAGGAGATCACAATCACTGATTTTGGAATATTTTTGACAACTGAAGTCAATTCTCCAACACTCACAATCCACTTTAGTTCTCTTCCAGACACATCGTATTCCTTTTTGTGTTATCCCAGTGCTGATTGTCTCATATCCCGGCTCGACCAACAGTATTCCCTAATATCCCCCAATTACTTTTTAATTAACTTTAAATGTATTTCTGCCATCTCAGCATCTTCTCACGTCTCATGTTAGGGGATCAGTGAATGTCCATTAATTGTCCATTACATCAGTGAAATGGAAATGATCCAATAATACAAAAAGTGATAGAAAAGCAAAGAGACAGCCTGACATCAATGTGAGAGAGGGGGATGAGGCCACAGCATAGGACGCTCTCATAGGATGGACATCGTCACCAGACCAGACATGGGTCCTGACACCTTGTGCCTGTGTGGCCGGTGTGTGTGACACTCCATCTCTGGTGACAGCTTTGTCTTCTGTACACAGGCTCCAGACAGATTTTATGGTCTCAGACATCACCCCAACTGCTGTTTCCTGGGTAAGCCAGAGTGGGTGCCAAAACTGGGTGGTCATCTCTGCTTATCCCACTCAGGAGTGCCACCTGTGTGCATGCAGATCCTGGCGTAGATAATAAATAATTTCAAGGGTTTTTTATTAGATTGACTATGGCAGCAATATAATGTTGGGCATTCACCCGATAAGTCTTCGAGCCCCATGTCCTGTGTGTCCCACACTATGTAGGAAGGTGACATCCATTATGTTATTACATTATGTATGATGGCTAAACATGGTGAATTGTGGGCATAATAATCCACAGTGGCGTGCGTTGACTGGCCACTGTGGTCACATGACACGATGGCGAGTTCTGTCGGTACAATATGTCTGCTCAATGGAACTAAAGAGCTTTCTTTTTTGCTAAATGTATTTTTTGGTTCAAACTCTTCCCGATATTTGTGCATCAAATGTCTGGTATTGGTGTATCCACCTCTAACAACTGCTGACGATCTCTGACAATGGGATTTTAGATGCCTGAACGAGTGGCATTGAAGTATATGCAGCTGTGCTCAAAAGTTTACATAACCAGGCAGAATTTTTGCTTTCTTGGCCTTTTTTTCAGAGAATATGAATGATAACACCAAAAACGTTTCCTCCACTCCATGGTTAGTGGTTGGGTGAAGCCATTTATTGTCAAACTACTGTGTTTTCTCTTTTTAAATCATAATGACAACCCCAAACATCCAAATGACCCTGATCAAAAGTTCACATACCCCATTTCTTAATACCGTGTGTTGCCCCCTCTAACGTCAATGACAGCTTGAAGTCTTTTTTGGTAGTTGTGGATGAGGTTCTTTATTTTCTCGGATGGTAAAGCTGCCCACTCTTCTTGGCAAAAAGCCTCCAGTTCCTGTAAATTCCTGGGCTGTCTAGCATGAACTGTGCGCTTGAGATCTCCCCAGAGTGGCTCAATGATATTGAGGTCAGGAGACTGAGATGGCCATTCCAGAGCCTTCACTTTGTTCTGCTGTAGCCAATGACAGGTCGACGTGGCCTTGGATCATTGTCATGTTCGAACATCCAAGTACGTCCCATGCGCAGTTTCCTGGCTGATGAGTACAAATTTGCCTTCAGTATTTGCTGATAACATGCTGCATTCATCTTTCCTTCAACTTTGACCAAGTTTCCTGTGCCATTGTAGCTCACATATCCCCAAAACATCAGCGATCCACCTCCATGCTTTACAGTAGGAATGGTGTTCCTTTCATCATAGGCCTCGTTGACCTCTCTCCAAATGTAACGTTTATGGTTGTGGCCAAAAAATTCCATTTTGGTCTTATCACTCCAAATTACCTTGTTCCAGAAGTTTTGGGGCTTGTCTCTGTGCTGTTTTGCGTATTGTAGGTGAGATACTTTGTGGCATTTACACATTAATGGCTTTCTTTGGCCGACTCAACCATGCAGCCCATTTTTCTTCAAGTGCCTCCTTATTGTGCCTCTTGAAACAACCACACTGCCAGTTTTCAGAGAGTCCAGTATTTCAGCTGATTTTATTTGTGGGTTTTTCTTTTCTTCCCGAACAATTTTCCTGGTAGTTGTTGATGACATTTTTGTTGGTCTACCTGACCGTGGTTTTGTTTTTACAGAGCCCCTGATTTTCCATTTGTTAATCACAGTTTTAATGCTGCTTACTGGCATTATCAATTCCTTGGATATCTTTTTGTATTTCTTTCCTGTTTTATACCGTTCAACTACCTTTTCCTGTAGATCCATTGACTTGACAATTCTTTTGCTTTCCTCATGACTCACAATACAGAAATGCCAGTGGCTGGATGAAAGATGCTAGAGTCTGTCTGGATCTTGCTATCATTTCTTGCAGATCCCTATTGTGGAAACTCTAAGATGTGGCCTAAAGCTGGTTTCACACTTCTAGACTTGGTGGTCATTGTAAAGACTGCGATTTCTGGACTGGTCGTTAGTGTTGAGCATTCCGATGCTGCAAGTATCGGGTATCGGCCGATACTTGCTGTATCGGAATTCCGATACCGGGATTCCGATACTCTTGTGGTATCGGGTATCGGGTATCGCAACAACATTAATGTTAAAATGTGTAAAAGAGAGAATTAAAATAAAAAATATCGCTATCCTCACCTCTCCGACGCAGCCGGGACTTCAGCGAGGGAACCGTCAGCGTTGTTTGTTTAAAATTCGCGCTATTACTTGGTTACGTGAATTCCCGGCTTGTGATTGGTCAGGTCGGCCATGTTGCCGGGACGCGGACCAATCACAGCAAGCCGTGACGAAATTACGTCACGGCTTGCTGTGATTGGTCCGCGTCCCGGCAATATGGCCGCCCTGACCAATCACAAGCCGTGACGTCACGGGAGGCTGGACACGCGCCCATTTTAAAATGAGCGCGTCCAGCCTCCCGGCTTGTGATTGGTTGACCGCGGCGCAACCAATCACAAGCCGTGACGTCACGGGAGGCTGGACACGCGCCCATTTTAAAATGAGCGCGTGTCCAGCCTCCCGTGACGTCACGGCTTGTGATTGGTCAGGGCGGCCATATTGCCGGGACGCGGACCAATCACAGCAAGCCGTGACGTAATTTCGTCACGGCTTGCTGTGATTGGTCCGCGTCCCGGCAACATGGCCGACCTGACCAATCACAAGCCGGGAATTCACGTAACCAAGTAATAGCGCGAATTTTAAACAAACAACGCTGCCGGTTCCCTCGCTGAAGTCCCGGCTGCGTCGGACAGGTGAGTATAGCGATATTTTTTATTTTAATTCTTTCTTTTACACATTTATATGGTTCCCAGGGCCTGAAGGAGAGTTTCCTCTCCTTCAGACCCTGGGAACCATCAGGAATACCGTCCGATACATGAGTCCCATTGACTTGTATTGGTATCGGGTATCGGTATCGGATTGGATCCGATATTTTGCCGGTATCGGCCGATACTTTCCGATACCGATACTTTCAAGTATCGGACGGTATCGCTCAACACTACTGGTCGTAGGTCTTCTGACCAAAGCTCAGCAGTCTGAGAGTGTAGACTGTATGAGACTGAAGCTATGCTGAGCACAGAGACAGAATTCATTGTCTCAGGTATGAAATTTGTGCCACTTTCTGTTTTCAGACATAGTTTCATAGTTTTAGGGTCTGTGCACACGTTGCGGATTTGTCTGCGGATCCGCAGCAGATTTGACGCTGCGGATTCGCAGCGGTTTTCCATGTAAACCTATGGGAAACCAAATCCGCAGTGCACATGCTGCGGAAAATACCGAGCGGAAATGCTGCGGTTTATTTTCCGCAGCATGTCAATTCTTTGTGCTGAATCCACAGCGTTTTCCACCTGCTCCATAACTGGAATCCGCAGGTGTGAAATGCATATGAAATCTGCACAAAAAATGCAGTAAATCCACAGGTAATCCGCAGGTAATTTGCAGGGCGTTTTACCTGCAGATTTTTCAGAATCTCAGCGGAAAAATCCGCACACCAATCCGCATCATGTGTGCACATACCCTTATGGTTGAAGGTAGACTTAAGTCCATTGGGTATAACCTACAGCCTAACATGTTGATCCAGAGGAAGGTAAATACCCCATGAGGCCAACACTAACAGCCCCATATTAGGGGGAAAATTCCTTCCCAACTGTTTATGGCAATCCAACTAGTTCCCTGGATGAACGTCCCATCACAGAATCTAGTGCCCACAACCTGTAATATTATATTTATCCAGAAAGGCATCCAGGCCCCTCTTGAATTTTAGTAGTGAATCAACCATTACATCATGTGGCAGAAAGCTCCGTAGTCTCACTGCTCGTACAGTAAAGAATCTGCGCCCATAGTTATGACAAAACCTTCTTTCCGCTACACGTAGAGGACGCCCCTTGTCCATGTCGCAGACCTAGGTGTAAATAGATCATTTTACAGATCTCTGTACAGTCCACTTCTAATAAGATCCTCCCTAGCAATCTGTAAATCTGTAATTTCCGGCAAAACTCATCTCCTTTTCACACCACTTTTCTAAACTGTTGTGAAAAAAAAATTGCACATTTTACACCAATATGACACATGCCATAATTTCTGATTAATTGCCTGAAATGGGATTATACATTTGCCCCTTAGTTTCTTCGGTGTGAACGGTTTCCGCTGTCATCCATCGTCCCGGCATCTTGTACACAAAGAAACATTGACTCCGATGACTTCTGAATGAAGATGTCAGCAGCTGTTGGGTCGTGTTCATGCCTGCCTGCTTAATCTATCAGTGATTTTCTGATGGTCAGAGGTCAATTGGTCCCAGAACAGAAATATTTCTGTCTTTCCGACCATTTCAGAGCCTTGTTAATCAGAGAGGTGACCTTGTTGACATCTCGGGCCATCCCATACATGCTAAGAGAAAGCACCTCAAGCATTGTCCTATCCATTACATGGGGCTGGGACAGCTGCCGGCCAGTAAAGCACAGCCTGTGACAGCTTTAATATCTTCTGTATTCCTGTTTTATGGTCGGGTTTAACCTCATGTTTTCTACATTCCATTACTTGACAAAATCTTCCCATCTCATCTTGGTAGACGCTCCAGTGTCTCTTGCACTCGTAGATTCCCAGTATTGGGTGATATGTGACCCGGGCCTTGCTTTGCCTTATTTGTTTTATTAGTGAGAAGAAATCCTGATAATGTTATTTTTATAATATAAAACTTATATAGTTCATTCTATTGTGGATCATTTATGTTTCATAGAATTATTGCTGTCAGATCATTGATATTGGTTCACCAAAAGCATCGGCTATGGCACCAATGTCAGATCGTTGGTAGACTGACCACCGTACAAAAGCGCCACATTTGGCCTCGATACCAAGATGGCGCTATTCCACTGCTACCTTGCAACATAAAACTTGATAGAGTTGCATTGTAATCCATAAGTTCCTGCAGATGTAACACGTGAGTAGTAAAAAGCTGCTCTTATTTGTAACTTTATTTTTGTTCTGAGAGTGGTCAGACTCCCCCAACAGCTGTGTCTGGTAAGCATAACTTAAAAAATATATTTATTTTATTATAATCTGTTATTTTATTTTAGTTTTATTACTTTTTAGGAACTATTATTTTTTATATCTAGTATTTTTTATCATAACTTTATTTTTGGCCATGAAAGAACTTGTACCCTTTTAGCAAACCTTTTAGTGTGCAATATGTCTGGGAACATCCGAATCACATTGATTGCACAGGTGAAGTGTTCGGTACGAGCATCGCTGTCGTCACTGATTGTCCAGTAAAGCTCAAGATAATCAATAGGAAATCTACACACTGTGGAACAATTCCTCAAATATTCAGGTGGTAATGAAGGAATAGAAACATTTTCTAACATTTCCTTGAGCCTGAACACCCATCTCAGTCGTGCCTTGCTTAGGACATTTTTTCACATCAGTGTTTGTCATTCATTTGGGCAGCACAGTGGCTCAGTGGTTAGCACTGCAGAGCTGGGGTCCGGGGTTCAAATCCCACCAAGGACAACACCTGGGAGGAGTCTGTATGTTCTCCACGTGTTTGCATGAGTTTCTTCCGGTTTCCTCCCAGACTCCTAAGACAAACGGAATCTAGATTGTGAGCCCAAATGGGGACAGCAATGATGATGTTTGTACAGTGCTGTGGAATTAATGGCACAATATAACTGAGTAAAATAAATTTGATGTAAGAAAGAAAAAACAGCATTAGCATTACTGCTATAGAAAATAAGTAAAGCAATGAAAGTACTTAGCGCATAAATTGGCTGATTCATGAGAGCCCATCAGCAGTGACAAGGCGTACTCCCATCGTTATCAGCCTCTCCCAGGCTGAAAGCCTACAAATTTAAGGGCATACATAAAATAAAAATTCCTTAGGCTGATGGGAGGAGTGCTCAAGCAGTGCCATCAAAGAGTTACACCTTGTCACGGTTGATGGGCTCTCATGAATTGGCACTAGGGACCTTCATTTTTTAACATATGTTCTATAGCAGTAATGCAGTTCCAATTTCATATATTCAATGTTTGCATTTATAGCATTTCAGAGTGCAGCTGTATTTTTCTGGTTACATTGAATAATAGTGACGGCTTGCACTCGTTCACACTTATCTTATTCTGTTTGGAGGAGCTGTTCAGTTTTTTGTCATTAATTTGCTGTCAGTTCCTTCCAATGACAGCACATGGACACATTACAATCTATGGAGATTCATTTTTCCGTTGTTTTATTTTTTAGCTGCCTATGACCATACTCAATTCCTACTCTGGTCAGATTTGCAGATGAAACGGACAGCAATTGGATGATTGTTTGTGGAACAGTCACTGGCAGACGCTTGGGAAGTTTTCATTTTATTTTTTTTTTGTATATAAAACTGATGTCACCAAAACGGTAGAAACACACAAGGAACGAAAGCTGTTGAAAACGGACACAAATGCATGAAAAAGGTGTTAGGAAAAGTTCACATCACGTTGTGCTCTTCAGACAGCAATCTGTCAGTGGATTCCATCTTTTTCGTTTTCAGCAAAAGAAGACAGACACTGCCGAAAAAAGTCAAAGATTTATAATTTTACATTCTGACTGAGGCATCCCAGCAAATGGATCGGTCAGACATAACCCAAATGTATTCAATTGCGATCATCCATATGTTTCCTACATGGAGATGTGAAAGAAGGATTGTTCGGGAATGAACCTCACTGCACAACTAGACCTTAGTGAGGGACTCTCGACAGTGAGGGTCTCAGCAGTGAGGGTTTCAGCAGTGGGGTCTTGGCAGTGAGGGTCTCAGCAGTGGAGGCCTCGGCACTGGGCTTGGCAGTGATGGTCTTGGCAGTGAGGGTTTCAGCACTTTGGTCTCGACAGTGATGGTCTTGGCAGTGAGGGTCTCAGCAGTGAGGGTCTCAGCAATGAGGGTTTTGACAGCAGGGGTCTCAGCTGTGAGGGAAGTCGTTGGCCTTCCACCAATCAGGAACTTATACCCTCTCAAAACAATCAGTGTTTTTAATTAGAAGTGTGGATGAGCCCAGAACATCACATGACGAGTGGAGGAGAATTTTGAAGGGGATCGCACGGCACAAGGACATCACCCTCAGCATAGTCTGTACACAAGCTGTGGAAATATCTGCGTAATCTCCAGTTGTTTCACTTGACAATCGATGGAGACGTGCTATTCATACCAGGACTTCCCCTTCTATTCAATATTGTGAGAAACTTGTAAAACATTTTTAACCAGTGCCCGTCACGTAGTGAAGCATGCCGCACATTTGTGCACGAACTTCAGGTCATCATTGTGGAGCTGCCGCTCTAGAGAAAGAGCAGATAAAGGTGGAGAAGAGCAGATCATAGGCAAAATGCAAAAATTCACAAACTCTGCTTCCATTCAGAGAGGGTACTCACACAGTTTCAAGGGGTTTCTCACTGGGGTCTTATTTTGGATCGTTCTCCAGTGGATTTTATTCCATTAAGACTAAGCAAAAGCCTGGAAATGGCCCTTTTATAGGATCCTGATCTTGAATGAGGCTGCGTGCAATACAAGGCATGGCCTATGGACAGATGTGGTGCTGTCTAAAAAAAAACAAAACCGATTACTCCACATTTGATAGACCGCATAGTGCGGCACACCACCCGACTGACCCCATTATAAGTCATTAGGGTCCAGTGGCCAATGTTGTTTTCTGCCATGGGATGATGCGACACTCATCCAGAGGAACAAAAGACTGGAAATGCCAAACACACGTGTGAACTAAGACATGAACTTCTTCATACAGATCCTGATTATGCTATTGCTACCCGGGGACGATGTTTTACGAGCAGCCATGGTGGTTGCCAGACATCAGCCATCCTGCAGCTTCTCTGTCCTCGCACATAAGCACTTGGGTAACTGAAACCATCAGAAAACAGCAAGGCCAGGGGGCTTACACCATAGAAAAGTCCCATCTCCAGGGCCATAAATAGAGCACATCCCGATATGGAAGCCATATAAAAACCTAATGCTGAAACATACAACATGCACCGCATACATGGAATACATCACATACAATGCTCAGGGCAGCGCCCTCTCCAGGGCTCATGGATGGACGTCTGGGGGGCCGCTCGCCATTGACTCAGTACTCAGGGGCAGCCATGTATTTAGCTAGTAAAACGATTGACCTGTGAATTCCTATGCGCCCGGCATTGTCCCATACTATATATGAAGGACTCTCCCCTCATAGTGTAAGGAGGCAGCGCATCTATTTTTACACTGAAACTTAAAGTTCTGCTCACACATAAAAGCTTCTTGTGACATTCTGAGATTTATGCGACCTGCAGCGTCTGAAGTGACTGGGGGAATTAGTTTTGTGTCGCACACCTCACTTCCTGACCAGATCTTCAGTGATCATTTAGAGGATTATATAGTGGAGATTACCGTCCTATAAATCAGGAGCGGACACAGACTGAAGACGCCCCTGTGCGAGAAAGATACATGGGTCCTTGGCAGTACAATAGCTTCTCATAATGCCCAATTCAACCTGCTTTGGACGTAGATGTGGCCCCGACCTCCTGGACCCAGTATGGCTGCACAGGTTGCACCAATGGTAGGTCCGTCCCTGCCATGAATGCCGCCATCTTACCAGTGTCTTCTTCAATGGATCGTTAAGAAGGCAGATCTTAGTGGCAATGTTCTGTCATTTTCAATTGGACTTGTATTAAATCAATGGGTTCATGTCTTACCAGGCAGTCATTAGATACAGGGTCAAATCAAAAAGTATGGAGGCGCCGGACCAGCATATTCATGTACTCAGTCCCCCTCGGTTTTATAGGTCTGGTGTAAATAAGTAGAAATGTCATAATATGTACAAAAGAAATAATTGCGCCATACTCTGCCGTATAAAACCAATATAATGTACAACACTCAGCGCTCCCGTCTACGACCATATAAAACCTTCATAATAGCGTAAAACAGTAAAGAACTGTAACAAATAATAGAGGCAGAATTATCCTACAGCCGCCCCTCAACCTCATGTAACACGACAGAGGACGAGGGTCTACAACAGACGCTTCCCTGCCCAGCTCTGCCTTGTGCCTGACTGACAGCTCCTTTGATTGAGGTTATACAAAACAGAGGCAGGAGGAGGCAGCGCTGGGTGGGAAATAGAGCTGGAGTGGCAGAGGCTTGAGAAGTGCTTCCATGGTCCAAAGCACTTCAGATTCAATCGTATATCAATTAAAACACTGATTACTCAGTTATGGAGGATCAAACCGGCTATGTAAAAGGTGTCACTGAACTTATCTTTGTAAGAGCTACAGGTGCATATAAATCAAATCTACTATATAATTGTCTAAGGGTCACTTCGGTCTTTCTGTCTGTCCTTCTGTCTGTCACGGAAATCCCAAGTCCCTGATTGGTCGCGGCAAAACAGCCACGACCAATCAGTGACGGGCACAGTCCGGCGGCAAAATGGCCGCTCCTTACTCCCCGCAGTCAGTGCCCGCTCCATACTCCCCTCCAGTAAGCGCTCACACAGGGTTAATGGCAGCGTTAACGGACCACGTTATGCCGCGGTGTAACGCACTCCGTTAACGCTGCTATTAACCCTGTGTGACCAACTTTTTACTATTGATGCTGCCTATGCAGCATCAACAGTGAAAAGATTCAATGATAAAAATAATAAAAAAATAAAAAATAGTTATATACTCACCGTCTGTCGGCCCCTGGATCAGAAACAGGCCTTTCCCACTCCTCGCGACGCTCCGGTGACCGCTCCATGCATTGCGATCTCTTGAGATGATGACGTAGCAGTCTCGCGAGACCGCAATGCATGGAGCGGTCACCGGAGAGCGCGAGGAGCATCGGTAAACGCTTCGCCTGGATCCGGGGGCCAACGGAAGGTATATAGCACAGCCACGTAGTATATAACACAGCCCACGGAGTATATAGCACAGCCATTATTTTAATTATTTTTTTTAACAGGGATATGATGCCCACACTGCTATATACTATGTGGGCTGTGCAATATACTACGTGGGCTGTGTTATATACTACGTGGGCTGTGCAATATACTACGTGGGCTGTGCAATATACTACGTGGGCTGTGCAATATACTACGTGGCCTGTGCAATATAATACGTGGCCTGTGTTATATACTACGTGGGCTGTGCAATATACTACGTGGGCTGTGCAATATACTACGTGGCCTGTGCAATATACTACGTGGGCTGTGCAATATACTACGTAAGCTGTGCAATATACTACGTGGGCTGTGCAATATACTACGTGGGCTGTGCAATATACTACGTGGGCTGTGCAATATACTACGTGGGCTGTGCAATATACTATGTGGCTGTGCAATATAGTACGTGGGCTGTGCTATATACTACGTGGCTGTGTTATATACGGCGTGGGCTGTTATATACTACGTGGCTGTGCTATATACTACGTGGGCTGTGCTATATACTACGTGGCTGTGCTATACACTACATGGGCTGTTTACTACGTGGCTGTGCTATATACTACATTGGCTGTGCTATATACTACGTGGGCTGTGTTATACGCTACGTGGGCTGTTATATACTACGTGGCCTGTGTTATACACTACATGGGCTGTGTTATACACTACGTGGGCTGTGTTATATACTGCGTGCGTGGTCTGCTATATACTACGTGAGCTGTGTTATATGCTACGTGGGCTGTTATAAACTACGTGGCTGTGTTATATGCTATGTGGGCTGTTATACACTCCATGGGCTGTCTTATATACTCTGTGGGCTGTGCTATATACTCCGTGGGCTTTGCTATATACTACGTGGCTGTGCTATATACTACGTGGCTGTGCAATATACTACGTGGCTGTGCTATGTACTACGTGGCTGTGTATTTAATACGTGGGCTGTTATATACTACGTGGCTGTGCTATATACTACGTGGCCGGCCGTAAACAATCAGTGTATTCAATGTATTATTCTAAAATCTTCATAAATAAACTACCTACATATTCTAGAATACCCAATGCGTTAGAATCGGGCTACCATCTAGTTACTCCATAATATCCTCAAAGACTAGTGATTTATGGCAGTTCCTATGCTTTACAATTCAACCATTCACTCAGACTAGGTGTGCACAAACCTGAGTACAGAAGAGATCCATAATATTAAAAAAAAAAAATTTATTTGAACATATTTAAAAAACAATAAAAAACAGAATGTCATACATGGGACGCTAGAGTGACCAACCAAAAGTGAATGATCTGTGAAATCCAGGACATACATCTGGCAATATATGGATAGGGTATTGGAAAAAAATTACTATGACTCCCCTCTAATAATTGCTTCTATTGTGCACCTAAAATATCATGAATCATGAAGAAAGTTTCTAAGGTAATTATAAGGTAAATAGATTGACCAGGATGACCAGCTACTGCGTCCCCCCACCCTGACGCACGTTTCACCACCAGCTTCTTCTGGATCTCTTCTGTACTCAGCTTTGTGTACACCTAGTCTGAGTGAATGGATCAAATGTTCACATAAATAGTTTAGGGGTTGAAATCCTTCTGACATATTCCCTTTAAAGAAACCTGCTGAGTATGGTGTCATACAGGTAATGCTACGTGGGAGAAAGGTATGCAAAGTAGCTGTCCCACAAAATAGAAGAAGCTATATTACGCCGGTTTTACACGTCAGTGCCTCCGGTACGTGTAGTGACAGTTTTCTCATGTACCGGAGACACTGACCCACGTAGACCCATTCAAATGAATGGGTCTATGCACATGTCAGCGGGTTTTCACGGACCATGTGTCCGTGTGCAAAACACGGAGACATGTCCATTTTTTACCGGCAGGACGTACCTTAATACATCCCGCACACACGGAGTGTACACTCTCCTCCATGCGCACGGACGGCAGCGGGAGAAAATGCGCTACTGCTCCTGCTTGTGGTGCTGAAGCAAGGTGTCATCCGCTCTCCCCTGCTCAGCTGAAAGCAGCGCAAGCAGGGGAGAAGGGATCAAAGAAAACCCGACGTGCGGTGCCCCCCTTATATTTTCCAACCAACCCGGCAAAACTCACAGGTGCGGGCTGCTATTCTCAGGCTGGTAAGGGGCAATGGATATGGCCCCCCCCCCCAGCCTTAAAAAAGCAGCCCGCAGCTGCCCAGAAAAGGCGCATCTATTAGATGCGCCAATTCTGGAGCTTTGCCCGGTTTTTCCCACTGCCCTGTGGCATTGGCATATGGGGTAATAAGGGGTTAATGTCACCTTACTATTGTAAGGTGATATTAAGCCAACTTAGTAATGGAGAGGTGTCAATAAGACACCTATCCATTACTAATCCCACAGTTGTGAAAGAGTTAATAAAACACACACACACTTAGAAAAAAGTACTTTATTGAAATAAAGAAACACACGTTTTATTACCTTTATTGTACGCTCAATCCAACCGAAGCCCTCGTTCTCCTGTAATACATTTAAAAAAAAAAAAAAAAGCAACAATATCCCATACCTGTCCGCCACACAGTCAAGTCCCACGCTGTAAATCCATCTCAAGGGGTTAAATCCATTTACAACCAGGAGCCTGCAAATGCGAGTGCTCCGGGCTGTAAAAGACTCGGGAATGAATTACATGCAGGGGGCGGAGCTTCGGTGACTAGCGGTGCCGTGATTGAAGCTGCGCCCCCTGGTGGCATGAACTCACATGAACTCTGTAGAGTGGGAAAGTATTCAGAAACTTTCTGAATGCCACATGCCAATGCCACAGGGCAAAGCTCCAGAATTGGCGCATCTAATAGATGCGCCTTTTCTGGGCAGCTGCGGGCTGCTGTTTTAAGGCTGGGGGGGCCATAGCCATGGCCAGGGCCGGACTGGCCATTTGGCAATTCTGGCAAATGCCAGAAGGGCTGGTCTGGTTGTGGGCTGCCTTGTCTGCTACGTTGTAAACAGAATCAATGTTCACAAGACACCCACACTGTTAACAGTTGTGACGGAGCACAAAGCCGGTCACTCCGTCACTTACCTCAGCATGCCATGGGTATAATTAGAATTATTGGTCTTGTAGTAAATCTTCCTTTCCTCCATCCAGGGTAATATTAGTGATATATCCCATCTGGTTCATGCGGACGGGGACAACATGGGCCTGTGTGATTTCAAATGCCAGGGCTGAATTTCATCCCCAGTCCATACCTGGCCATGGCCCCTTACCAGCCTGAGAATAGCAGCCCGCACCTGTGAGTTTTGCCGCGTTGGTTGAAAAATATAGGGGGGGGGGGGGGGCGGGGGACCGCACGTCGGGTTTTCAGCCGAGAAGGGGAGAATGGATGACAGCTGGCTTCAGCACAAGCAGGGGAACAGCGCTTACTGTAGCGCTGTTTCTCCCGCAGCCGTCCGTGTGGTCCTGATGCTTCCCGGCAGCTGTCCGTGAGGTTATTTTTTATGCAAGCCTAAAATTGATCATACCTGACAAATGATGGGTCTGTAGTTGGGAACGACCATTCATCTCCCCTGATTACTGACCAGAAGAGAAAGGCAACAAAACTCGCTGGAATGGTGCAGAGTAAATGGGGACGTTTTTAAATAAAAAGCCTTTAAGGAGTCACCACACTTTATTTTTCAGAAAAACACTGTTTATATGTTATATAATTTATATGTTTATAGCTTCGTATGTTTTTTTTTCATGACCAAAACACTTCTGCTAGATGATCACATGACTGTGTAGTTTATTTAGTCTGTAGCGTCTTCATGACACTCAGCTTTCAGTTTGTTGTCTTATTTTTTTCTTATTTTTTCTCCTAGGCTTCTCTACAAGATGTCAAGGATGCCAAATAAATAAAAAATGCTTATAAAACACAACAAAAAATGCTGAAAAAGTAGATGAATGAGGTGTAAGTGCATTTTGTGTCTTTCTTCATTTCTAATATATGTTTTGTTTCAATTGCAAATAATTGTAAAGATCTCTTCTTGTTCTCGGTATGCTGAGAACTTGCTTACCTGCAGAGATGATACTTTGTACATTGTTACAATGTTTCCAGTTTAGACAATCTTCTGTGAACTGGAAATATTGCTGTGCTGGCTGTTTGCTGCAATGTCTCAGGGTCTACAGCACTGTGCTGGTATAGGGGTATAGTGTATAATATCAGCAATAGAGCACGTCGGCCCTCTGCAAATGTGCAGATGCTGTAGATAGCCATGCTATGACACCATGGGTTTGGAGCGCCCCCACACCGCCGCAGGGCCGAGGGGTACCCGGAGCCGGGCCTCTAGGTCTCAGTCCTGGGGTTGTCACGGTGGCTAGACCCGGTCCGTGGCCCTGTCTGTCAGTTGGGGACGTCCGGTGCAATAAGTCGTGTTGTAACGGTGCAGTTGTGGGGTGCAGGTCGCGGTAAATAACGAGGACACCAGGTTGCAGTCTCTTTACCTCTTTACTGGAGATGTCTGAGTCCTCAGTCCAGAATACGGTTCACCAGGCTGCGCAAGTCCGGCCGGTCCAATGGCACCTCCAGAGTTCACTTCACAGGTGGAAATCGGTGCCTTCCTTCTTAGCGCTATGTGTTGTAGTCCTTCCCTGCTGTGCTTACGGAAAGTACCCCACAACCGTTGTGTCTGTTTCTTAAGTTCCCTCACAACTCGATTAAATGATGTTCTTCTAATCTTCCGTCCCTTCCTGATGTTACAGTTGGAACGGCACCCGTTTGTCGGATAGGCCTGGAGTTCTTCCGGGACCCTAGAGACGCCCCTCTCCCGCAATTGCCTCCCAAGACTTCATAGGTGATGTGTGTTAGACAGCCCGCCTTAAACTGACTGTCCTGCCGCTGTTTAGAGTATTGCTTGAAGCTGAATGTTATAATACTCCCTCGGCGTTCCGGCCACCGGTAATGCGCCTCAGTAGGGTGTTGCTCCGGTCTTACAGCACGACCCCTACTGGAATTCTCCTATTGCTTGATCTCGTTTCTCACTCAGCACAATCTATCTCGCTTCTAGTCCTTTCTTGGGGCACCGCCGCTATTCTGAGCAGGCACGGTCCCGTTACGTTCTTTCCAATGCCAAGCCTCTGCCAGGATCCCACCCCTGGCAGAGACCCTACTGTCTCTTCCTCCACAACACCCTCTGCCACAAGGTGTTGCTTCGTTCAATCCAGTCAGCCTTCTGATCTAACTTCCTGCCTGACCCCCAGTTTACCCACTATGGTGGGGAGTGGCCTAATGAATAGAACCCTTAGCTCCCCCCGGAGGCCCTGCTGTGAAACATATTGGTGTCTGTGATACCTGTTCAGAAGAACTCCTTCAGTGCCATCGAACGCACCATGGCTCCCCATAGTGGCGGATCCACAGTACTGCAACGACCAGGACTCTGGGGCGCTGCACTCCCCCCTGGTTAAACACAGTACTCCGGGACTGGGAAGAAAACAACAATACAGGTTAGCAAAAAGACATACAATTTTCGTTGAGTGCAAAACAATAAGTATACTTGAACAGGCTTCCCTTTATGGGAGGTGAGGACACTTTAACGTTACAAACATAATTAAATATCATAGCAACAGGCTACAATTAGCTCTCATTACCCAACCGGGTATTCTACTAGATGCAAACGTTATTGACCAATAATTTAACTTTGCCTTTAAGGATATACACTCTTAATCCGCTAAAGACCTTCCTATAATCACATTATAAGGTATTTTAACTTTGCATTCGCCTTCTTTGGAATCTGCAGGACCGCCTGTCCTAACGGCACCAGACCTACTGCCTCTCCTTTCTATTACAGGACCGCCCCGTTCAGCCAGGGCCTACTGCCTTTTCAACTACTATACACAGTATAGAACATAACTTTACTTTCAATTTGAGAACACTGAGCCGGCTCTACTTGGCTCCTATAAGGACTCGCTCCCTAACCCCTACGGGTTCACTCTCTGTCCTCTGTAACACATTATTAACTCTTTCTTTACAATAAACTAACTTTCTATGGAGGACTCAGGGTTTACCTTCTATCCCCCCTTTTCTATCAACATTATTAAATATCGAACTTCCATCTTTACTCTTCTTACTACCGACTATGCAGGACACTGTGTCTACCCCTACGGGCCTACTGCACCTTTCTTCTAGCTCGCATTCTTTCTTCTAAAGGACATTATCAACATTTCTTTGTCTTACAGCCAACTAGTTCAATACAAGTAACTTCAACATATAAGCATTATCATCACATTACTGTTCTAAAACAGTATCACTCATAAGTACACAGTTGAGCATCCCTTTTAAGAGAGGATCGAGTCTTTATGAGGTAGCGTATCTCCTCAGGCTACCAGTCCTTACTCAGCAAAGGCTCCGGTATGGTATCTTCGCAAAGAGTCTCTTTCCAAGTAAGACCAGTAGGAAGCGCCTTTAAGAAGGTGCAAACTATATACAGGAAGTTTGTATCATGCACTGTTCATGATTACGGCAGTTCTTATAACATTGTGGAACAAAAAAAAAATGAAAGTGAAAGCAAAAATAAAAAGCAATAGGGATCCCTTTAAGAGTTAACCCAGGACGGGTTTTAGCAGCAAAATAGCAAGGAAATAAACAGTTAACTATTTACAGTTTCAGGTTTCCGAGGTTTAGTTGGACGGCTTCCAGGGCTGCACCTGGCACTTAACCCTTCTTGGCCTGGGCAAAGTGAGGTCCAGGGTTACACCCAGTGCTGGACAAACGCTGTTAATCCGTCCTTCATGTATGGTTAAATCATGCGCAGCGATGGAGGTCTGCGCAGCTTGAGTATGGGCATTTGCTGCAGCAGAGGTAGCGGCCGCTGCAAGATCAGTCACTGGAACGGAGTCAGCAGCTGTGGCACTAGCAGTCACTGGAGTGGTGTCGGTCGTCAGGGCAGGGTCGTCTTTCATACCTGCTTCAGATGCGGTCCCTCCGGTGCCGGTCTGCTCTGCCTCCGCTGGGGTCTGGAATGCTGGTTGCAGGGCCTTGTGCTGCAACATTGTCATCTCTGCTTGCAGCATACCCCTTTCCGGCAGGGCCTTGCTTTCCAGCTTCGGAGCGCTGGGACTTCTTCCCTGCTCCGGACCAGATGAGGCTGCCGACAGATGTCCGGTGAGTCTCCTGATGATGGCCTTCTTCCACCCAGCCTCAGTGCTCAGCTGCGTCCGCCGGGGTCGGTCGCTGAGCTCGTCCACTCCGGCCTGCAGGAATTCAGCATCAGCGGTGGAGACCTGGTTGCGGTGCCCCTCCGGATGGCTGGGGGAGTCCTCTGCTCCGACCCCACGCTCCGGCTCCGGGCGGCTCGCCATGGCGTCCTCCATGTCGCTCACTTCTTCTTCCTGGTCCTTTTCCCGCTCTCTTCTTCGTGGGCGGTTTCGTTTTCGTTGTCTCTGCCCACCATTAAGGATCAGGAGGCGGATCTCGGCTGCTGACGGACACGTCCTCAAGGGGCCGAGATATTTAGACTGGGCGGCCATTGTCTTTCGCGCTCTTCAGCTTGTTCACGCCCACTTCCACGCCCTTCTTCTTCTCCTGCGCTCTCCTTAGCGCTGTAATGGCGGCGGTTTTGGCGCGAACTTTTGGCGGCAAGTGACAATCCACAGTCTTTGCAATAAAGCACAGTCCAAGCACAGTAAATCACAGTTCCAAGGCACACATGACCTGATTCTTCAGGCTTAAGTAGATCCTGTTCGTGACGCCAGGTTTGGAGCGCCCCCACACCGCCGCAGGGCCAAGGGGTACCCGGAGCCGGGCCTCTAGGTCTCAGTCCTGGGGTTATCACGGTGGCTAGACCCGGTCCGTGGCCCTGTCTGTCAGTGGGGGACGTCCGGTGCAATAAGTCGTGTTGTAACGGTGCAGTTGTGGGGTGCAGGTCGCGGTAAATAACGAGGACACCAGGTTGCAGTCTCTTTACCTCTTTACTGGAGATCTCTGAGTCCTCAGTCCAGAATACGGTTCACCAGGCTGCGCAAGTCCGGCCGGTCCAATGGCACCTCCAGAGTTCACTTCACAGGTGGAAATCTGTGCCTTCCCCCCTAGCGCTATGTGTTGTAGTCCTTCCCTGCTGTGCTTACGGAAAGTACCCCACAACCGTTGTGTCTGTTTCTTAAGTTCCCTCACAACTCGATTAAATGATGTTCTTCTAATCTTCCGTCCCTTCCTGATGTTACAGTTAGAACGGCACCCGTTTGTCGGATAGGCCTGGAGTTCTTCCGGGACCCTAGAGACGCCCCTCTCCCGCAATTGCCTCCCAAGACTTCATAGGTGATGTGTGTTAGACAGCCCGCCTTAAACTGACTGTCCTGCCGCTGTTTAGAGTATTGCTTGAAGCTGAATGTTATAATACTCCCTCGGCGTTCCGGCCACCGGTAGTGCGCCTCAGTAGGGTGTTGCTTCGGTCTTACAGCACGACCCCTGCTGGAATTCTCCTATTGCTTGATCTCGTTTCTCACTCAGCACAATCTATCTCGCTTCTAGTCCTTTCTTGGGTCCCGCCGCTATTCTGAGCAGGCACGGTCCCGTTACGTTCTTTCCAATGCCAAGCCTCTGCCAGGATCCCACCCCTGGCAGAGACCCTACTGTCTCTTCCTCCACAACACCCTCTGCCACAAGGTGTTGCTTCGTTCAACCCAGTCAGCTTTCTGATCTAACTTCCTGCTTGACCCCCAGTTTACCCACTATGGTGGGGAGTGGCCTAATGAATAGAACCCTTAGCTCCCCCCGGAGGCCCTGCTGTGAAACATATTGGTGTCTGTGATACCTGTTCAGAAGAACTCCTTCAGTGCCATCGAACGCACCATGGCTCCCCATAGTGGCGGATCCACAGTACTGCAACGACCAGGACTCTGGGGCGCTGCAGTGGCCATCCAGGTGGGCGCAGGCTGACAATGGTGGTCTTCTTACTTGGCCTCTATTTTACAAGCAGCGCAGTATTGTGCGCAGCCGGTTCTCACGGCGGAGGACGATGAGCAGCATATGGTCACCATCAACAGGCTTTTCATCAAGTTACTTGGCTCAGCTCAAGCAAACTGCCCCTAGAAGCCCCTCAGTATTCATCCTCATCATCAGAGAGACAGAACAGGAAGATGTACATGGAGACTCAGCTTTCCCGGGGTCCTGGGGAGGAGGACAGGAGGGTCCCAGCAGATGCTGACCTATATTCCTGGATATTAGAAGGCTATATATTCACTGGCTATAAGGTTGTTAGGCCTCATACAGACACTATGTGGCAAAAACGGACCAATTTTCGTCAGTACGCTGGACCAGATTTTCATCATTTGTGCTCCGGCGTATTTTTACAATCAATGCGACATTTACTTTTGTCATATGCAAATAAAAAAAAACAAAAACAGAACTCATCTCTTCTACCCATTAAAGCAATAAAAGACAGCGAGCACACGGATAAAGCGCTGACAGTGTGAGTACGTTTATTTTCTTTCACTGACCCATAGACTTGCTTTTTTTTTTTTTTATTGCTGACACTCGGTGCACAAAAAAACACGGACATGTGAACAGCCCCATAGACTATAATGGGCACATGTTCTGTCTATGAAATGTATGGATCGAACATGTACACGAAAAGCAGACGTCTGAATAAATGAGCGTGTTATGGGGAGAGCAGGTCGCTGCCGGTTACAGGGATGATGGGAGTGATACATTGTGTGTGATGGGAAGTAGTCCCATGATGATGAGAGTTATACATTCTATGTTGCACCACTGATCCAAACTATGCGCTTTCCGATGCAGCAAGCAGAGGAGTCATCAGAGCTGCGCAGGTGCATTCAAGCTGGCTGGATCCATCCTCAGATCAGAGCTTACAAGACCCATTGGAAAGTGCTTGTAAGCGCTGCGCTGTGCTGCGCTGAGAGACTGCAGTGGTGGACGGTAACCTAGGAAACGAGCGATAAACCATAGAACTTAAAATCCCTCAATTCTTGAGAACGGAAAGGACTTTTATAAATAATTAGTTGAATAGTTTCTTGTTTTTGCAATCACTTTGCAATTTTAACCCTTTAGGATGATGAGATGGTGTCTGGAGAAGCAGATTACCCCGGTTCATGGCATAAAATGTGGCAGAAGTCAGAAAAGATGAAATATTACAAATTAGCAATTAACGTTTTTCGTTCCTCGACAAATTTGAAAAGTGACAATAAAAGGGTCAGAAATCCTGAGAGTGGCCTAAATGTCGGTGCAGACACACGTGCTCCGTGGGGGCCTGATGAGATTTTATGACACAGCACACTGTACATACAGACGCATATGCCAGTCATCGGCGCAGCATTTATGGGCTCCGGACATTTGCCAGATTTGTGAGCGGCCCATTTGGCAAGTGGCGGCCTCCTGCGGCCACTAAACACCGGTCCTGACTGCTGCATTGCCGCTCGTGTGATGCTCTGCGCAGGCAGAGCCGCTCATACAGCTGCGTGTCTCCCCGGCACCTGTTCATCACAGTCTCACTCATAAAAACGCTTGTTTAAGATTCCTGTATTATTCTCCATGACTGCTGACATTCCCGGCCCGACACATGACCTAGAACAATGGGGATCATTATAGATGGAGCAGGGCAGTATGTAGGGGCTTTCAGCGTGTAACGTGGGATCTCCAGTACACGGTGCAGCTCTCAAATGACAGAAAACTACCGGAGAGGGGCCAGGACCACCTACACTGATCCCCCACCCAATCCCCTCCAGGGCACCTCCACTGTATTTCCTATTAACACAAGTAAACCCGGGGGATCGTGATCCGAGCATCCCCCTAAAATAACCGGTCACTAGTAACATATTGGGTGACATCCACTGTCCTGCAGGAGCTGTCACCCAGCTTTCTATGGACCCTGGAAGGGAGATTATACCTCTGATATCCAATCAATAACTGAGCGCAATGACTGTTCACCGGGTGATTTCATTTTTACGATGGCATTAAATGTAGCATTACAAGTTGCTTCTCACCCAGTGTGGACAGGAGATAACATGTGGCCGATAAGATGGAGCTGATAACATGCGGCTGATAACATGCACTGGATAACATGCAGTCGATGACATGCGGTCAATAACATGGAGCCAGTAACATGCACTAGATAACATGCGGCTGATAACATGCACTGGATAACATGCAGTCGATGACATGCGGTCAATAACATGGAGCCAGTAACATGCACTAGATAACATGCAGCCGATGAAATGCGACCTATAACATGGAGCCGATAACATGTACTGGATAACATGCAACAGATAATATGGAGCCGATAACATGCACTGGATAACATGCACTGGATAACATGCGGCTAATAACATGCACTGGATAACGTGGTCGATAACATGCACTGGATAACATGGAGCCAATAACATGCATTGGATAACATGAGTGATTCATTACTTAAATTTAAGAGGGGACTGGATGCCTAACTTGAAAAGTATAATGTTACAGGGTATATACACTAGATTCCTTGATAAGGCGTTGATCCAGGGAACTAGTCTGATTGCCGTATGTGGGGTCGGGAAGGAATTTTTTTCCCCAATGTGGAGCTTACTCTTTGCCACATAGGTTTTTTTTGGCTTCCTCTGGATCAACATGTTAGGGCATGTTAGGTTAGGCTATGGGGTGAACTAGATGGACTTAAAGTCTTCCTTCAACCTTAATAACTATGTAACATGGAGCCGATAACATGCATTGAATAACATGGAGCCGATAACATGCACTGGATAACTTGGAGCCGATAACATGCACTGGATAACATGCAGCCGATGAAATGCGACCCATAACATGGAGCCGATAACATGCACTGGATAACATGGAGCCGATAACATGCACTGGATAACATGGAGTTAATAACATGCACTGGATAACATGCGGCCGATAACATGCACTGGATAACATGCAACCGATGACATGCAGCCGATAACATGCACTGGATAATATGCAACCGATGACATGCGGCCGATAATATGGAGCCGACAACATGCACTGGATAACATGCAATCGATTATATGGAGCCGATAACATGCACTGGATAACATGCACTGGATAACATGGAGCCGGTAACATGCACTGGATAACATGGAGCCGATAACATGCATTGAATAACATGGAGCCGATAACATGCATTGGATAATATCGAGCCGGTAACATGCACTGGATAACATGGAGCCGATAACATGCATTGGATAACATGGAGCCGATAACATGGAGCCAGTAACATGCACTGGATAACATGGAGCCGATAACATGCATTGGATAACATGGAGCCGATAACATGCACTGGATAACATGGAGCCGATAACATGCACTGGATAACTTGGAGCCGATAACATGCACTGGATAACATGCAGCCCATGAAATGCGACCCATAACATGGAGCCGATAACCTGCACTGGATAACATGGAGCTGATAACATGCATTGGATAACATGGAGCTGATAACGTGCACTGGATAACATGGAGCCGATAACATGCATTGGATAACATGGAGCTGATAACGTGCACTGGATAACATGGAGCCGATAACATGCACTAGATAACATGGAGCCGATAGCATGCACTGGATAACATGCGGTCGATAACATGCACTGGATAACATGCATTGGATAACATGCACTGGATAACATTGAGCAGATAACATGCACTGGATAACATGGAGCCGATAACATGCACTGAATAACATGGAGCATATAACATGCATTGGATAACATGCACTGGATAACATTGAGCAGATAACATGCATTGGATAACATGGAACTGATAACATGGAGCCGATAACATGCACTGAATAACATGGAGCCGATAACATGCACTGAATAACATGGAGCCAATAATATGCGGCCAATAGCATGGAGCCGATAACATTCACTCGATAACATGCACTGAATATCATGCAGCTGATAACATGCGGCCGATAACATACACTGGATAACATGCACTGGATAACATGCGGCCAATAACATGCACTGGATAACTTGCGGCAGATGAAATGCGGCCCATAACATGGAGCCGTTAACATGCATTGGATAACATGCGGCCGATAGCACGCACTGGCTAACATGCAGCCAACAACATGTACTGGATAACATGCGGCCGATAACATGAATTGGATAACATGGAGCCGATAACATGCACTGGATAACATGGAGCCGATAACATGCACTGGATAACATGGAGCCGATAACATGCACTGAATAACTTGCAACTGATAACATGCACTGGGTAACATGGAGCCGATAACATGTACTGGATGACATGCGGCCGATAACATGGAGATTATAACATGCATTGGATAACATGCGGCCGATAACATGGAGCTGATAACATGCATTGGATAACATGCGGCCGATAACATGCACTGAATAACTTGCAGTTGCAACTGATAACATGCACTGGGTAACATGGAGCCGATAACATGTACTGGATGACATGCAGCCGATAACATGCACTGGATAATATGCAGCCGATAACATGCACTAGATGACATGCAGCCAATAACGCACTGGATAACTGGCAATGGATAACATGCATTTAATAATATGCGGCCGGTAACATGCACTGGATATGGTGACAGAATGATCGCATTAGCTCTGTCCTCATCATTGGTCGTTGGCCTGTGTGATACAGTAATTTGGGGCATTAATAAATCTGTCCTTTGTGTAAGAAATAAATGGTTATTTTTATCATAAAAGATAGGTGATAACTTGAGGGTCGGTGGGGGTCCGACTGCTGGGAATCCCACTGATCCCATGAACAGGGAAGTGAAATGCCCAGTCAGAATGGAGTGCTGGCTGAGCATTGACGATCTCTCTATCCACTCTGAATGAGACCTCCAGAAAGTGTTTATGGAGAGATGGTGCCCATTCGCTTGGCTGTTTCTGGCAGTGCCATGAAGTATGAATCCAGAGGTGGCCCATGTGTGCAGCCACTACTCCATTCCCAGGATCAGTGGGGCTCCCAGCAGTCAGACCACCACCGATCCACACGTTATTATCACCAATACCTTTCATTAATGATAACTTTTAATAATAGTATTAACCATTTAAGCATTTTCAGATAATCATATTTTTAGCTACATGACAGCAGCATGCCCACTGGTGTCATCTTTGATTCAGATCTTTCATTCACTCCCAACATCTGATCACTCACTCGCTCTTGTCACCTACACCTCAAAAACATTTCTAGAATTCAACCTTTTCTTACCTTTGACTTTTACTGTTTCTCTTATTCATTCTCGTCTGGACTATTGTAACTCTCTACTAATCGGTTTCCCTCTTACCAAACTCTCCCCTCTCCAATCTGTCCTGAATGCTACTGCCAGGATCATATTCCTCACCAACTGTTACACCGATGCCTCTACCTTGTGCCAGTCATTACACTGGCTACCCATCCACTCCAGTGTTCAATATAAAATCATCACCCATAAAGCGCTCCATGGTTCAGCACCACCCTACATCTCCTCCCTCATCTCAGTCTACCACCCTACCCGTGCCCTCCGTTCTGCTAATGACCTAAGATTAACATCCTCAATAGTCCAAACCTCCCACTCCCGTCTCCAATATTTCTCATGTGCTGCGACAATTCTTTGGAATGCACTACCCAGGACAATTCGATTAATCCCCAATATCCACAGTTTTAAGCTGCCCTAAAAATGCATTTCTTCAGACAAGCCTACCATCACACCTCACTTATCTAACTATCCCTGTTTTGCCTAAACAAAGCTTTCTTCAAAATGAGGACCCTCAGATCATCTGTTCTCACACCCTCCATGTACTTATTAACCCTCTGGGTCTGTAGTTGTACTGGTACTGGCTGGTTACCGGTTCATGCAGCATTACATGAACACCCGATTTCTTACATTATGGCTGCACTGTACAATACAAGCAATTCTTACCTTCCACCTTTCGTGTCTCCCATATTTCCTCAGATTGTAGCTGTGAGGAGCAGGGCTCTCACTCCTCTTGGTATCTGTTGTTTATGTGATTATTGTTATGCTGTAATGTCTTTATTGTCTGTACAAGTCCCTTCTAAAATGTAAAGTGCTGCAGAATATGTTATAGGAAAGATATATATCTTGGTACCGTGTTAGCCAGTGGATAGAAAAATATTTAGAATCGAGAGTCCTTAGTGGTTGATACCTTTTAATGGCTAACTGAAAAGATGGTAACAAATTGCAGCTTTCGAGACTACTCCAATCCTTCATCAGGCATAGACTAATACAAATTCTGAAGATTTACATATTTATGCACAACACAGCCCAGAAATAATTCCATAGATAAGACAGGTGACGTGAAGCAGAACTACCATTATGTGAAAGTGATAAACAGTTGTGTCCATAAATATTGGGACAGTTCATAGATAAGGAGTGTAAATGTTTTATTGTCTTCTGATTGGGGTCTGGTTCTGTTATGATGCCCCCACAAGGTCTGAGGAGCAAATTCCTTAATTGATGTAAAAAGAGATAAATCCATGCGACACATTCATTCCTGCACTGAGTGTCAAAGGTCGTCATCATTTTATATTCCCAGATCCTTCTGTCTCTCTGAGATTTGAAATTACCTTTTAATACAAGTAATCTCATGTCACACTCCTTATCTATGAACTGTTCCAATATTTATGGACACAACTGTTTATCCCTCTCACTTAATGATAATTCTGCTTCACATCACCTGTCTTATCTATGGCATTATTTCTGGGCTGTATGTTGCATAAATATGTGAATCTTCAGAATTTGTATTAGTCTATGCCTGATGAAGGGACCGGAGTAGTCTCAAAAGCTGCAATTTGTTACCATCTTTTCAGCTAGCCATTAAAAGGTATCAACCACTGAGGACTCTCAATGCAGAATATGTTGGCACTATGGAAATAAAAAAAATATCTCTCAAAAGTTATAAACCAGATTAGACCTGGTCTTGTAGGGATGAGCGGACCCGTGGAAGTTCCGGTTCTTATACCCAACCCGAAGTTTAGTCCAAAGTTTGGTTTCGGGTACCAGAACTTTACCCAAACTTGAGACAGAACCCGAACCCCAATGAAAACAATGGGGACCTAAACTTTGGATCCGGAGAAAAAAAAACATCTCTCCCTCTCTCCTTTCTCTCTCTTTCCCGGCAACTCTGAACATTGCAACGGACTTCAGGGAGAAGTTCACTAATTGTCTGGTACGAACTGTGAACTTTTAAGTTCAGCTTAGCTAATCCCTACTGGTCTGTGCTCCCTGAGCTGCAGGTGGTTGTAATGTATCATTGCAGGTAAGGACGAACATAGCCGTCTCCATGATGCCAAAATCCAGATTGATGTTCAGTTTTACCCAAAAGTGGCTTCTTAATGAAATTCCTGGTAATGTCCACACGTTCGTTAGTAGATAACAATTTTACCTGCATAAAAAACCCACTTGTCGAGCTTCGAGTGGTGATCGGCCAATACGTGTGTCCTTACCATGAGGGCGTGTAGTCGGGACAGGACACAGGGGTGTATTCTAGTGTTTAGTTCACAGAGGATCAGATGAGGAGCTAGGCTCAGTAATATCTGGTGCTCGCAGGCTGCAGGACCCAATGTGACTTCTCCTTCTGCACTCACTATAATTACTCTACAGCAGAGCATTGTCTGCGCCGTGTACGGACCAGAGCAGGACAGCTTCATGTGACCGGAGATGTTCCATTCACAGCTCAGATCTAAAAAACAGCAAGTTTCCTCATGAAGACCCCGATTCTTCAAACAGTTCTCAGCTCTTTTCTGGAGTAAAACTCCTTAAAATATCCCAAAGTGCCCAACTTGAACTTGCACAGCAATGTTGTGACATGGGCATCTTCACACCAGAATGAATAAATATTGGGGCATAATTATCAAAACTTTCTAATTCTTACAAAGTGCAAACTGAGACTAGACAGACGTACAACGCCCCAAATTTATCACAGTGGTTCATGCTTGATAAACCTAATGTTCACGACTGTTTAGTCCGAAATTCATCCACACGGGCGTTGTGCCATTTTGTGCGCTGATCTTAATGAGCAGTTCTCTGGAGTAAAATGCACCAAACTCACGAAGACTCTGCACCTTTAATGACTACAGAACAAAGAAACGGAGTATATAAATCCCAATACGCATTTTACTTAAAAGTATATATAATTTTATTAATCTCAGAAAATAAATCTCAAAATAGGTAATCAATAATCAATATAATACATATATAACAGAATGTGTAAAGGAGGAAAACAATTAATAGTGGCGGAGCAGGTAGAGAACCTATCACATCACCTCACAGGAGCTGTTGTATGGAAACCATAATATGGGAGTGCTCTGTAGCAGTAACCCAAGTCTCCATAATTATATTGCTGAACAAAAGTGCGGCAGTGCAATTAACATGGCTAACTAAAGTGCCATAGTGCCACCCAGGTTAGACAGCTCAGGTCATATACAGCAGCTTACCCATTAAATCTGGATGTCTCACCACGCTCCACACGCCACCCCCTGACGCACGTTTCGCGGTCGCTTTCTCAAAAGGGGTTTGTTGGTAGCTTGCTCTCTCACCAATTAAAATAGGATGCAAACCGGAAGTCACATCAGGCGCATCGGCGCACATGTGCCCAGGATCCGGCTCCATCATACCCGGCGATCGTCAGCGCCGCACACACAGGAGGCGGAAATCCGCTCAATGACGTCACATAGTGTGTGTGCGGCGTCTAATGATAACCGCCCAGGGAGTCAGGCGCATAGAATCCAGAGCGCGTGTGCGCACAGCCCGAAGCCCTCCCACCGGAGACCATGGAGGCCGCCATTTTCAAGGTGATATCTAATGAGTAAGGTTCCACATAACTGGCATATAAACAAATAGAAAACGGCCGCGACCAGAAACCATTAAAAACACCGCATACCAAACGATATTAAAAACTGCGTGTGCGCACAGACCGACGCCCTCCTACCGAAGACCATGAAGGCCGCCATTTTCAAGGTGATATCTAATAAATAAAGTTCCAGATAACTGGCGTATAAATAAATAGAAAATGGCCACGACCAGAGACCATTAAAAACGCGAGTCACCGCATAACAAACGGTATTAAAAACTACTATGCCAGATGTAGAATGCATTATTTAAATCCCCAGGTATCCCCATCGGGGACCACAGGAAATGTGCTAACTATACTATAACTAAATGAAACCAATACATATAAATCCAGAACCGCCCATGGATAACCATGGAAGTGGCTGGATAATGATAACATAAATGTGCAAAGTGTATAACATAATCAGCTCTGATAGAGTGTAGTTGAGAGGGATCAAACAACCCCTCCCACTATACAAAGTGGGGACACATACTTAGTGAAAACATGACAATATGCTCCATAACAGGAGCTCAACAGAAAACATACAAACAATACATAATTATAATGTATACAACACAAAAATTCTGTGAAGAATACGTGTATATAATTGCAAAAATGTAAATACAAAAACACTTACAAACACATATAGATGCATGGCACAAATGACAATAGTATTGCAAATAATGAAAAAGACAATTATTTATTTTCTCCAACAATGGAATCTGGTTTTATTCCTGTACATCGAGGGGTCTCGGGCAGATCCGGTAGGTGATCATATAACGGGTTACATTACGGCAGTGTCCCATAAATAAAATAACTAAAGACAAGAAAGACAAACATATTAGAATAAAGAATTAAAAATGTAGAAGGGAATCCTCTGGGAAGAGGATGTATAAAGATAATCAGAATTGTACAAAGTATTGAATGAAACAAACAACACCTAAGTACTCCAGTAAGGACGAAGCTGCGATGGAACACAGGTTGCACATGAAATTACCCATAGAAAGTGGAGTGTCATGTCATAAAAATGGAACAAAGCTTAGTTATTCATTAAGTCCCTTAGGGGACATGGTATCAAGGGTGACAATCCACCTGCATTCACATTGTGCAAGCAGTTGTTTAAGATTGCCACCCCTGATACCCCCGTGAATCCTATCAATGCCCCTCACTCTTAAACCGGCGGGATCGGACCCGTGGTGGATGCGGAAATGCCTTGGCAGAGTTTTCAAAGTTGATATATCTTTCGTCTCTTTTGCAGCCAAAATGTCACGGACATGCTCGCGCGTCCTAACCTTCAATTCCCTAGACGTGAGACCAATATAAATCAGGGAGCAGGGAC
The DNA here is from genome assembly GCF_051348905.1 of Ranitomeya variabilis. Lineage (NCBI taxonomy): Eukaryota > Metazoa > Chordata > Amphibia > Anura > Dendrobatidae > Ranitomeya > Ranitomeya variabilis. Next base: position 16,822,753 of record NC_135235.1, read on the forward strand.
ATGTAGCATAATATACCACATGGGTGGAATTACATGAAATGTATTCACGAATTGTATATTCCCTGCTCCCATCAGAAGATAAAAAGGTCCCACATCTAAGGATGTTAGGACACGCGACGCATGACCCACAGGGGAAGCAACCCAGTCTGGGATTCATCCTTGCCAAGAAGGTGTCACATTTTGCCACATAATGGCTTTTCACCAGACTGTCTTTAAGATTTCTTCCCCTGCGCTGTACCATGCATGGGGCTGGAGACAAATGTTTAGCCAAAACATTATCCGTCATCAACACCGACCAATGTTTGGTCAGAATATCACGGATCCGATCCCACCGGCAGTTTGCTGTGGAAATGAACCGTATCTCAGGGTCCCGTGCTTTATAAGTCTTCTTAGATGGTACTAACAGATCCTCTCTCCGGGTCTGTTTTGCCCGTCTATAGCCTGCCTTGATGCACCGATGACTGTACCCCCTGGCCTTAAACCTGTCCGAAAGAATCGCGGACTGCCCCTCAAAGCGGGCCTCTGTAGAGCAGACACGCCTATTTCTCAAGAATTGGCCAACTGGGATGGCCTTAATAGTTGAATAATTGTGTGCCGAAGAGGCATGAAGTAAAGAGTTGACAGCCGTCTCTTTGCGATAGAGATCCGTCTCGATAGAGCCATCCCCGGCAACACAAAGAGTAATGTCCAAAAAATTAATCCGAGTTTTGTGCCAACAATAGGTAAACTTCAAATTAAAACAATTTTGATTAAGGTACTGCATAAATTGGGTCAGGCTGGTCTCGTCACCATTCCAGATCATAAGTACATCATCGATATACCTTGAAAACGAAAAAATTAAAAATTAAAATTTTTTTTACAGTTACAAGGTACTGCAATGGGCGCGGCATGTGCCCCATCTTATGCTAACCTATTTTTGGGGTACTGGGAAAGAACCATCTTCCAGGAGGACGGGGTGCATGCCGCGGACCAGGTGGTGGGCTGGTTTCGTTACATCGATGATGTACATATGATCTGGAATGGTGACGAGACCAGCCTGACCCAATTTATGCAGTACCTTAATCAAAATTGTTTTAATTTGAAGTTTACCTATTGTTGGCACAAAACTCGGATTAATTTTTTGGACATTACTCTTTGTGTTGCCGGGGATGGCTCTATCGAGACGGATCTCTATCGCAAAGAGACGGCTGTCAACTCTTTACTTCATGCCTCCTCGGCACACAATTATTCAACTATTAAGGCCATCCCAGTTGGCCAATTCTTGAGAAATAGGCGTGTCTGCTCTACAGAGGCCCGCTTTGAGGGGCAGTCCGCGATTCTTTCGGACAGGTTTAAGGCCAGGGGGTACAGTCGTCGGTGCATCAAGGCAGGCTATAGACGGGCAAAACAGACCCGGAGAGAGGATCTGTTAGTACCATCTAAGAAGACTCATAAAGCACGGGACCCTGAGATACGGTTCATTTCCACAGCAAACTGCCGGTGGGATCGGATCCGTGATATTCTGACCAAACATTGGTCGGTGTTGATGATGGATAATGTTTTGGCTAAACATTTGTCTCCAGCCCCATGCATGGTACAGCGCAGGGGAAGAAATCTTAAAGACAGTCTGGTGAAAAGCCATTATGTGGCAAAATGTGACACCTTCTTGGCAAGGATGAATCCCAGACTGGGTTGCTTCCCCTGTGGGTCATGCGTCGCGTGTCCTAACATCCTTAGATGTGGGACCTTTTTATCTTCTGATGGGAGCAGGGAATATACAATTTGTGAATACATTTCATGTAATTCCACCCATGTGGTATATTATGCTACATGTCCCTGCTCCCTGATTTATATTGGTCTCACGTCTAGGGAATTGAAGGTTAGGACGCGCGAGCATGTCCGTGACATTTTGGCTGCAAAAGAGACGAAAGATATATCAACTTTGAAAACTCTGCCAAGGCATTTCCGCATCCACCACGGGTCCGATCCCGCCGGTTTAAGAGTGAGGGGCATTGATAGGATTCACGGGGGTATCAGGGGTGGCAATCTTAAACAACTGCTTGCACAATGTGAATGCAGGTGGATTGTCACCCTTGATACCATGTCCCCTAAGGGACTTAATGAACAACTAAGCTTTGTTCCATTTTTATGACATGACACTCCACTTTCTATGGGTAATTTCATGTGCAACCTGTGTTCCATCGCAGCTTCGTCCTTACTGGAGTACTTAGGTGTTGTTTGTTTCATTCAATACTTTGTACAATTCTGATTATCTTTATACATCCTCTTCCCAGAGGATTCCCTTCTACATTTTTAATTCTTTATTCTAATATGTTTGTCTTTCTTGTCTTTAGTTATTTTATTTATGGGACACTGCCGTAATGTAACCCGTTATATGATCACCTACCGGATCTGCCCGAGACCCCTCGATGTACAGGAATAAAACCAGATTCCATTGTTGGAGAAAATAAATAATTGTCTTTTTCATTATTTGCAATACTATTGTCATTTGTGCCATGCATCTATATGTGTTTGTAAGTGTTTTTGTATTTACATTTTTGCAATTATATACACGTATTCTTCACAGAATTTTTGTGTTGTATACATTATAATTATGTATTGTTTGTATGTTTTCTGTTGAGCTCCTGTTATGGAGCATATTGTCATGTTTTCACTAAGTATGTGTCCCCACTTTGTATAGTGGGAGGGGTTGTTTGATCCCTCTCAACTACACTCTATCAGAGCTGATTATGTTATACACTTTGCACATTTATGTTATCTGTTGTGAAATTGGATTCTGGGCTCCCCCGGTGGCCACTTGTGGAATTGTACTTGTGTGCATCATCCCCTCTGTTCACCTGCTCCTATCAGGATGTGGGAGTCGCTATATAACCTTGCTCCTCTGTCAGTTTCATGCCGGTCAACAATGTAATCAGAAGCCTTTCTGTGCATGTTCCTGCTACTAGACTACTCCCAGCTAAGTTGGACTTTTGTCCTTGTGTGTTTTTGCATTTTGTTCCTGTTCACAGCTGCTGTTTCGTTACTGTGTCTGGAAAGCTCTTGTGAGCGGAAATTGCCACTCTGGTGTTATGAGTTAATGCTAGAGTCTTAAAGTAATTTCTGGATGGTGTTTTGATAGGGTTTTCTGCTGACCATGAAAGTGCCCTTTCTGTCTTCTTGCTATCTAGTAAGCGGACCTCGATTTTTGCTAAACCTATTTTCATACTACGTTTGTCATTTCATCTAAAATCACCGCCAATATATGTGGGGGCCTCTGTCTGCCTTTTGGGAAAATTTCTCTAGAGGTGAGCCAGGACTGTCTTTTCCTCTGCTAGGATTAGGTAGTTCTCCGGCTGGCGCTGGGCATCTAGGGATAAAAAAACGTAGGCATGCTACCCGGCCACTTCTAGTTGTGCGGCAGGTTTAGTTCATGGTCAGTATAGTTTCCATCTTCCAAGAGCTAGTTCTCATATATGCTGGGCTATGTTCTCTCGCCATTGAGAATCATGACAGTTTGACCGGCCAAAAAAAAAGGGTTAAATTACTGGCTGAGAAAGGAGAGAAAAAAGAAGTCTGCTACAATTTTTTTTTTTTTTTTTTTCTCTAGTTCTGAGTGTGCTCTTAATTGAATCACTTGCTAGTCTGCCTATACTGCAGCCTTCCTCTCTTTCTCTCCTTCTTATCCTTGAATGGCTCTGTGTTCACCTGTTTCAAATGGATCTTCAGAGTGTAGCTACAGGTTTGAATAATCTCACCACAAAGGTACAAAATTTGCAAGATTTTGTTGTTCATGCACCTATGTCTGAGCCTAGAATTCCTTTGCCTGAATTCTTCTCGGGGAATAGATCTCACTTTCAAAATTTTAAAAATAATTGCAAATTGTTTTTGTCCCTGAAGTCTCGCTCTGCCGGAGACCCTGCACAGCAGGTCAGGATTGTAATTTCCTTGCTCCGGGGCGACCCTCAAGACTGGGCTTTTGCATTGGCACCAGGGGATCCTGCGTTGCTCAATGTGGATGCGTTTTTTCTGGCCTTGGGGTTGCTTTATGAGGAACCTCATTTAGAGCTTCAGGCGGAAAAGGCCTTGATGTCCTTGTCTCAGGGGCAAGATGAAGCTGAAATATACTGCCAAAAATTCCGCAAATGGTCTGTGCTTACTCAGTGGAATGAGTGCGCCCTGGCGGCGATTTTCAGAGAAGGTCTCTCTGATGCCATTAAGGATGTTATGGTGGGGTTCCCTGTGCCTGCGAGTCTGAATGAGTCCATGACGATGGCTATTCAGATCGATAGGCGTCTGCGGGAGCGCAAACCTGTGCACCATTTGGCGGTGTCTACTGAGAAAACGCCAGAAAATATGCAATGTGATAGAATTCTGTCCAGAAGCGAGCGGCAGAATTTTAGACGAAAAAATGGGTTGTGCTTCTATTGTGGTGATTCAACTCATGTTATATCAGCATGCTTTAAGCGTACTAAGAAGCCTGACAAGTCTGTTTCAATTAGCACTTTACAGTCTAAGTTTATTCTATCTGTGACCCTGATTTGTTCTTTGTCATCTATTACCGCGGACGCCTATGTCGACTCTGGCGCTGCCTTGAGTCTTATGGATTGGTCCTTTGCCAAACGCTGTGGGTATGATTTGGAGCCATTGGAGGCTCCGATACCTCTGAAAGGGATTGACTCCACCCCATTGGCTAGTAATAAACCACAATACTGGACACAAGTGACTATGCGTGTTAATCCGGATCACCAGGAGGTTATTCGCTTTCTGGTGCTGTATAATCTACATGATGTTTTGGTGCTGGGATTGCCATGGCTGCAATCTCATAACCCAGTCCTCGACTGGAGAGCTATGTCTGTGTTAAGCTGGGGATGTAAAGGAACTCATGGGGACGTACCTTTGGTTTCCATTTCATCATCTATTCCCTCTGAGATTCCTGAATTCTTGTCTGACTTTCGTGACGTTTTTGAAGAACCCAAGGTTGGTTCACTACCTCCGCACCGGGAGTGCGATTGTGCCATAGACTTGATCCCGGGTAGTAAATACCCTAAGGGTCGTTTATTTAATCTGTCTGTGCCTGAACACGCGGCTATGCGAGAATATATAAAGGAGTCCTTGGAAAAGGGACATATTCGTCCTTCGTCATCTCCCTTAGGAGCCGTTTTTTTCTTTGTGTCTAAGAAAGACGGCTCTTTGAGGCCGTGTATTGATTATCGACTTTTGAATAAAATCACGGTTAAATATCAATATCCGTTACCACTGCTTACTGATTTGTTTGCTCGTATAAAGGGGGCCAAGTGGTTCTCTAAGATTGATCTCCGTGGGGCGTATAATTTGGTGCGAATCAAGCAGGGGGATGAGTGGAAAACCGCATTTAATACGCCCGAGGGCCATTTTGAGTATTTGGTGATGCCTTTTGGTCTTTCAAATGCCCCTTCAGTCTTCCAGTCCTTTATGCATGACATTTTCCGCGATTATTTGGACAAATTTATGATTGTGTATCTGGATGATATTCTGATTTTTTCAGATGACTGGGACTCTCATGTCCAGCAGGTCAGGAGGGTTTTTCAGGTTTTGCGGTCTAATTCCTTGTGTGTGAAGGGTTCTAAGTGTGTTTTTGGGGTTCAAAAGATTTCCTTCTTGGGATACATTTTTTCCCCCTCTTCCATCGAGATGGATCCTGTCAAGGTTCAGGCTATTGGTGATTGGACGCAACCCTCTTCTCTTAAGAGTCTTCAGAAATTTTTGGGCTTTGCTAACTTTTATCGTCGATTTATTGCTGGTTTTTCTGATGTTGTAAAACCATTGACTGATTTGACTAAGAAGGGTGCTGATGTTGCTGATTGGTCCCCTGATGCTGTGGAGGCCTTTCGGGAGCTCAAGCGCCGCTTTTCTTCCGCCCCAGTGTTGCGTCAGCCTGATGTTGCTCTTCCTTTTCAGGTTGAGGTCGACGTTTCTGAAATCGGAGCTGGGGCGGTGTTGTTGCAGAGAAGTTCCGACTGCTCCGTGATGAGACCTTGTGCTTTTTTTTCCCGTAAATTTTCGCCCGCCGAGCGGAATTATGATATTGGGAATCGGGAGCTTTTGGCCATGAAGTGGGCTTTTGAGGAGTGGCGTCACTGGCTTGAGGGGGCCAGACATCAGGTGGTGGTATTGACTGACCACAAAAATTTAATTTACCTTGAGTCTGCCAGGCGCCTGAATCCTAGACAGGCGCGCTGGTCGTTGTTTTTCTCTCGGTTTAATTTTGTGGTGTCTTACCTACCGGGTTCTAAGAATGTTAAGGCGGATGCCCTTTCTAGGAGTTTTGAGCCTGACTCCCCTGGTAATTCTGAGCCCACAGGTATCCTTAAAGATGGAGTGATATTGTCTGCCGTTTCTCCAGACCTGCGGCGGGCCTTGCAGGAGTTTCAGGCGGATAGACCTGATCGTTGCCCACCTGGTAGACTGTTTGTTCCTGATGATTGGACCAGTAGAGTCATCTCTGAGGTTCATTCTTCTGCGTTGGCAGGTCATCCTGGAATCTTTGGTACCAGGGATTTGGTGGCAAGGTCCTTCTGGTGGCCTTCCCTGTCACGAGATGTGCGAGGCTTTGTGCAGGCTTGTGACGTTTGTGCTCGGGCCAAGCCTTGTTGTTCTCGGGCTAGTGGATTGTTGTTACCCTTGCCTATCCCGAAGAGGCCTTGGACGCACATCTCGATGGATTTTATTTCGGATCTGCCTGTTTCTCATAAGATGTCTGTCATCTGGGTGGTGTGTGACCGTTTCTCTAAGATGGTCCATCTGGTTCCCTTGCCTAAGTTGCCTTCTTCTTCCGAGTTGGTTCCTCTGTTTTTTCAAAATGTTGTTCGTTTGCATGGTATTCCGGAGAATATCGTTTCTGACAGAGGGACCCAATTCGTGTCTAGATTTTGGCGGGCATTCTGTGCTAGGATGGGCATAGATTTGTCTTTTTCGTCTGCTTTCCATCCTCAGACTAATGGCCAGACCGAGCGGACTAATCAGACCTTGGAGACATATTTGAGGTGTTTTGTGTCTGCGGATCAGGATGATTGGGTTGCTTTTTTGCCTTTGGCGGAGTTCGCCCTCAATAATCGGGCCAGCTCTGCCACCTTGGTGTCCCCGTTTTTCTGTAATTCGGGGTTTCATCCTCGATTTTCCTCCGGTCAAGTGGAATCTTCGGATTGTCCTGGAGTGGATGCTGTGGTGGAGAGGTTGCATCAGATTTGGGGGCAGGTGGTGGACAATTTGAAGTTGTCCCAGGAGAAGACTCAGCTTTTTGCCAACCGCCGTCGTCGTGTTGGTCCTCGGCTTTGTGTTGGGGACTTGGTGTGGTTGTCTTCTCGTTTTGTCCCTATGAGGGTTTCTTCTCCTAAGTTTAAGCCTCGGTTCATCGGCCCGTACAAGATATTGGAGATTCTTAACCCTGTGTCCTTCCGTTTGGACCTCCCTGCATCCTTTTCGATTCATAATGTTTTTCATCGGTCATTGTTGCGCAGGTATGAGGTACCGGCTGTGCCTTCCGTTGAGCCTCCTGCTCCGGTGTTGGTTGAGGGTGAGTTGGAGTACGTTGTGGAAAAGATCTTGGACTCTCGTGTTTCCAGACGGAAACTCCAGTATCTGGTCAAATGGAAGGGATACGGTCAGGAGGATAATTCTTGGGTCACTGCCTCTGATGTTCATGCCTCCGATCTTGTCCGTGCCTTTCATAGGGCTCATCCTGATCGCCCTGGTGGTTCTGGTGAGGGTTCGGTGCCCCCTCCTTGAGGGGGGGGTACTGTTGTGAAATTGGATTCTGGGCTCCCCCGGTGGCCACTTGTGGAATTGTACTTGTGTGCATCATCCCCTCTGTTCACCTGCTCCTATCAGGATGTGGGAGTCGCTATATAACCTTGCTCCTCTGTCAGTTTCATGCCGGTCAACAATGTAATCAGAAGCCTTTCTGTGCATGTTCCTGCTACTAGACTACTCCCAGCTAAGTTGGACTTTTGTCCTTGTGTGTTTTTGCATTTTGTTCCTGTTCACAGCTGCTGTTTCGTTACTGTGTCTGGAAAGCTCTTGTGAGCGGAAATTGCCACTCTGGTGTTATGAGTTAATGCTAGAGTCTTAAAGTAATTTCTGGATGGTGTTTTGATAGGGTTTTCTGCTGACCATGAAAGTGCCCTTTCTGTCTTCTTGCTATCTAGTAAGCGGACCTCGATTTTTGCTAAACCTATTTTCATACTACGTTTGTCATTTCATCTAAAATCACCGCCAATATATGTGGGGGCCTCTGTCTGCCTTTTGGGAAAATTTCTCTAGAGGTGAGCCAGGACTGTCTTTTCCTCTGCTAGGATTAGGTAGTTCTCCGGCTGGCGCTGGGCATCTAGGGATAAAAAAACGTAGGCATGCTACCCGGCCACTTCTAGTTGTGCGGCAGGTTTAGTTCATGGTCAGTATAGTTTCCATCTTCCAAGAGCTAGTTCTCATATATGCTGGGCTATGTTCTCTCGCCATTGAGAATCATGACAGTTATCATTATCCAGCCACTTCCATGGTTATCCATGGGCGGTTCTGGATTTATATGTATTGGTTTCATTTAGTTATAGTATAGTTAGCACATTTCCTGTGGTCCCCGATGGGGATACCTGGGGATTTAAATAATGCATTCTACATCTGGCATAGTAGTTTTTAATACCGTTTGTTATGCGGTGACTCGCGTTTTTAATGGTCTCTGGTCGTGGCCGTTTTCTATTTATTTATACGCCAGTTATCTGGAACTTTATTTATTAGATATCACCTTGAAAATGGCGGCCTTCATGGTCTTCGGTAGGAGGGCGTCGGTCTGTGCGCACACGCAGTTTTTAATATCGTTTGGTATGCGGTGTTTTTAATGGTTTCTGGTCGCGGCCGTTTTCTATTTGTTTATATGCCAGTTATGTGGAACCTTACTCATTAGATATCACCTTGAAAATGGCGGCCTCCATGGTCTCCGGTGGGAGGGCTTCGGGCTGTGCGCACACGCGCTCTGGATTCTATGCGCCTGACTCCCTGGGCGGTTATCATTAGACGCCGCACACACACTATGTGACGTCATTGAGCGGATTTCCGCCTCCTGTGTGTGCGGCGCTGACGATCGCCGGGTATGATGGAGCCGGATCCTGGGCACATGTGCGCCGATGCGCCTGATGTGACTTCCGGTTTGCGTCCTATTTTAATTGGTGAGAGAGCAAGCTACCAACAAACCCCTTTTGAGAAAGCGACCGCGAAACGTGCGTCAGGGGGTGGCGTGTGGAGCGTGGTGAGACATCCAGATTTAATGGGTAAGCTGCTGTATATGACCTGAGCTGTCTAGCCTGGGTGGCACTATGGCACTTTAGTTAGCCATGTTAATTGCACTGCTGTACTTTTGTTCAGCAATATAATTATGGAGACTTGGGTTACTGCTACAGAGCACTCCCATATTATGGTTTCCATACAACAGCTCCTGTGCGGTGATGTGATAGGTTCTCTACCTGCTCCGCCACTATTAATTGTTTTCCTCCTTTACACATTCTGTTATATATGTATTGTATTGATTATTGATTACCTATTTTGAGATTTATTTTCTGAGATTAATAAAATTATATATACTTTTAAGTAAAATGCGTATTGGGATTTATATACTCCGTTTCTTTGTTCTGTATTTATTGGGGAGTTTCCTAGACTGTCCCATTAGTTTGGACAGAAATACAGGGAGAGATGTAATAATTTTCTGCTCTCGGCCACAAACACATATTGATTTTTGTGAGTTTCGTATTGAACCTTTAATGACTAACAGCAGCCGTGCGCCATCGCAAGAAATGTTTGTCAGTCAGTGATGGAGTCCGTTTCTGACGTCATTTATAAAACTTTTGTACAACAATTTTGCACCACTAAGGCTCAAAAGCCGTGTGATAAATGGAGGTCTCCATTTACACCATTAGTTGGCTTATTCTGCCGGAAATGTGAGCCACAATTTTGCTGCATGCTGTCTTAGTACACCATGCCTCTCTCCTATAAAACAACACACCTTTCAGTGAGACCACAACCCCCTAATCAAACAAGTCAAAAAAGTTTAAAACACATCAGAAATATGGTGCAAGTCAAGAAAGACCAAAGTTTCTTTGTGCCAATTATAGCAGAATTCTGGCGCATTCAGTGTGATACATGAGCCCCATTGTGTTGCTATTATTACATGTCAGTTCCGTAAATAAATGACCCCCTTTACAATGATTTCAGGTCCCATTCACATGTCCAAGTTTTACATGGCCATTTTTGTTCTGTATAGGACATGTACCCGTTTTAGTCTATGGGCCTTTTGGTCTGGGAAAAAAATTGCTTTTCTGATTTTTATTTGATTTTTGGATCATAGAAACCCATTCAACTGAAGGGATTCACGAAAATGGTCGGGAAGCAAATGCCGTCTGTGGTGTATCAGTCCGATGTCTACTTTTCACTCACTACTGAGAGAAGCTAAGGAAAACCTCAATTTAATAAAGTTCGGCAGACAGCTCTTTCCCTAAAATCCCAGAAACACTTTCAAGTTTGACTCATGTGCCAGGCTCCTCAGTGTCCTCCATTTTTTGTGTCCTCCAGACTCCTCTGTGTCCTCCACTCTTTTGTGTCCTCCATTCTCTTGTCCTCTATTCTCTTGTGTCCTCCACTCTTGTCCTTCTTTCCTGAGTCCGTAATTTTCTCGCGTTCTCCAGACTCCTCTGTGTCCTCTATTGCCTTGTTTCCTCCACTCTCATCTGTGTCCTACTGTCATCTCTGTGTCTTCTATTGTCCTGTGTCCTCCATTCTTTTGTATCCTCCAGACTCCTCTGTGTCCTCCGCTCTCCTCTGTGTCCTCCACTCTCCTCTGTGTACTCTTCTCTCTTGTGTCCTCCACTCCTAGGTGTCCGCCTCTCGTGTCCTCCATACTCCTCTGTGTCCTCCAGATTCCTCTGTGTCTTCCATTCTCTTGTGTCCTCCAGACTTCTCTGTGTCCTCCGCTCTCCAATGTGTCCTCCACTCTCCTGTGACCTCCTTCCTCTTGTGTCCTCCAGACTCCTCTTTGTCCTCCAGACTCCTGTGTCCTCCGCTCTCCAATGTGTCCTCCTCTGTGTCCTCCTCTCTCTTGTGTCCTCCTTCCTCTTGTGTCCTCCACTCTCCACTGTGTCCTCCTCTCTTGTGTCCTCCAGGCTCCTCTGTGTCTTCCATTCTCTTGTGTCCTCCAGACTCCTCTGTGTCCTCTGCTCTCCAATGTGTCCTCCACTCTCCTCTGTGTCCTCTGCTCTCCAATGTGTCCTCCACTCACCTCTGTGTCCTCCTTCCTCTTGTGTCCTCCTCTCTCTTGTGTCCTCCAGACTCCTCTATGTCTTCCATTCTCTTGTGTCCTCCAGACTCCTCTGTGTCCTCTGCTCTCCAATGTGTCCTCCACTCTCCTCTGTGTCCTCCTCTCTCTTGTGTCCTCCAGACTCCTCTGTGTCCTCCAGTCTTGTGTCTTCCGCTCTCCTCAGTGTCCTCCATTATCCTGTGTCCTGTGTTTGCTGCTTACATGTGAATGAAGGCTCTGCAGATGTGCGAGGATATTTACAAGTTTTATTTTGGATCTTGGGAGATTCTGCTAAACTTATAAGATTTTCAGTGCTTATTTATGGTATAATTCTGCCCTGATGTAAAGAAATAAAAAGATTTCCTTTGAAGGTTTTTCATTAACTTTTTACTTCTATTAATGGCTTATTCCTATTGAGGATGGGGCTCTCATAGCTCTGGTTTTGGTTTCTGATCAGTTTGACCTTCAGTGATCAGTAATTTATCATTTATCTTATACAGACGGATTAACTTTTCTATTCTGGAAATACCTCCTAATGTTAATAATAATTTAATTGAAAAAAATATGTCACAAAAAGCGCAGGACAGATTGTGCTGCAGGCAAAAAAATGAAAGCGGAGGCTCCACAAGTGACAATTCCCCACCACCTGGATGCAATAATAGGGCGATAATGAGCGTTAGCGTTCCTTGCTCCTGTACTGTCCACGAGGTCACTTTGACCCTGGTCTCCCCATAGAACTCAATGGGTTGTTTTCAGGGTTTGCTCTTCACCTTCAGTTGTTGCTGCCATTCTCAGCAGCTGCGACATCAGTTCATATCTCATAAATGTCACATCTGTTGCCCAGAAAAGTAGTTATAAAACAGGAGTGAGGACATATCGGGGACCTGGGAGTCATTTGTTTGCCACGTGCGGCCATTATCTATGGCTGTCGTGTAGTAAGACGGGGACATATGACCAGGGCTGAGAGTTTAGCTGCTCCACACTGACACCTGGTGGTGATAACTCAGTATTCATGTACTGGACCAATTAGTGACCAGAGACCAATCTGCTCCTGGTGTCAACCAGCTGGATACCTGCACTTATATCACAAAATGCCCATGTTTTCACATTCTGAGCAAAGGTTGAGAAAAACTGGAGTTTTCTTTAAATAGGTGATTAATTTTATTCTTCCAAACAGCAACAGATGTTATCAAATATAAAAAAAGTCCTTTTCTTATCCCCCATAAATGAAGCTCTGTTGGCACGCTTTGCCTTAGTTTACTATCAACCGACATGTGATTGCTACAGCCAATCAATGGCCTCTTTACCAGTGGTATCATGAGTCTTTTTGCAGAGTGATGATGCCACTAATATGGCACATGACCGCTGCAGTCACTGATTGACTGCAGCGGTCACATGACAGAGAAACCAAAGCACCGCTGGATCGTCAGTGCTAAATCACTTGAGGAAAGAAGAGGATACAATCAATCTTGTCTGGTCGTTGTCCTGGGGAAGGAAGCACCAGGGTGTGAATTTGCTATATGTTTATGGCCACACCATACCGTGGCCTCTACGTGGCTGCACAGGCAGAACCTCAGGGGCACAATCACAGGATATTGGCTGATGTGGCAATGGGTCAGACATCTTTACATTGTTTTCAATTCCTGCCTCATGCAGGGGTTAATAGTCGATTGCTAAAATTACAAAACATTGCAGTGAATTTTCCAATGATCAAGTAACTGCAGGTTCAAATCCCCAAATTAAAAAATGATCTAAACCAATAATATGTAACGGCCCCAACAAAATATCACGTTATTTATCCCAAGTACTGAACAATGTGAAAAAGAAAAATGCCAGAAATGCTGTTTTTTTTTAAATTCTTTGCAAAGTTGTACAGTGCCTTGCGAAAGTATTCAGCCCCCTTGAACTTTTCAACCTTTTCCCACATATCGTGCTTCAAACATAAAGATACCAAAGGTAAATTTTTGGTGAAGAATCAACAACAAGTGGAACACAATTGTGTAGTTCAACAAAGTTTATTCGTTATTTTAAATTTTTGTGGAAATTCAAAAACTGAAAAGTGGGGCGTGCAATATTATTCGTCCCCTGTAACTTAATACTTTGTTGCGCCACCTTTTGCTGCGACTACAAGTCGCTTGGGGTTTGTCTCTATCAGTTTTGTACATTGAGAGACTGAAATTCTCGCCCATTCTTCCTTGGCAAACAGCTCGAGCTCAGTGAGGTTTGATGGAGATCGTTTGTGAACAGCAGTTTTCAGCTCTTTCCACAGATTCTCGATTGGATTGAGGTCTGGACTGTGACTTGGCCATTCTAACACGTGGATATGTTTATTTGTGAACCATTCCATTGTAGATTTTGCTTTCTGTTTAGGATCATTGTCTTGTTGGAAGACAAATCTCCGTCCCAGTCTCAGGTCTTTTGCAGACTCCAACAGGTTTTCTTCAAGAATGGTCCTGTATTTGGCTCCATCCATCTTCCCATCAATTTTAACCATCTTCCCTGTCCCTGCTGAAGAAAAGCAGGCCCAAACCATGATGCTGCCACCACCATGTTTGACAGTGGGGATGGTGTGTTCAGGGTGATGAGCTGTGTTGCCTTTACGCCAAACATATTGTTTGGCATTGTGTTGTGAATTCCGCTCTTGGGCTCCCTCCGGTGGTTATAAGTAGCATTTTTGTGAGTTCTGCTCTTGGGCTCCCTCCTGTGGTTTTGAGTGGTATGGCTGCTTCTTGGATTTAGCATCAGCAGCTGTTTTCACTGATCGTCTTTCTGGCTCTGCTATATTAGTCTGGCCTTTTCCCTAATTCAATGCCAGTTGTCAATTGTTGAGCTTGGAATCATGGCTCTCTGAGGATTTCCCTGTCACTCTGACCATTTCAGCAAAGCCAAGTCCTTGCTTGTCTTTTTGCAGTTCACTTGTTGTGGACTTTGTTGTTTAGCACTTTCTATGTTTTGCTCATTTGTCCAGCTTATCAGTATGTATCTAGTCAGCTAAGCTGGAAGCTCTGGGCAGCAGAGTTTGCCCTCCACACATTTAGTCAGGTGTGGAGATTTTTGCATTTCTCTGCGGTGGACTTTTTCTAGCTTTTATTACTGACCGCACAGTGTTCTGTCCTGTACTAATTCTTTCTAGCTAGTAGTGGCCTCCTTTGCTAAATCTTGTTTCATACTACGTATGTCATTTCCTTCTCCTCTCACAGTCATTATTTGTGGGGGGCTGTCCAATCCTTTGGGAATTTTCTCTGAGGCAAGATAGCTTTCCTGCTTCTACCTTTAGGGGTAGCTAGATCTCCGGCTGTGACGAGGTGTCCAGGGAGTGACAGGAACATCCCACGGCTACTGCTAGTGTCTGTGTTCAGATCAGGAACTGCGGTCGGTATAGTTACCACCTGCTCAGAGCTAGTCGCATGTCGCTCCTTAATCACCAGACCATAACAGTACAACTGGCCAAAAATGAGCTGAATGCATCTCAAAAGAAGGAAAAGAAAAAGAGTTCTGAGCCATTTTTTTTTTCTTTAGTCTGTTTTGTCTTTTTCCTTCCTCTTAATCTCTGGGTGATTCAGGATTTGGATGCGGGCATGGATGTTCAGGGGTTGTTTCTCGTGTGGATCAGCTTGCTGCAAGAGTACAGAGTATTCAAGATTATGTTGTTCAGACTCCGGCCTTAGAGCCTAGAATTCCTACTCCAGATTTGTTTTACGGGGATAGATCTAAGTTTTTGAACTTTAAAAATAACTGCAAATTGTTTTTTGCTCTGAAACCCCGTTCCTCTGGTGACCCCATTCAGCAAGTAAAAATAGTTATTTCTCTGCTGCGTGGTGACCCTCAGGACTGGGCATTCTCCCTTGAGTCAGGGGATCCGGCATTGCTTAATGTAGATGCATTTTTTCAATCGCTTGGATTATTGTATGACGAACCTAACTCTGTAGAGCATGCTGAGAAAACACTGTTGGCCCTGTGTCAGGGTCAGGAAGCGGCAGAATTATACTGCCAGAAATTTTGAAAATGGTCTGTGCTCACTAAATGGAATGAGGACGCTCTGGCAGCAATTTTCAGAAAGGGTCTTTCTGAAGCCCTTAAAGATGTTATGGTGGGGTTCCCCACGCCTGTTGGTCTGAGCGAGTCTATGTCTCTGGCCATTCAGATTGATCGGCGCCTGTGCGAACGCAAAGTGGTGCACCATATGGCAGCGTCCTCTGAGCAGAGTCCTGAGCCTATGCAATGTGATAGGATTTTGACTAGAGCGGAACAGAGGGGATACAGACGTCAGAATAGGCTGTGTTTTTACTGTGGGGATTCTGCTCATGCTATTTCTGATTGCCCTAAGCGTATTAAGAGGGTCGCTAGATCTGTTACCATTAGTACTGTACAGCCTAAGTTTCTCCTGTCTGTGACCCTGATTTGCTCATTGTCATCTTTTTCTGTCATGGCTTTTGTGGATTCGGGCGCTGCTCTGAACTTAATGGACTTAGAATTCGCTAGGCGCTGTGGTTTTTCTTTGCAGCCTTTGCAGAGTCCCATACCCTTAAGGGGTATTGATGCTACACCGTTGGCCAAGAATAAACCTCAGTATTGGACTCAGCTGACTATGTGCATGGCTCCAGCACATCAGGAAGATTGTCGTTTTCTGGTGTTGCATAATTTACATGATGTTGTTGTACTGGGTTTTCCATGGTTACAAGTACACAATCCAGTGCTGGATTGGAAATCAATGTCTGTGACTAGTTGGGGTTGTCAAGGGGTACATAGTGACGTTCCTTAAATGTCAATTTCCTCTTCCCCCTCTTCTGATGTTCCTGAATTTTTGTCAGATTTCCAGGATGTATTTGATGAGCCCAAGTCCAGTTCCCTTCCTCCACATAGGGACTGTGATTGTGCTATTGACTTGATTCCTGGCTGTAAGTTCCCTAAGGGCCGACTTTTCAACCTGTCTGTGCCTGAACATACCGCCATGCGGAGCTATCTAAAGGAGTCTTTAGAGAAGGGGCATATTCGGCCGTCTTCGTCACCATTGGGAGCGGGATTCTTTTTTGTTGCCAAGAAGGATGGCTCCTTGAGACCCTGTATTGATTATCGCCTTCTTAATAAGATCACGGTCAAATTCCAATACCCTTTACCTTTGCTCTCTGATTTGTTTGCTCGGATTAAGGGGGCTAGTTGGTTTACCAAGATTGACCTTCGAGGGGCATATAATCTTGTTCGTATTAAACAGGGTGACGAATGGAAAACTGCATTTAATACGCCCGAAGGCCATTTTGAATACCTGGTGATTAGTGTTGAGCATTCCGATACCGCAAGTATCGGGTATCGGCCGATACTTGCGGGTATCGGAATTCCGATACCGAGATCCGATACTTTTGTGGTATCGGGTATCGGTATCGAAACAACATTAATGTAAAAATGTGTAAAAGAAAGAATTAAAATAAAAAATATTGCTATACTCACCTCTCCGACGCAGCCTGCACCTTACCGAGGGAAGCGGCAGCGTTCTTTGTTTAAAATTCGCGCTTTTCTTTCCTTTACGTGAAGTCCCGGCTTGTGATTGGTTGCGTCGCAGTCACATGGGCGACGCAACCAATCACAGCAAGCCGTGACGTAATTTCAGGTCCTTAAGGATTTTAAAATTACGTCCCGGCTTTGTGATTGGTTGCGTCGCAGTCACATGGGCGACGCAACCAATCACAGCAAGCCGTGACGTAATTTCAGGCCCTTAAGGATTTTAAAATTACGTCCCGGCTTTGTGATTGGTTGCGTCGCAGTCACATGGGCGACGCAACCAATCACAAGCCGTGACGTCACGGGAGGCTGGACACGCGCGCATTTTAAAATGCGCGCTTGTCCAGCCTCCCGTGACATCCCGGCTTGTGATTGGTTGCATCGCGGTCAACCAATCACAAGCCGGGAGGCTGGACACGCGCGCATTTTAAAATGCGCGCTTGTCCAGCCTCCCGTGACGTCCCGGCTTGTGATTGGTTGCATCGCGGTCAACCAATCACAAGCCGGGAGGCTGGACACGCGCGCATTTTAAAATTTTAAAATGCGCGCGTGTCCAGCCTCCCGTGACGTCACGGCTTGTGATTGGTTGCATCGCCCATGTGACTGCGACGCAACCAATCACAAAGCCGGGACGTAATTTTAAAATCCTTAAGGGCCTGAAATTACGTCACGGCTTGCTGTGATTGGTTGCGTCGCCCATGTGACTGCGACGCAACCAATCACAAAGCCGGGATGTAATTTTAAAATCCTTAAGGACCTGAAATTACGTCACGGCTTGCTGTGATTGGTTGCGTCGCCCATGTGACTGCGACGCAACCAATCACAAAGCCGGGACTTCACGTAAGGAAAGAAAAGCGCGAATTTTAAGCAAACAACGCTGCCGGTTCCCTCGGAGAGGTGAGTATAGCAATATTTTTTATTTTAATTCTTTCTTTTACACATTAATATGGTTCCCAGGGCCTGAAGGAGAGTTTCCTCTCCTTCAGACCCTGGAAACCATCAGGAATACCGTCCGATACTTGAGTCCCATTGACTTGTATTGGTATCGGGTATCGGTATCGGATTGGATCCAATACTTTGCCGGTATCGGCCGATACTTTCCGATACCGATACTTTCAAGTATCGGACGGTATCGCTCAACACTACTGGTGATGCCTTTCGGGCTTTCTAATGCTCCTTCTGTATTTCAGTCCTTTATGCATGATATTTTCCGCAATTATCTTGACAAATTCTTGATTGTGTATTTGGATGATATTTTGATTTTTTCCAATGATTGGGAGTCTCATGTGAAGCAGGTCAGGATGGTATTCCAGATCCTTCGTGATAATGCTCTATTTGTGAAGGGGTCTACGTGCCTATTTGGAGTTCAGAAGGTCTCTTTTTTGGGGTTTATTTTTTCTCCTTTGTCTATAGAAATGGATCCTGTTAAGGTCCAAGCCATTCATGACTGGATTCAACCCACATCTGTGAAGAGCCTTCAGAAATTTTTGGGCTTTGCTAATTTTTATCGCCGTTTCATTGCCAACTTCTCTAGTGTGGTTAAACCCCTGACCGATTTGACGAAGAAAGGCGCTAATGTGACTAATTGGTCCTCTGAGGCTGTTGAGGCCTTTCAGGAGCTTAAACGCCGATTTACTTCTGCCCCTGTCTTGCGTCAGCCAGATGTTTCTCTTCCTTTTCAGGTTGAGGTTGACGCTTCTGAGATTGGGGCAGGGGCCGTTTTGTCACAGAGGAATTCTGATGGTTCCTTGATGAAGCCATGTGCCTTCTTTTCCCGAAAGTTTTCGCCTGCGGAACGCAATTATGATGTCGGCAATCGGGAGTTGTTGGCTATGAAGTGGGCATTTGAGGAGTGGCGACATTGGCTTGAGGGAGCCAAGCACCGCATTGTGGTCTTGACCGATCATAAGAATCTGATTTACCTCGAGTCGGCCAAGCGGCTGAACCCTAGACAGGCTCGGTGGTACCTGTTTTTCTCCCGTTTTGATTTTGTGGTCTCATATCTTCCAGGATCTAAGATTGTTAAAGCGGATGCCCTCTCTAGGAGTTTTTTGCCTGATTCTCCTGGAGTCCTTGAGCCGGTTGGCATTCTTAGGGAAGGGGTGATTCTGTCTGCCATCTCCCCTGATTTGCGGCGGGCGCTTCAGGAATTTCAGGCTGATAAACCTGACCGCTGTCCTGTGGGGAAGCTGTTTGTTCCTGATAGATGGACAAGTAAGGTAATTTCTGAGGTCCATTTTTCTGTGTTGGCCGGTCATCCTGGGATTTTTGGTACCAGAGATTTGGTTGCTAGGTCCTTTTGGTGGCCTTCCTTGTCGCGGGATGTGCGTTCTTTTGTGCAGTCCTGTGGGACTTGTGCCGGGCTAAGCTATGCTGTTCCCGCGCTAGTGGGTTGCTTTTGCCTTTGCCTGTCCCGGAGAGGCCTTGGACGCATATTTCCATGGATTTTATTTCGGATCTACCTGTGTCCCACAGGATGTCTGTTATCTGGGTGGTTTGTGACCGGTTCTCTAAAATGGTCCATTTGGTACCTTTGCCTAAATTGCCTTCCTCCTCTGATTTGGTTCCATTATTTTTTCAGCATGTGGTTCGTTTGCATGGCATTCCAGAGAATATTGTGTCTGACAGAGGTTCCCAGTTTGTTTCCAGGTTTTGGCGGGCCTTTTGTGCTAAGATGGGCATTAATTTGTCTTTTTCTTCGGCGTTCCATCCTCACAAATGGCCAAACTGAGCGAACTAACCAAACCTTGGAAACCTATTTGAGATGCTTTGTGTCTGCTGATCAGGATGATTGGGTGGCTTTCTTGCCGTTGGCCGAGTTTGCCCTTAATAATCGGGCCAGTTCGGCTA
Source organism: Ranitomeya variabilis (assembly GCF_051348905.1). Taxonomy (NCBI): domain Eukaryota; kingdom Metazoa; phylum Chordata; class Amphibia; order Anura; family Dendrobatidae; genus Ranitomeya; species Ranitomeya variabilis. The sequence continues at coordinate 16,842,392 of NC_135235.1, forward strand.
CTTTGGTTTCGCCTTTCTTTTGTAATTTTGGTTTCCATCCTCGTTTTTCTTCAGGGCAGGTTGAGCCTTCTGATTGTCCTGGTGTGGATTCTGTGATGGACAGGTTGCAGCAGATTTGGACTCATGTGGTAGACAATTTGACGTTGTCTCAGGAAAAGGCTCAGCGTTTTGCTAACCGCCGTCGGTGTGTTGGTCCTCGGCTTCGTGTGGGGGATTTGGTCTGGTTATCCTCTCGTCATGTTCCTATGAAGGTTTCTTCCCCTAAGTTCAAGCCTCGGTTTATTGGTCCTTATAAGATTTCTGAGATTATCAATTCAGTGTCTTTTCGTTTGGCCCTTCCAGCCTCTTTTGCCATCCACAATGTTTTCCATAGATCTTTGTTGCGGAGATATGTGGTACCCGTTGTTTCAACTGTTGATCCTCCTGCCCCGGTGTTGGTTGAGGGGGAGTTGGAATATGTGGTTGAGAAAATTTTGGATTCTCGTTTTTCGAGGCGGAGGCTTCAGTATCTTGTCAAGTGGAAGGGTTATGGCCAGGAGGATAATTCTTGGGTGGTTGCCTCCGATGTCCATGCTGCCGATTTGATTCGTGCTTTTCATTTGGCTCGTCCTGATCGGCCTGGGGGCTCTGGTGAGGGTTCGGTGACCCCTCCTCAAGGGGGGGGTACTGTTGTGAATTCCGCTCTTGGGCTCCCTCCGGTGGTTATAAGTAGCATTTTTGTGAGTTCTGCTCTTGGGCTCCCTCCTGTGGTTTTGAGTGGTATGGCTGCTTCTTGGATTTAGCATCAGCAGCTGTTTTCACTGATCGTCTTTCTGGCTCTGCTATATTAGTCTGGCCTTTTCCCTAATTCAATGCCAGTTGTCAATTGTTGAGCTTGGAGTCATGGCTCTCTGAGGATTTCCCTGTCACTCTGACCATTTCAGCAAAGCTAAGTCCTTGCTTGTCTTTTTGCAGTTCACTTGTTGTGGACTTTGTTGTTTAGCACTTTCTATGTTTTGCTCATTTGTCCAGCTTATCAGTATGTATCTAGTCAGCTAAGCTGGAAGCTCTGGGCAGCAGAGTTTGCCCTCCACACCTTTAGTCAGGTGTGGAGATTTTTGCATTTCTCTGCGGTGGACTTTTTCTAGTTTTTATTACTGACCGCACAGTGTTCTGTCCTGTACTAATTCTTTCTAGCTAGTAGTGGCCTCCTTTGCTAAATCTTGTTTCATACTACGTATGTCATTTCCTTCTCCTCTCACAGTCATTATTTGTGGGGGGCTGTCCTATCCTTTGGGAATTTTCTCTGAGGCAAGATAGCTTTCCTGCTTCTACCTTTAGGGGTAGCTAGATCTCCGGCTGTGACGAGGTGTCCAGGGAGTGACAGGATCATCCCACGGCTACTGCTAGTGTCTGTGTTAAGATCAGGAACGGCGGTCGGTATAGTTACCACCTGCTCAGAGCTAGTCGCATGTCGCTCCTTAATCACCAGACCATAATACACTGTTACCAAAAAGTTCGATTTTGGTTTCATCTGACCAGAGCACCTTCTTCCACATGGTTGGTGTGTCTTCCAGGTGGCTTGTTGCAAACTTTAAATGACACTTTTTATGGATATCTTTGAGAAATGGCTTTCTTCTTTCCACTCTTCCATAAAGGCCAGATTTGTGCAGTGTACGACTGATTGTTGTCCTATGGACAGACTGTCCCACCTCAGCTGTAGATCTCCTCAGTTCATCCAGAGTGATCATGGGCCTCTTGGCTGCATCTCTGATCAGTCTTCTCCGTGTTTGAGATGAAAGTTTAGAGTGATGGCCGGGTCTTGGTAGATTTGCAGTGGTATGATGCTCCTTCCATTTCAATATGATCGCTTGCACAGTGCTCCTTGGGATGTTTAAAGTTTTGGAAACCATTTTGTATCCAAATCCAGCTTTAAACTTCTCCACAACAGTATCACGGACCTGCCTGTTGTGTTCCTTGGTCTTCATGATGCTCTCTGTGCTTCAAACAGAATCCTGAGACTATCACAGAGCAGGTGCATTTATACGGAGACTTGATTACACACAGGTGGATTATATTTATCATCATTAGGCATTTAGGACAACATTGGATGATTCAGAGATCCACAATGAACTTCTGGAGGGAGTTTGCTGCACTGAAAGTAAAGGGGCCGAATAATATTGCACGTCCCACTTTTCAGTTTTTGAATTTCCACAAAAATTTAAAATAACCAATAAATTTTGTTCCACTTCACAATTGTGTTCCACTTGTTGATTCTTCACCAAAATTTACATTTGTTATGTTTATGTTTGAAGCATGATATGTGGGAAAAGGTTTAAAAGTTCAAGGGGGCCGAATACTTTCACAAGGCACTGTATGTACCCAACGATATCATAGAAAAGACAAGCCCCCCCACAGCTGCAACAACCATAAAATCATGCGATTATGGGTCTCAGAATATGGCAACATAAACACATTTTTTACGGTTTTGTATTTTTTTCAGTGTTAAATCAGAAAAAAAAAAAAACTATAGAAATTTGGTACCTCGGTAATTAAACTGACATTCAAAATAATTGTAACATCATTATGACCGCGCAGGTGAAAATTAGAATTACTGGTTTTTTTTTTTTTAAATATCCGCTAATGTTTTTTTTTTACTTGCACACATTTTATGGTGATTTGAATAATGGAATTAAAAATACAAAGAAAAAAAAGAGCTCATATGGCATCAAAAATGGGAAAAAAAACATTATGGCTCTTAGAATGCAAAAAAACAAGTGGAGCAAAGTGTCTGCATACAAGGATCCTGGAGGCCTGAGATGACCGGCTGCCAGAGCCGACATTTAATTACAGGATTATGTCCCACTTCAGAGGATACTCTACGGCACTCGCGGAAGCTGATGAAGAAATTCCTGTATTATCCCAGTACTAATTGACCTTCCGCACTGACGGACAAACGTGGAGCAAGTCCTCATTTATTAATAAACTCTAAACAAAAACAGACTCTTCTGTAGCGTCGATGCTGCGTTCTCCGTCGTTGCCTCATTCACTGTCATGCGCCAAAGTTGCAATATCAAGCACAGCTGCAGTGTGAACAGAGACCGCCGCAGCACCGTCACACCTCTGATCAGCCGGGAAAGCCCAAATTCAGACCCGCACTCATCTGTCATTTTAATGACTGTCTTAGGTTGTGTTCACATATTGCAAAATCACAGTAACTCGGCATCATTTATTTTGTCACAATTTTTCAATGTGTGAACGCGTCCTATAGTGTCACCATTAAAGGGGTTTTCCCGTCTTCAAGATCCTATCCCAATACGTAGTAGGTGCAATAATAATAATGTTAGTAAATACCTCCTTTTAGAAATGTAGAACAGTTCTTCTGATTGGCTGTGTCGCTTATCACATTTGCAGGGAATTGCAGTAGCTTAGGTATCCATGGTTACAACCACTAACAACTGATTTCCTGCGGATTTACCAAAATCAGTGCGGAAAAATCCGCACACCTTTCCGCAACATGTGCACATACCCTATGAGTGATTGTAACCATGGATACGTAAGCTTCTGCAATGCCCTGCACATGGGGTAAGTGACATAGCAAATTAGAAGAACTATATGTTTCAAATTGGAGATATTTACTATTATTACATCTACTACATATCGGAATAGGACATTGGAGATGGGAATACTCCTTTAATTACATTTTAAAAGTGAAAAGTTTGAATGCCTAAGGCTATGTGCACACGAGGCGGATTTTTCCGCTCAGAAACGCTGCAGATCAGCACTGTGATGTACAGTACAATGTAAATCAATGGGATAAAAAAAAAGCTGTGCAGATGGTGCGGAAAAATCAGTGCGGAATTGCTGCGGACAGGGGTGGATTAAGGGTAGCCAGGGCCCCGGGCTGTTCAGACACTGTGGGCCCCCGGGGGTCATGTGACGGGGAGTCATGTGACGGGGGGTCATGTGATACCTGAACCAGATTATTCCAGAAAAATGGCCTGGCCCTACTCTACTGTAACCTATTAAATATTTGTTAAAATATGCAATACAATTTAGGTATATTTTGATTTCTTTTTCAATTTTTAAAATGACCAATATCACATACAAGGAACAAATACCACCGCACCATGACCAGACCACAAATTACAACCACAGTGATCGAATAATATCACATACAAGGAACAAATACCGCTACACCATGTCAAGACCACATATTACCACCACATGGTGACCAAATAGCACATACAAGGGACAAATACCGCAACACCATTTCCAGACCACATATTACCACCACATAGTGAATGAATACTACAATACTGATCAGTAATAAAAAAAACAACAACACAATACTATCACCATAAGTGCCAGTATTCACTGAAGATCGGTACTTAGTATGCAGTGTCTGTGTAGAGGTAATACAGAGATCACTGGTGGTATTATACACAGGAGCTCAGTATATAGTGTATAGGTAATACAGTGATCACTGGTGACATTGTACACAGGACCTCTGTATATAGTATACAGTGTATAGTGTCTGTGTATAGGTAACACTGACTCACCAGTGACGTCTCTAGGTGAAGTCCTTCATCTTTCATCCAGCACAGACCGCCATCATTTCTTCCAGCCAGGACTCGTTTCTGCAGGAAATAACACAGTTATCTCGAGCTCCGCTTGCAGAACACATTACTTAATTTTTCCCAATTTCTACATTACACCACATGAAGAAAAGAAGGCAACATAGTGTTACTCTGCACACTAACAGGACCGCCCCCCCATTTAAAACAGTATACTCAAAAAATAAAATAAATACATCACTGCAGTAATAATATCCCTTAATTAGCCCCTATGTCCAGCATTGCCCCTAGACAGTGTGTTCAACAATCTGCCCCAGTATGTCCAGCATATTGCCCCAGAGTGTCCAGCATTGCCCCCAGACAGTGTGTCCAGCAATCTGCCCCAGTGTGTCCAGCATTGTCCCAGTGTGTCCAGCATTGCCCCAGTGTGTCCAGCATTGCCCCAGTGTGTCCAGCAATCATCTGCCCCAGTGTCTCCAGCATTGCCCCAGTGTCCCTAGCATTGCCCCAGTGTGTCCAGCAATCATCTGCCCCAGTGTGTCCTCCAGCATTGCCCCCAGTGTGTCCAGTAATCTGCCCCAGTGTCTCCAGCATTGACCCAGTGTCTCCAGCATTGCCCCAGTGTCTCCAGCAATCATCTGCCCCAGTGTGTCCTCCAGCATTGCCCCCAGTGTGTCCAGCAATCTACCCCAGTGTTTCCAGCATTGCCCCCAGTGTGTCCAGCAATCTGCCCCAGTGTCTCCAGCATTGCCCCCAGTGTCCAGCAATCTGCCCCAGTGTCTCCAGCATTGCCCCAGTGTCTCCAGCATTGCTCCAGTGTGTCCAGCAATCTGCCCAGTGTCTCCAGCATTGCCCCAGTGTCTCCAGCAATCATCTGCCCCAGTGTATCCTCCAGCATTGCCCCAGTGTCTCCAGAATTGCCCCCAGTGTCTCCAGCATTGCCCCCAGTGTCTCCAGCATTGCCCCCAGTGTCTCCAGCAATCGTCTGCCCCAGTGTGTCCTCCAGCATTGCTCCAGTGTCTCCAGCATTGCCCCAGTGTGTCGAGCAATCTGCCCCAGTGTCTCCAGCATTGCCCCCAGTGTCCAGCAATCTGCCCCAGTGTCTCCAGCATTGTCCCCAGTGTCTCCAGCATTGCCCCAGTGTGTCCAGCAATCTGCCCCAGTGTGTCCAGCAATCTGCCCCAGTGTCTCCAGCATTGCCCCAGTGTCTCCAGCAATCATCTGCCCCAGTGTGTCCTCCAGCCTTGCCCCCAGTGTGTCCAGCAATCTGCCCCAGTGTCTCCAGCATTGCCCCCAGTGTCTCCAGCATTGCCCCCAGTGTCTTCAGCATTGCCCCCAGTGTCTCCAGCAATCATCTGCCCCAGTGTGTCCAGCATTGCCCCCAGTGTGTCCAGCAATCTGCCCCAGTGTTTCCAGCATTGCCCCAGTGTCTCTAGCATTGCCCCAGTGTGTCCAGCAATCATCTGCCCCAGTGTGTCCTCCAGCATTGCCCCCAGTGTGTCCAGCAATCTGCCCCAGTGTCTCCAGCATTGACCCAGTGTCTCCAGCATTGCCCCAGTGTCTCCAGCAATCATCTGCCCCAGTGTGTCCTCCAGCATTGCCCCCAGTGTGTCCAGCAATCTAACCCAGTGTCTCCAGCATTGCTCCCAGTGTGTCCAGCAATCTGCCCCAGTGTCTCCAGCATTGACCCAGTGTCTCCAGCATTGCCCCAGTGTCTCCAGCAATCATCTGCCCCAGTGTGTCCTCCAGCATTGCCCCCAGTGTGTCCAGCAATCTACCCCAGTGTCTCCAGCATTGCCCCCAGTGTGTCCAGCAATCTGCCCCAGTGTCTCCAGCATTGCCCCCAGTGTCCAGCAATCTGCCCCAGTGTCTCCAGCATTGCCCCAGTGTCTCCAGCATTGCTCCAGTGTGTCCAGCAATCTGCCCAGTGTCTCCAGCATTGCCCCAGTGTCTCCAGCAATCATCTGCCCCAGTGTATCCTCCAGCATTGCCCCCAGTGTGTCCAGCAATCTGCCCCAGTGTATCCTCCAGCATTGCCCCAGTGTCTCCAGAATTGCCCCCAGTGTCTCCAGCATTGCCCCCAGTGTCTCCAGCATTGCCCCCAGTGTCTCCAGCAATCGTCTGCCCCAGTGTGTCCTCCAGCATTGCTCCAGTGTCTCCAGCATTGCCCCAGTGTGTCAAGCAATCTGCCCCAGTGTCTCCAGCAATCTGCCCCAGTGTCTCCAGCATTGCCCCAGTGTGTCCAGCATTCTGCCCCAGTGTGTCCAGCAATCTGCCCCAGTGTCTCCAGCATTGCCCCAGTGTCTCCAGCAATCATCTGCCCCAGTGTGTCCTCCAGCCTTGCCCCCAGTGTGTCCAGCAATCTGCCCCAGTGTCTCCAGCATTGCCCCCAGTGTCTCCAGCATTGCCCCCAGTGTCTCCAGCATTGCCCCCAGTGTCTCCAGCATTGCCCCCAGTGTCTCCAGCAATCATCTGCCCCAGTGTGTCCAGCATTGCCCCCAGTGTGTCCAGCAATCTGCCCCAGTGTTTCCAGCATTGCCCCAGTGTCTCTAGCATTGCCCCAGTGTGTCCAGCAATCATCTGCCCCAGTGTGTCCTCCAGAATTGCCCCCAGTGTGTCCAGCAATCTGCCCCAGTGTCTCCAGCATTGACCCAGTGTCTCCAGCATTGCCCCAGTGTCTCCAGCAATCATCTGCCCCAGTGTGTCCTCCAGCATTGCCTCCAGTGTGTCCAGCAATCTGCCCCAGTGTCTCCAGCATTGCCCCCAGTGTCCAGCAATCTGCCCCAGTGTCTCCAACATTGCCCCAGTGTCTCCAGCATTGCTCCAGTGTGTCCAGCAATCTTCCCCAGTGTCTCCAGCATTGCCCCAGTGTCTCCAGCAATCATCTGCCCCAGTGTATCCTCCAGCATTGCCCCCAGTGTGTCCAGCAATCTGCCCCAGTGTCTCCAGCATTGCCCCAGTGTCTCCAGCATTGCCCCCAGTGTCTCCAGCATTGCCCCCAGTGTCTCCAGGATTGCCCCCAGTGTCTCCAGCAATCGTCTGCCCCAGTGTGTCCTCCAGCATTGCCCCAGTGTCTCCAGCATTGCCCCAGTGTGTCGAGCAATCTGCCCCAGTGTCTCCAGCATTGCCCCCAGTGTCCAGCAATCTGCCCCAGTGTCTCCAGCATTGTCCGCAGTGTCTCCAGCATTGCCCCAGTGTGTCCAGCAATCTGCCCCAGTGTGTCCAGCAATCTGCCCCAGTGTCTCCAGCATTGCCCCAGTGTCTCCAGCAATCATCTGCCCCAGTGTGTCCTCCAGCCTTGCCCCCAGTGTGTCCAGCAATCTGCCCCAGTGTCTCCAGCATTGCCCCTAGTGTCTCCAGCATTGCCCCCAGTGTCTCCAGCATTGCCCCCAGTGTCTCCAGCAATCATCTGTCCCAGTGCATCCTCCAGCATTGCCCCAGTGTCTCCAGCATTGCCCCAGTGTGTCCAGCATATTGCCCCGGGCCCCCCGGATGACGTTCGCAAAAAAAAAAACCCCAAAAATACCGAGTTCTCCTCACCTGACCGGCGCTCCAGCGGCGAGCTCCCTCCAGCAGCGTGGACTCGCCGGTGACTGACAATGACGTCAGACGCCGGCGACGTGTGCGCTGCGCCTGCGGCCGACTTCAGCTGCCAGCCTCCAATTGGCTGGCGGCTGTTGTTAACTATTGACGTGCGGGCCCACGCCCGCACGTCAATAGGAAACCGTGGCAGCGCCGGTAGGGGCCCGGTGAGCAGATGAGACGGGGCCCGATGCGGGCCCCCTTTCTCTGCCCACCTGGCCCATAAATGATACGCCAGTCAGGGCACAGGGGCACTCGGGCAGTAATGTCCTGAATGGCGGCGGGCAATCTGTGCGGTAGCCCAGGGCCCCCCCACACCACTGGGCCCTGGGCTACCGCCCAGATTGACCCTCTTATAATCCGCCCCTGCTGGTGAGTCAGTGTTACCTATACACTGACACTATACACTGTATACTATATACAGAGGTCCTGTGTACAATGTCACCAGTGATCACTGTATTACCTATACATTATATACAGAGCTCCTGTGTATAATGTCACCAGTGATCTCTGTATTACCTCTACACAGACACTGCATACTAAGTACAAATCTCCTGTGAATACTGGCACTTATGGTCATAGTATTGTGTTGGTTTTTTTTATTACTGATCAGTATTGTATTAATTCACTATGTGGTGGTAATATGTGGTCTGGAAATGGTGCGGTGGTATTTGTTCCTTGTATGTGATATTGGTCATTTTAAAAATTGAAAAATAAATCAAAATATACCTAAATTGTATTGCATATTTTAACAAATATTTAATAGGTTACAGTAGAGTAGGGCCCGGCCATTTTTCTGGAATAATCTGGTTCAGGTATCACATGACCCCCGTCACATGACCCCCCGTCACATGACCCCCCCCCGTCACATGACCCCCAGGGCCCACAGTGTCTGAACAGCCCGGGGCCCTGGCTACCCTTAGTCCACCCCTGACCCCATATGTTGGGGTAAACCCCTGTTTGGGCGCACGGGAGATCTCGGAAGGGAAGGAGCACTTTTTCAACCCAGAATTGGCTGGAATTGAGATCGGACGCCATGTCGCGTTTGGAGAGCCCCTGATGTGCCTGAACAGTGGAAACTCCCCAATTCTACCTGAAACCCTAATCCAAACACACCCCTAACCCTAATCTCAATGGTAACCCTAACTACACCCCTAACCCTGACACACCCCTAACTCTAATCCCAACCCTAATCCCAACCGTAAATGTAATCCAAACCCTACCTTTAGCCCCAACCCTAACCCTAACTTTAGCCCCAAACCTAACCCTAACTTTAGCCCCAACCCTAGCCCCAACCCTAGCCCTAACCCTAACCCTAATGGGAAAATGGAAATAAATACATTTTTTTAATTTTATTATTTTTCCCTAACAAAGGGGGTGATGAATGGGGATTTGATTTACTTTTATAGTGTTTTTTATAGCGGATTTTTATGATTGGCAGCTGCCACACACTAAAAGATGCTTTTTATAGCAAAAAAGTTTTTGCGTCTCCACATTTTGAGACCTATAATTTTTCCATATTTTGGTTCACAGAGTCATGTGAGGTCTTGTTATTTGCAGGACGAGTTGACGTTTTTATTGGTAACATTTTCGGACACTTGACAGTTTTTGATCGCTTTTTATTCCGATTTTTGTTAGGCAGAATGACCAAAAAAAAGCTATTCATGAATTTCTTTTGGGGGAGGCGTTTATACCGTTCCACGTTTGGTAAAATTGATAAAGCAGTTTTATTCTTCGGGTCAGTATGATTACGGCGATATCTCATTTATTCATTTTATTATGTTTTGGCGCTTTTATACAATAAAAGCTATTTTATAGAAAAAATAATTATTTTGGCATCGCTTTATTCTGAGGACTATAACTTTTTTATTTTTTTGCTTATGATGCTGTATGGCAGCTCGTTTTTTGCGGGACAAGATGACGTTTTCAGCGGTACCATGGTTATTTATATCCGTCTTTTTGATCGCGTGTTATTCCACTTTTGGTTCGGAGGTATAAAGCGTTGTTTTTTGCCTCGATTTTTTTTTTTTTCTTACGGTGTTCACTGAAGGGGTTAACTATGGGACAGTTTTATAGGTTGGGTCGTTACGGACACGGCGATACTATATATGGGTACTTTTATTGTTTTTTTTTATTTAGATAAAGAAATGTATTTATGGGAATAATTTTTTTTTCTTTATTTAGGAATTTATTTATTTTTATTTTTTTTTACACATGTGGATTTTTTTTTTAAAACTTTTTTACTTTGTCCCAGGGGGGACATCACAGATCGCTGATCTGACAGTTTGCACAGCACTCTGTCAGATCAGCGACCTGACTTACAGCGCTGCAGGCTTACCAGCGCCTGATCTGGACCCGGAAGTAGTCCCTGCAGGACCCGCATGCAGCCCCGCGGCCATTTTGGATCCGGGGTCTGCATGGATAGGAGGTAAGAGATGCTCGGAGCAACGAGATCACATCGCGTTGCTCCGAGGGTCTCGGGGAAGCATGCAGGGAGCCCCATCCCTGCGCGTTGCTTCCCTGTACCGCCGGAACACTGCGATCATGTTTGATCGCAGTGTGCCGGGGGCGGTCTGTGACCGCTCCTGGCACATAGTGCCGAATCTCAGCTGCGATAAGTCAACTGACACCCGGCCGCGATCGGCCGCGCTCCCCCCGTGAGCAGGACCGATAGCATATGACGTACTATCCCGTCGGTGGGAATTAAGGCCCACCCCACCTCGACGGGATAGTACGTCATATGGGATTAAGGGGTTAAAATCGTTTTAAAAAATGTAAAATGAGGATATAAACATGGGAAAACAATATGCAAAAAATACACCACATCCTAAAGGTCAGGTGCCGAAGAGTGAAATGCCAAAAGAATCATGATTATATCCACGCAATGAAATGTGTGCAAGGCCAAGTAAAAAAAATAAATATACCCGGAGTTATAAGTAGTAGAAAAAATAATAATATGGCATTAAAATATCTAAAATTGCACCCTTAATAGCCAAGCAAAGTCAAGACATGATTATGAATAAGCATCATTCACTTATAACAGGGGAGAGAATAGTCAGAAATGGGTATTTATAATTGTAGGTGTATAAAGATGTCATGGCTTGTGAAGCAAAACAGTCACAAGGTGAAAAGGCCTAGTGCCTATAGGAGCATATTACCTTTAGAGCGGCAGCAGATACCCCAACGCGCGTTTCGCGTATAGCTTTGTCCAGTGTGTATATATAACGTATATACAAAGCAGTCGCAGTATCATCTACATTATGTAGGGGATACATAGATTATATACAGCAGTATCACTTGTATATTGTATATACAGCAGTTTATATACATTATACAGGTCAACTGCTGTATATACATAAATTATATTAAATTTTAAAAAAAATGACATCTTGTGACTCCCCCAGATCCCTGGGGGGAAGATGAAGCGCTGAAGCGGGTCCACTGTCCAGCGTTGGATGTGGCCAGGGATTGGTGAGCAGAGCATCCTATGCGCGTGGTGGCAAGCTTTTTAAACTTCTGACTCAAGGCCCTGTGTACATGCGCTGTCTTGTCTCTTGTTTGCACACACTGATTAGGGCCACAGCCACACGCCCGCACTGACGAGGGCCTCCGCAGAACTTGTCAATGCGCGCACACAGGGCTTTTAGTCAGAAGAAGCTTTAAAAGGCCATCAGACTGCCAGTCCGGGTCTGAGGAAGACTATTTCTTGACTGAGCGAGTAACTTTGCATGACCCTGATCCGATAACCATGGAGTCCTGTGAATCTCTTCATTCGGCTCTACATTACACTGTATTATCTGCTGATGCCGGTTACCCAGTGTTTGGCCATGGCACAGGCTGTGCGGCACAAAATCATTGTAAGTTGCTGCTACATTACATAGCAGCAGAAATACAGTGAATAAGGTCACATTATATCCCCTAGGTACCGCTACAAGCAATTAAAAAAATCCTAACTTGTCACATCACCGCAGGGGTCGTAATGTGACCCTACTAGCGTCATCCAGAGTCTTATGGGCCCCAGTGTAAAATTGTGACTTAGCTCCCGCACTCCTGCAAGCTGGTCAGATGTATGGGCCCTTGTAAATCCTACAAAGACATAAGTGTTCACCTCCCTTCATTATGTACTATTGTGCTCTATCATGGTATACATGTGCAGCGCCCCAGAGTCCTGGTCGTTGCAGTAATGTCGCTCTTCCACCAGGGGGAGTGATATTACGTCTGATGGTACTAAAGGAGTTCACCTGACCAGGTATCACAAGTAACACACTACACTTCACACTCCAGTCCACCAGGGGGAGCCTTGCTTCTATCTATTAGGGCACTCCTCACACACGGGTAAAACTGGTGGGTTGGATAGGAAGTTAGTGAGAAGCTACCTGGGTTCGACCCAGAGAGGACCTGTCAGGCAGACAGGGGGAGAAGGAGGAACATCTGGGCTGCAGATAGAGGGTCTCTGTCAGGGGTGGGATCCTGACAGAGGCCAAGCACGAGATAGATAGTTACGGAGCTGCGCCTGCACCTCATTGCGGCAGCATCCTAAGGAAGGACACGAAGAGAATTGTATTGTGGAGAGTGAGAAACTAAGTCACAGCACAAGGAGATAATACCGGGAGGAGTTCTGCCCCAAGATCGGCAGCCTCCTTCTGAGGCGCGTAGCCGGTGGCCGGAACACCGAGGGAGTAATTGACTCTACGTATTACTTCAGAGACCGGCAGGACAATCAATTCCAAGTTGGTTGCCCGACCTTAATACCTAATAAGACACGGAGGCAAATTGTGGGAGAGGGGCGTCTCTAGGGTCCCTATAAATAAGCTCCAGGCCTACCCCGTCATACGGGTTGTCCTATCCATATCATCTGGGGGACGGAGAGAGAGAAATAGAAACATACATAACAGTTGTGAGGACTATCCCGTGGTGCTCAGCAGGGAGGTACTACAACACACAGGCGCTAGTAGGAAGGTTACTGATTTCCACCTGTATAAGGGAATTCTGGATGTGCCTTCGGACCGGCCGGACTCTGCCTGCCCTGTGAACAGTACTCTGGACTGTGGACATTGAAGTCTTCAGTAAAAGGTAAAGAGACGGCAACCTTTGTGTCCTCGTTATTCATTGCGCCTTACAACATCCACCATCACCACCTACACATCTGGGAAGAACTGGGGACATACTTCACCTGTGGGAAGGTATACCATCTAGCTGCCATTCCATCACCCCAGTGGAACCCTAGCAGCGTCGGTCACCCTGACCGAATACCACAGGTGGCGTCACGAACACCAGACAAACTTCACCTTTAATTGGACGCCCCTCAGAAGGGCCACGGACCGGGTTGGGCCACCGTGACATCCCCAGAACCAAGAGAGATAGACCCGGTACCGAGTACCCCATTGCCCTACACGTGGGGGCGCTCCAAAATCTTGGCGTCACGAACAGGATCTACTTAAGCCTGAAAAATCAGGTCATGTGTGCCTAAGAACTGTGTCAGAATTTTGATTGGAACTGTGATTTGCTTAAAGACTGTATTGCCATTTGTGTTATGATCTGGTGGCCTAAGAGCAGCATGAGACGTACTCTGGAGAAGGTGGTACCTGTACTGACCGCAGACCCTAGACTTAACACCGCAACTAGAAGTAGCCGTGGAATGTACCTAGCACTCCCTGGACATCTTGACACAGCCGGAAGACTAATTACCCCTAAAGATAGAAAAGGGAAAACTATCTTGCCTCAGAGAAAATTCCCAAAGGATAGGCAGCCCCCCACAAATATTGACTGTGAGAGGAGAGGGAAAAAACATACACAGACTGAAATCAGAATTTAGCAAAGGAGGCCACTTCTAGCTAAATAGAAAGGATAGGACAGAGTACTATGCGGTCAGTATTAAAACACTAGAAAATATCCACCACAGAAAATACAAAAACTCCACAGCTAACTAAAGATATGGAGGGTATATCTGCATCTCCAGAGATACCAGCTTGGATAAACAAATCCTTATACAGTAATAAATACACCAAAATTGACATCCTATAAATATGGGGAATAAGTATCAAAATACTAGTCAAGCCAAAAGATGGTCCCCATAATGTATATATATGGACAATTTTAGGATAAACTGCAATACTCACTAAAGAAAAGAAAACGCACCATAGTTTTTAAATATCCAAAATGACAAAATACTTTATTAATGATAAAAAGAACACACAGGTACATTCAAGAACATAGGAATACATGAAAGAATACAGCGCAAAGTGCCCAAAAAGAGCCGTGGACGGTATACATGAAATATATCAATAAACAAATAGTAGAACCAAGTTATAACATGGCATGACCTAGTATATAACCAAACTTGGCTACCCTGGTAAAAGTAAGATCAAATAGCTATAAAGTGATAAAGTGCACATGTTAGCATAGCAACATACCAGGGTTACACGTCCGTCACCACGCCGTCCACCGCTATCCCCGACGCGCGTTTCGGTTAGGAAACCTTCCTCAGGGGACTAAAAAACATGGAAAAGAACTGAACAATAAGGCCACAGCATGTGGGCAGCAAACAAATCAAGGCCAGAACTTATCTTTGTTGAAAAGAACTGCAAAGCAGGAGAGACCAGGCAGAGATGTGAATCCTCCAGGAACAATGGACAACTGGCACTGACTAAAGGGTGAAGCAAGACTAAATAGCCCAGTCAGATTTGCAGAAAGTGAACACACCTGATAAATGCTGCGATTCAGAGACAGCAGCGCTACCACTTACAACCACCGGAGTGTTGTGAACTCTGTTTTGGGGCTCCCTCTTGTGGTCACAAGTGGTACTGTGTGAGTGCTGTCTTTGGGCTCCCTCTGGTGGCTCTTTGTGTCATTCTGCAGGTCTGTGGCTGGTTCAGCTGTCTCGTTATCTGTTAGCTGGTTTCCTATTTAGCTCACCTGGACTTTCAGTGGTTGCCTGCTGTCTATGTATTCAGTGCTATTTTGATCTCTCCTGAATCCCTTCGTTATCAGTCTCTCCAAGAGAAGCTAAGTTTCTGTTTGGTTATTTTTTGCTCATCAGTGTTCAATATGTTTCTTGGTTATTTATTTGTCCTTGTCCAGCTTGCTAATATGTGATTTCCTTGCTTGCTGGTAGCTCTAGGGGGCTGAGTTTCTCCCCTCACACCGTTAGTTGGTGTGGGGGTTCTTGAATTCTCAGCGTGGATATTTTGTATAGGGTTTTTTACTGACCGCACAGTTCCCTGCCTGTCTTCTGCTATCTAGTATTAGTGGGCCTCATTTGCTGAATCTGTTTTCATTTCTACGTTTTGTATTTTCCCCTTACCTCACCGTTATTATTTGTTGGGGGCTTCCTATATCTTTGGGGTCATTTCTCTGAGGCAAGTGAGGTCTTACTTTCTCTATAGGGGTAGCAAGTTTCTCAGGCTGCGTCGAGACGTCCAGGAATTTAGGCACGTTCACCGGCTACCTTCAGTGTGTTTGGTTAAAATCAGGTTTTGCGGTCAGTCCAGTTACCACCTCCCTAGAGCTCGTTCTATGTTCAGTAACTTAGCTAGTTCATTCTGTGATCCTCAGCCACTAAGGATCATAACAGTACAGCAGGCCAAAA
Source organism: Ranitomeya variabilis (assembly GCF_051348905.1). Lineage (NCBI taxonomy): Eukaryota > Metazoa > Chordata > Amphibia > Anura > Dendrobatidae > Ranitomeya > Ranitomeya variabilis. The sequence continues at coordinate 16,858,118 of NC_135235.1, forward strand.
AAGTGTTTAATGCATCGCAGAAGTGGGATAAGAGAAGTCCTGAGTACAATTTTTTTTTCCTCTCCCTTTGCTGCAGTCTGTCCAGCTTCTCTCATCCCCTTAATCTCTGGGTGGCTTTGAGTTCAGCTGCAGACATGGATATTCAGAGTCTGACTTCTAGTGTGGATCGTCTTGCTGCAAGGGTGCAAAGCATTCAGGATTTTGTTGTTCACAGTCCTATGTCTGAGCCAAAAGTACCTATTCCTGAGTTGTTTTCTGGAGATAGATCTAGGTTTCTGAATTTTAAGAATAATTGTAAATTATTTCTTTCTTTGAGACCTCGTTCCTCTGGTGATTCCTCTCAGCAAGTTAGAATTGTTATCTCCCTGTTACGTGGCGACCCTCAAGATTGGGCTTTCTCCCTGGCGCCAGGAGATCCTGCATTGCTGAATGTGGATGGGTTTTTTCTGGCGCTTGGATTGCTTTATGAGGAACCTAATCTTGAGAACCAGGCAGAAAAGGCCTTGCTGGCTCTCTCTCAGGGCCAGGATGAAGCTGAGGTGTATTGTCAAAAATTTCGGAAATGGTCGGTGCTTACTCAATGGAATGAGTGTGCCCTGGCTGCAAATTTCAGAGAAGGTCTTTCTGAAGCCATTAAGAATGTTATGGTGGGGTTCCCCACGCCTGCAAGTCTGAATGACTCAATGGCTTTGGCCATTCAGATTGATCGGCGTTTGCGGGAGCGCAAATCTGCGCACCATCTGGCGGTGTTTTCTGAACAGAGACCTGAGTCTATGCAATGTGACCGAATTCTGACCAGAATTGAGCGGCAAGATCATAGACGTCAAAATGGGTTGTGCTTTTACTGTGGTGATTCAACTCATGTTATCTCAGCATGCTCTAAGCGCGTAAAAAAAATTGCTAAATCTGTCACCGTTGGTACTATACAGCCTAAATTCATTTTGTCTGTTACTTTAATTTGTTCTTAGTCTTCCTATTCGGTTATGGCTTTTGTGGATTCAGGTGCTGCCCTGAACCTGATGGATTTGTCGTTTGCCAGGCGCTGTGGTTTGGTCCTGGAGCCTTTGGAATTCCCTATTCCACTGAGGGGAATTGATGCTACACCATTGGCTGAGAATAAGCCTCAGTATTGGACTCAAGTGACCATGTGCATGACTCCTGTACATCAGGAGGTGATTCGCTTTCTTGTGCTGCATAATTTGCATGATGTTGTCGTTTTGGGTCTGCATGGCTGCAGGCTCATAATCCAGTTCTGGATTGGAAAGCTATGTCTGTTTCAAGTTGGGGTTGCCAGGGGATTCATGGCGATGCTCCTTTGGTGTCAATTGCTTCTTCCACTCTTTCTGAGGTCCCTGAGTTTTTGTCGGACTACCAGGATGTATTTGATGAGCCCAGATCCGGTGCCCTGCCTCCTCACAGGGATTGTGATTGTGCTATAAATTTGATTCCTGGTAGTAAGTTCCCTAAGGGACGACTTTTTAATTTGTCTGTACCAGAACATGCCGCGATGCGGAGTTATATAAAGGAGTCTTTGAGAAGGGACATATTCGCCCGTCCTCCTCCCCTCTTGGTGCAGGATTCTTTTTTGTGGCCAAGAAGGATGGTTCTCTGAGACCTTGTATAGATTATCATCTTCTAAATAAAATCACGGTCAAATTTCAGTATCCTTTGCCATTATTATCTGATCTGTTTGCTCTGATTAAGGGGTCCAGTTGGTTCACCAAGATAGATCTTCGTGGTGCGTATAACCTTGTGCGTATTAAGCAGGGGGATGAATGGAAAACAGCATTTAATACGCCCGAAGGCCATTTTGAGTACTTGGTGATGCCTTTTGGACTCTCTAATGCTCCTTCTGTGTTCCAGTCCTTCATGCATGACATCTTCCGAGAATATCTGGATAAATTTATGATTGTGTATCTGGATGACATTTTGGTCTTTTCTGAGGTCTGGGAGTCCCATGTGAAGCAGGTCAGGATGGTATTTCAGGTCCTGCGTGCTAATGCCTTATTTGTGAAGGGCTCAAAATGTCTCTTCGGAGTACAGAAGGTTTCCTTTTTGGGTTTTATTTTTTCTCCTTCTACTATTGAGATGGACCCAGTCAAGGTCCAGGCTATTCATGACTGGACTCAGCCTACATCTGTTAAGAGTCTTCAGAAGTTCTTGGGTTTTGCTAATTTTTACCGTCACTTCATTGCTAATTTTTCTGGCGTGGTTAAACCCTTGACGGATTTGACCAAGAAGGGTTCTGATGTGACTAATTGGTCTCCTGCGGCCGTGGAAGCCTTTCGGGAGCTGAAGCGCCGGTTTTCTTCGGCTCCAGTTTTGTGTCAGCCTGATGTCTCTCTTCCTTTTCAGGTCGAGGTTGATGCTTCTAAGATTGGAGCAGGGGCTGTTTTGTCGCAGAGAAGCTCTAATTGCTCTGTGATGAAACCTTGTGCTTTCTTTTCAAGAAAGTTTTCGCCTGCCGAGCGGAATTATGATGTTGGTAATCGGGAGTTGTTGGCTATGAAGTGGGCATTTGAGGAGTGGCGACATTGGCTCGAGGGAGCTAAGCATCGTGTGGTGGTCTTGACTGATCACAAAAATCTGATTTATCTCGAGTCTGCCAAGCGGCTGAATCCTAGACAGGCTCGTTGGTCGTTGTTTTTCTCCCGTTTTGATTTCGTGGTATCGTACCTGCCTGATTCGAAGAACGTGAAGGCTGATGCTCTTTCTAGGAGTTTTGTGCCTGACTCTCCGGGAGTTTCAGAGCCGGCTGGTATCCTCAGAGAGGGAGTGATTTTGTCTGCCATTTCCCCAGATTTGCGACGAGTGCTGCAGAAATTTCAGGCGGATAGACCTGACCGTTGCCCACCAGAGAGACTGTTTGTCCCAGATAGATGGACCAGCAGAGTTATTTCCGAGGTTCATTCTTCGGTGTTGGCAGGCCATCCTGGGATTTTTGGTACCAGAGATTTGGTGGCTAGGTCCTTCTGGTGGCCTTCCTTGTCGCAGGATGTGCGTTCCTTTGTGCAGTCCTGTGGGATTTGTGCTCGGGCTAAGCCTTGCTGTTCTCGTGCCAGCGGTTTGCTTTTGCCTTTGCCTGTCCCGAAGAGGCCTTGGACGCACATTTCCATGGATTTTATTTCGGATCTTCCAGTCTCTCAGAGAATGTCTGTCATCTGGGTGGTGTGTGATCGTTTTTCCAAAATGGTCCATTTGGTGCCCTTGCCTAAGTTGCCTTCCTCCTCCGATTTGGTTCATCTATTTTTTCAGAATGTGGTTCGCTTGCATGGCATCCCTGAAAATATTGTGTCTGACAGAGGATCCCAGTTTGTGTCCAGATTTTGGCGGATCTTTTGTGCTAAGATGGGCATTGATTTGTCTTTTTCGTCGGCCTTCCATCCTCAGACGAATGGCCAAACCGAGCGAACTAATCAGACCTTGGAAACTTATTTAAGATGTTTTGTTTCTGCTGATCAGGATGATTGGGTGACTTTTTTGCCATTGGCCGAGTTTGCCCTTAATAATCGGGCTAGTTCTGCTACTTTGGTTTTGCCTTTTTTCTGCAATTCTGGTTTTTATCCTCGTTTCTCCTCGGGTCAGGTCAAGCCTTCTGACTGTCCTGGGGTGGATTCTGTGGTGGATAGGTTGCAGCAGATTTGGAACCATGTGGTGGACAATTTGAAGTTGTCACAGGAGAAGGCTCAGCGCTTTGCCAACCGCCGTCGCGGTGTGGGTCCCCGACTTCGTGTTGGGGATTTGGTATGGCTGTCTTCTCGGTATGTTCCTATGAAGGTCTCCTCTCCTAAATTCAAGCCTCGCTTCATCGGTCCTTATAAGATTTTGGAAATCCTTAACCCGGTGTCATTTCGTTTGGACCTCCCAGCATCGTTTGCCATTCATAACGTGTTCCATAGGTCTTTGTTGCGGAGGTATGTGGTGCCTGTGGTTCCTTCTGTTGAGCCCCCTGCCCCGGTGCTGGTTGAGGGCGAATTGGAGTACGTGGTGGAGAAGATCGTGGATTCTCGTGTTTCTAGACGGAGGCTTTAGTATTTGGTTAAGTGGAAGGGCTATGGTCAGGAGGATAATTCCTGGGTTGTCGCCTCTGATGTTCATGCGGCCGATTTGGTTCGTGCCTTCCATGTGGCTCATCCTGATCGCCCTGGGGGTTTTGATGAGGGTTCGGTGACCCCTCCTCAAGGGGGGGGGTACTGTTGTGAACTCTGTTTTTGGGCTCCCTCTTGTGGTCACAAGTGGTACTGTGTGAGTGCTGTCTTTGGGCTCCCTCTGGTGGCTCTTTGTGTCATTCTGCAGGTCTGAGGCTGGTTCAGCTGTCTCGTTATCTGTTAGCTGGTTTCCTATTTAGCTCACCTGGACTTTCAGTGGTTGCCTGCTGTCGATGTATTCAGTGCTATTTTGATCTCTCCTGAATCCCTTCGTTATCAGTCTCTCCAAGAGAAGCTAAGTTTCTGTTTGGTTATTTTTTGCTCATCAGTGTTCAATATGTTTCTTGGTTATTAATTTGTCCTTGTCCAGCTTGCTAATATATGATTTCCTTGCTTGCTGGTAGCTCTAGGGGGCTGAGTTTCTCCCCTCACACCGTTAGTTGGTGTGGGGGTTCTTGAATTCTCAGCGTGGATATTTTGTATAGGGTTTTTTACTGACCGCACAGTTCCCTGCCTGTCTTCTGCTATCTAGTATTAGTGGGCCTCATTTGCTGAATCTGTTTTCATTTCTACGTTTTGTATTTTCCCCTTACCTCACCATTATTATTTGTTGGGGGCTTCCTATATCTTTGGGGTCATTTCTCTGAGGCAAGTGAGGTCTTACTTTCTCTATAGGGGTAGCAAGTTTCTCAGGCTGCGTCGAGACGTCCAGGAATTTAGGCACATTCACCGGCTACCTTCAGTGTGTTTGGTTAGGATCAGGTTTTGCGGTCAGTCCAGTTACCACCTCCCTAGAGCTCGTTCTATGTTCAGTAACTTAGCTAGTTCATTCTGTGATCCTCAGCCACTAAGGATCATAACACCGGAGGGAGCCCAAGAGCAGAATTCACAACACATTTGCCGCCCAAATTCCTGCCAAAACCGCCGCCATTACCGCGCCACGAGGAGCGCAGGAAAAGAAGAAGGGTGTGGAATTGTGGGCGTGAGTGAACTGAGAAGCGCAAAAAAGAATGGCTGCCCAGTCTAAAGGTACCGTTACACTAAGCGACTTACCAACGATCACGACCAGCGATCGTGATCGTTGGTAAGTCGTTGTGTGGTCGCTGGGGAGCTGTCACACAGACAGCTCTCTCCAGCGACCAACGATCAGGGGAACGACTTCGGCATCGTTGGAACTGTCTTCAACGATGCCGAAGTCCCCTGCAGCACCCGGGTAACCAGGGTAAACATCGGGTTACTAAGTGCAGGGCCGCGCTTAGTAACCCGATATTTACCCTGGTTACCATTGTAAAAGTAAAAAAAACCACTACATACTCACCTTCTGATGTCTGTCACGTCCCCCGGCGTCCACGCGCTGCTGCAGAGAGCTTTCCCTGCACTGAATGTGTCAGCGGCGCCGGCAGTAACAGCGGTGACGTCACCGCTGTGCTCTGCTTTACGGCCGGCCGGCGCTCACACAGTCAGTGCAGGGAAAGCTCCCTGCAGCAGCGCGTGGACGCCGGGGGACGTGACAGACATCAGAAGGTGAGTATGTAGTGTTTTTTTTTACTTTTACAATGGTAACCAGGGTAAATATCGGGTTACTAAGCGCGGCCCTGCGCTTAGTAACCCGATGTTTACCCTGACAACAAGATGGAAAGGTTACAAGTGAACACATCGCTGGATCGGTGTCACACACCGATCCAGCGATGACAGTGGGTGAGCAGCGACGAAATAAAGGTCTGGACTTGTAGCTCCGACCAGCGATATCACAGCAGGATCCTGATCGCTGCTGCGTGTCAAACACAACGAGATCGCTATCCAGGACGCTGCAACGTCACTGCAACGTCACGGATCGTTGTCGTTCTCGTTGAGTGTGACGGTACCTTAAGTATTTCTGTGCCTTGAGGACGTGTCCGTCAGCAGCAGAGATCCGCCTCTTGATCCTCAATGGCGGGCGGAGACAAAGCGGCTGAAGCGGTGGTTGCAGACAGGTGGGATTGGCTGAAGTGGTGCTCCCTGACAGGTGGGATTGCCTGAAGTTGTGCTCTCTGCCAGGTGGGATTGCCTGAAGTGGTGCTCTCTGCCAGGTGGGATTGGCCGAAGTGGTGGTCTCTTCCAGGTGGTATTGGCCGAAGTGGTGGTCTCTTCCAGGTGGAATTGGCTGAAGTGGTGCTCTCTGCCAGGTGGTATTGGCTGAAGTGGTGGTCGCTGCCAGGTTGTATTGGCTGAAGTGGTGGTCGCTGCCAGGTGGTATTGGCTGAAGTGGTGGTCGCTGCCAGGTGGGATGGGCTTAAGTGGTGGTCGCTGCCAGGTGGGATGGGCTTAAGTGGTGGTCGCTGCCAGGTGGGATTGGATTGTGTTGGCTGCTGCCAGATGGTGGTGGCTGCCAGGTTGTATTGGCTGAGGTGGTGGTGGCTGCCAGGTGGTATTGGCTGAAGTGGTGGTGGCTGCCAGGTGGTATTGGCTGAAGTGGTGGTGGCTGCCAGGTGGTATTGGCTGAAGTGGTGGTGGCTGCCAGGTGGTATTGGCTGAGGTGGTAGTGGCTGCCAGGTGGTATTGGCTGAGGTGGTGGTGGCTGCCAGGTGGTATTGGCTGAGGTGGTGGTGGCTGCCATGTGGTATTGGCTGAGGTTGTGGTGGCTGCCAAGTGGTATTGGCTGAAGTGGTGGTGGCTGCCAGGTGGTATGGGCTGAAGTGGTGGTGGCTGCCAGGTGGTATTGGCTGAAGTGGTGGTGGCTGCCAGGTGGTATTGGCTGAGGTGGTGGTGGCTGCCAGGTGGTATTGGCTGAGGTGGTGGTGGCTGCCAGGTTGTATTGGCTGAAGTGGTGGTGGCTGCCAGGTGGTATTGGCTGAGGTGGTGGCTGCCAAGTGGTATTGGCTGAAGTGGTGGTGGCTGCCAGGTGGTATTGGCTGAAGTGGTGGTGGCTGCCAGGTGGTATTGGCTGAGGTGGTGGTGGCTGCCAGGTGGTATTGGCTGAGGTGGTGGTGGCTGCCAGGTGGTATTGGCTGAAGTGGTGGTGGCCGCCAGGTGGTATTGGCTGAAGTGGTGGTGGCCGCCAGGTGGTATTGGCTGAGGTGGTGGTGGCCGCCAGGTGGTATTGGCTGAGGAGGTGGTGGCTGCCAAGTGGCATTGGCTGAAGTGGTAGTGGCTGCCAGGTGGTATTGCCTGAAGTGGTGGCTGCCAGGTGGTATTGGCTGAAGTGGTGGTGGCTGCCAGGTGGTATTGGCTGAGGTGGTGGTGGCTGCCAGGTGGTATTGGCTGAGGTGGTGGTGGCTGCCAGGTGGTATTGGCTGAGGTGGTGGTGGCTGCCAAGTGGTATTGGCTGAAGTGGTGGTGGCTGCCAGGTGGTATTGGCTGAGGTGGTGGTGGCTGCCAGGTGGTATTGGCTGAGGTGGTGGTGGCTGCCAGGTGGTATTGGCTGAGGTGGTGGTGGCTGCCAGGTGGTATTGGCTGAAGTGGTGGTGGCTGCCAGGTGGTATTGGCTGAAGTGGTGGTGGCTGCCAGGTGGTATTGGCTGAGGTGGTGGTGGCTGCCAGGTGGTATTGGCTGAAGTGGTGGTCGCTGTTCAGGTGGTATTGGCTTAAGTGGTGGTGGCTGCCAGGTGGCATTGGCTTAAGTGGTGGTGGCTGCCAGGTGGCATTGGCTTAAGTGGTGGTGGCTGCCAGGTGGTATTGGCTGAAGTGGTGGTGGCTGTCAGGTGGCATTGGCTAAAATAGTGGTGGCTGCCAGGTGGTATTGGCTGAAGTGGTGGCTGCCAGGTGGTATTGGCTGAAGTGGTGGTGGCTGCCAGGTGGTATTGGCTGAAGTGGTGGTGACTGCCAGGTGGTATTGGCTGAAGTGGTGGTGGCTGTCAGGTGGTATTGGCTGAGGTGGTGGTGGCTGCCAGGTGGCATTGGCTGAGGTGGTGGTGGCTGCCAGGTGGTATTGGCTGAGGTGGTGGTGGCTGCCAGGTGGTATTGTCTGAAGTGGTGGTGGCTGCCAGGTGGTGGCTGTTACGCCGCCTAATACTTACCTGTCCGGCCGGTGCGCTCCCGACGTTTCTTTGTTTCTTGCGCTGTGACTCAGTCTTGGTTCCATATTCATTGTCTCTGCCATTCCTTTCAGCCCGTGTTCCCTGCCAGTCCTGTGTCTCTGCCATCCCTGCCGGTCCTGTGTCTCTGCGGTCCCTGCCAGTCCTGTGTCTCTGCCATCACCTGCCAGTCCTGTGCCTCTGCCGTCCCTGCTGGTCCTGTGTCTCTGCCGTCCCGGCCAGTCCTGTGTCTCTGCCGTCCCTGCCAGTCCTGTGTCCCTGCAGTTCCTGCCAGTCCTGTGTCTCTGCCATTCCTGCTAGTGCTGTGTCTTCACCATACCGGTTAGTACTCTGTCTTTGCCTTCCTGCCCATCAGGTAGCTTTGCTGTTCCTGTCTACCCTGTGTTCTCTGCCGTCCCTGTCTGTCCTGAGTCTCTGCTGTTCTTGTCATCTCATCTTCTGTGGTCTTACCCTTAGTCGCCCCTTTGGCTCCGGCAGTTGCGGTTTCATCCTCCTTGGGCCTGTTCCTAACACTCCTTGTACAGGGGGTACCTCCATCTGGTCTGCTCATCCTCGGTGTCTCTGAAGCCGCATCCCAGAGGGTCCACTTCTCAGGATCTTTTCTTCCTAACTGTGATAGTAGGTACCCCCTCTCTTACCCCCCTCCCTTTAAAACCGGAAAGGAACCTCCTCAAGATAAGAGGAGCATTAATATTCTCTAGGGGTTCCCAAGATCTCTCCTCGGGACCAAAACCCTTCCAATTAATCAAATAAAAGGTCCTACCTCTAACAGATTTCCTGGCGAGAATATCCTTAACTTCAAAAGTACCATCGGAAGTACTGGGTAGATGGGAGTGAGACGAAGCAGAATAAAAATGATTATAAATTGCGGGTTTGAGGAGTGACACATGAAAAGCATTGGGAATGCGTAACAAAGCGGGCAATTTCAACTTGTAAGCTACGTCATTGATACGGCTCGAAATCTCAAAGGGACCAATGTAACGTGGACCTAACTTTTGAGAGGGAATCTTGAGTCTGATGTAGCGTGAGGATAGCCAGACTTTATCGCCAGGACGATACGGAGGAACATCTAAACGCCTCTTGTCAGCATACTTTTTCATTCTGCTAGTAGCCCTCTCAAGCGCCTCCTTAGTCTCTTGCCAAATTTTGGAAAATGCCAAGGACAAGGAATCTGCCGCCGGTACACCCGAGGTGGGGACAACAGGGAGAGGAATGCCGGGATGTTGCCTAAAACTACAAAAGAAGGAAACTTAGACGAGGATTCACTAATGTGGTTATTGTAGGTGAATTCTGCCCAAGGAAGAAGAGAAACCCAGTCATTATGATGAGCATTGGTGAAATGCCGAAGATAAGATGTGAGAACTTGATTTACTCGCTCCACTTGACCCTTGGACTGAGGATGGTATGCGGAGGAGAAATCCAGCGATACTTTCATTAATCCGCAAAGAGCTCTCCAAAAACCGGAGGTAAACTGAACTCCTCGATAGGACACAATATGCTGAGGGAATCCGTGAAGTCGAAAGACTTGATGTAAAAAGATCTTCGCCAACTCAGGAGCGGAGGGCAAGCCAGGCAAGGAAACAAAGTGGGCCATCTTGGAGAATCTATCCACAACCACCAAAATAACGGTGCAAATCGGTGACAAAGTCCATTGCAATATGACTCCAAGGAACAGAAGGCACCGGGAGCGGATGCAGAAGTCCGGAGGGTAAGTGCCGAGGAACTTTGTTCCTGGCACACGAGGAACAGGAAGTGATAAAATCCAGGACATCTTGCCGAAGTGAAGGCCACTAATAATGGCGAGAAATCAAGGAGAGAGTCTTCTTGCCCCCAACATTTCCGGCAAACCTGGAGGATTGGCCCCAACGTAAGACTTTCATCTTGTTACGATTTGATACAAAGGTTTTTCCCCAGTGGGGGGGAAATGATCATGTTTAGGGGAGCTAAAGAAACGATTTTGGCAGTATCCACAATATGCGCAGGTCTTTCCTATTCATCCAGTGGTTAAGAAGACCTTGATAGAGCGTCACCCTTTATGTTTTTATTACCAGGTCGGAAATGCAGCTCGAAGTCAAAACGTCCAAAGAACAAGGACCATCTGGCTTGCCGAGGATTCAGCCTTTGAGAGGACTGGACGTAGGCCAGATTCTTGTGATCCGTAAAAATGATGAAAGGATGCACGGCCCCTTCAAGATGGTACCGCCACTCCTCCAAAGCCAATTTAATGGCCAATAATTTCTTGTCATCAATGGAATAATTACGCTCGGGAGGAGAGAATGCTTTAGAGGAAAAACCACAAGAGACTAAACGACCCAAGTTAGACTTCTGTAAGAGTACTGCTCCAGCTCCAATAGAGGATGCATCCATTTCAAGAATAAATGGTCTATTAGTATCTGGTCGATGAAGCACTGGCGCTGAAGCAAATTCTTGTTTCAAGGTTTGGAAGGCGACCTCGGCCTCCGGAGGCCAGAGATTAGGGCCGACTCCCTTGCGAACTAGAGCAGAAATTGGTTTAGTCAAGGAGGAAAAATGAAGGATGAATTGCCTATAATAATTTGCTGAATAGCCTTCACTCCTAAAGGACGTGGCCAATTTAGAACAGCAGACACCTTTTCAGGATCCATCTTCAGGCCATCCTTAGAGACCATATAACCCAGGAAAGGTACGGAAGACTGTTCAAAGACACATTTCCCCATCTTCGCGAAGAGATGATTCTCCCTTAAATGAAGCAGGACTTGGTGAACATCTCGTCGATGAGTAGACAAATCTGGAGAGAAGACGAGGATATCGTCTAAGTAGACTACGTCGCTGGTATAGAGGTAATCTTGAAAAATGTCATTAACGAACCCTTGGAATACAGAAGGAGCATTGCAAAGACCAAATGGCATAACCAAATACTCGTAGTGACCGTCCTGAGTGTTGAATGTGGGCTTCCACTCGTCTCCCGCACGGATACGGACCAAATTATAGGCTCCTCGAAAGTCAAGTTTGGTAAAAATTCATGCTCCCCTAAGGCGGTCAAAGAGTTCTGGAATGAGAGGCAATGGGTATTTATTTTTCACAGTAATGTTGTTTAACTCTCTGTAGTCAATACACTGACGAATACCATCCTTCTTTTTCACAAAAAAGTACCCCGCCCCAGCAGGACATGAAGATTTTCGAATGAAGCCTTTGGCGAGATTCTCCTGAACATAGTCTGACATGGCTTGAGTCTCTGCAGGAGAGAGAGGATAGATTCTTCCTCTAGGGGGAGTGGTACCAGGAATGAGATCTATAGGACAGTCGTACGGTCGATGTGGTCGAAGACTTTCAGCCTCCTTCTTATCAAAAACATCCGCGTAGGAGGAAAAAACAGAGGGCATGGAGGAATGGAGAGGGAACAGGGAACACCAACAGGACACATCGGCAGCAGAAGAGTCTGACAGGAATCTCCCCAACGAAGAATAATGCCCTTACGTCAATCTAAGAAGGGTTTGTGGACCCGCAACCACGGAAGACCAAGAAGAATAGGATGGGAGATATTGGCTAAGACAAGAAACAACATTTTCTATGAAGAGCCCCTACCTGAAGCTCTACCAACTGCGTAACTTGAGATATGGTCTCTTGCAGAGGTTTTCCGTCAACGGAATTGAGGAAGAGAGGATTTTCTAGAGACCTAAAAGGGACAGAAAATTTAATAACTTCCTCTAACCTAATAAAATTTCCTGCAGCACCCGAGTCCACATAGGCCTCAAGGGAAAACAGTTTATCATGAACATGCAACAAGACAGACAAAGTGAGAGGTGGAGAGGTTTCACATGCACCTAGGGAGGCCTCTCTTACCTGTCCTAGGCGGAGTTTTCCGGACGATCTGGACAGGCTCGGAGAAGATGAGAGGAGCTTCCACAGTAAAACCAGAGACCCTGGGCGCGTCTCTCCTTGCGACGTTGTTCAGAAAGTTTTAAACAATCAACTTCCATCGGCTCGGGAGCAGATAGAGAAGCAGAGACTCTGAGACGTGGGCTGGGAGGTCTACGAGAAGACGCAGACGGACAAGGAAATCTTCTCTCACGGGCTCGCTCCTGAAAGCGAAGGTCAATACGGGTGGCCAGAGCAATTAAATCCTCCAAAATAGTTGGAGTATCTCGGCCAGCTAATTCATCCTTGATACGGCCGGATAGCCCCCGCCAGAAAGCCCCTACTAACGCTTCATTATTCCAACCCAAGTCAGAAGATAAGGTCCGGAACTGGATAGCGTATTGCCCAACGGTTAAAGACCCCTGCTGTGAATTGAACAAAGATTCAGTGGTAGAGGCCAGGCGACCCGGTTCATCGAATACTCGACAAAACGTCTCCAAAAATGGAGTTAATTGAATAACCACGGGATCATCCGGCTCCCAAAGAGGATTAACCCATGCCAAGGCGTCACCTTCCAAGTGCAAAACAATAAAGGCCACCTTGGCCCGATCAGTAGGGTATTGCTGTGGGAATTGCTCAAAATGAAGACGGCATTGATTTAGAAAGCCCCGACATAGTTTGGGATCTCCATTAAAATGAGGAGGCTTGGCCAAACAGGGAGGGGGATGAGGAACAGCAGCTGGAGTAGGAACAGACGCGACTGACTGTAAAGAAAGAAGTCGGCTGTCGGCAGATGCCAGGATATGGGACTGGGTATCCCGCTGCTGTACCAGTTCTTGCTGCAAACTGGCCAGCTGGGAGGCATTCCCCGGATCAGAGGACTGAAGAGCGGAGAGACGAGAGTCCATAGATTTCATAAAGGACATCATCCGGGTCTGATTCTCTCGCAAGAAAACAAGTCCTTTCTTGGCAGGCGAAGCTCCGGCGGGATCCATGGCCTTTGTGTACTATCACGGTTAGGAAGAAGAGAACCCGAGAAGTGGACCCTCTGGGTCACGGCTTCAGAGACCCCGAGGACGAGCAGACCAGATGGAGGCACCCCCTGTACAAAGAGTGTTAGGAACAGGCCCAATGAGGATGAAACCGCAACTGCCGGAGCCAAAGGGGCGACTAAGGGTACGACCACAGAAGATGAGATGACAAGAACAGCAGAGACTCAGGACAGGCAGGGACGGCAGAGAACACAGGGTAGAGAGGAACAGCAGAGCTACCGGACAGGCAGGAACGGCAAGGACAGAGTACTGACAAAGACGCAGGTGGTATTGGCAGAGGTGGTGGTGGCTGCCAGGTGGTATTGGCTGAGGTGGTGGTGGCTGCCAGGTGGTATTGGCAGAGGTGGTGGTGGCTGCCAGGTGGTATTGGCTGAGGTGGTGGTGGCTGCCAGGTGGTATTGGCTGAGGTGGTGGTGGCTGCCAGGTGGTATTGGCTGAGGTGGTGGTGGCTGCCAGGTAGTATTGGCTGAGGTGGTGGTGGCTGAAGCATCAATGAGAAGCCATGTGCTACTGGAAAATCAAACATTGGAGGAATAGCTTGGTCGGCTCGGCTCTGTTTGGCTGGATACACAAAGTGGATGAAGGAGAATAAAAAACGCTAAAAGGGGCGAAAAAGGAATCTCCTGTAGGACTGGTCTGTATATTTACTGTCATTATACACATTTGGAGCTTGGTGTAAAACATTGTCACTGGGTAATTATGTTTTAAATGCCCAAATGCAGACAAAGAACAGAGTACATAGAAAACTGTTCCCGAGTCCATATTGACTACCATGAATTATACGAGAACACTTAGAATACTGGAAGTTTAAATCTTAAAGCTAGAGGCAGCATATTACCGAAACATGAGTGTTAGGAAAAACATCCTACATTTCCAGATACCATGATATTGCGTACACTCGCTTACTCTGCAAATAAGTCCAGAAGACTCATGAAATATGATGGGATCTCCTGGCACAGTAGACAAGTGGCACCGTTTATAGCCTGTCCTGTCACTGGTCACCATCCGTATGGATGGAAGTCGCTGGTCCTGCAGTTCGCACCGTTCAAATACATAAAACTGATGAAGAAGTTCTTGCGAAACGTGCGTTGGGGCGGCGGGGATTATTACTACAGCACTACTCTACATGTCCATCATCTATTTAGGACTGCCCGCGCTCTTTACCTGTTTATATTAGGACAAGTCCACCTAAAGGATTTCTGTATTACATATAGGGCCCATCTTTATAGAACTATCTGTTACTGTGTGTATTCCACCTGGTTTATGTACATGGATCCCTGCAGGAACGTTTGGCCGCCTCTGGCCTCACATGCTTTTTAATTATTTCATGTATGTTTTTAATGTTTAAATAAAATCCATTATTTTAAGGCATATATGCACCTTGGTTTTTTTTACCCCCTTTTTTGGTACAGCAATAAAAGCGCAGCAAAAAGCCAGCAAAATCTGCATTATGTAAGTTGCCTCTTTATTGTCAAGAGAGCAGGTTTTGCCTGTGGAAAAAAAACACAGCAAAAACCCAACGTGTGCACAGAGCCTAATGCTATTGTGCTTTAATGATTGTATTGTTAACGTTGTTACTTATGACTATTGTGCTTGAAACTGTTAAAGTGTAAAGCGCTGCAGAATATGTTGGCGCTATATAAATAAAGATTATTGTTATTATAATGCTAAAAATTGGTTACATCACCAAGAGTATGTGCACGTAACATATTTTAAGTTTTTTTTAAGCAAATCCTCTCCAAAATTCACCTAAAAAATTATTTCAGGAACTTTTGGAAAGCAATTCCAGTTCAATTCTATAAAAAATCCACTTTGTTAATATGAGGAGGCTTTTTTTCCTCTGAGGAGGTTTAGACAAACACCTGGTGGAAAGAAATAAATTACGGGTCATTTCTTTGAACAGGATCCAAAAGGAAGCCTCTCCAAACATGGCCCCGTCCAATCAGAAGGCAGAAGCTCCAGGAGAAAACCTCTTCCCAAACCTCTTACTAATCGGGTGTATAACAATAAATGGCCGCTGTCTGTGCAGTCAGATCTATCCAGGAGTGAGGAATCGTCTACATCAGAGGTGTCAAACTGCATTCCTCGAGGGCAAACAGGTCATGTTTTCAGGATTTCCTTGTATTGCACAGGTGATAATTTAATCACCTGCACAGAATGATTCCAGCACCTTGTGGAATGCTAAGGAAATCCTGAAAACACTCATGGTTTGAGGCCCTCGAGGAATGCAGTTTGACTCCCCTGGTCTACATCACTATGTCATCTAGAAGGTTCTGCTCTTACATGATCAGGGTGGTGGTCTTCCCCTTCTCATCTTCGGTGGTCTCCTTCCTACAGGACATGAAACATAGATCATCGCATGTAAATGTGCAAGTAACAGTGCGGATTAGGATCAATATTCACAGGGAAAAGATACAATAAAATCAGACTTTATTAGACATGCATTAAAAAGAGCAATACTGAACAGCGACACACAACTCAACCCAAAAATGCTCCAGTGGCCGGGGAGTGACCCTAATGGGAACCTACTAGTGTAACCTCTGACAATGTGGGGTCCCAAACAGACCCCATTACATATCCCACCTAACCTAGAAAACGCCAATGACGCCTCTGCTCAAACACTGGCACCAATAATCCCAAATATAGGGGAACAGGGCACAGGTAAGTCACAATACAGAAGGGTCATATTGGGACACAGGTATATTACCCACAAGAGCCGACATATACGCCGATAGTGGCAAACTAACACGGCTTCATCTCCTCATTGTCCGCAAATATAAAGGTAAACTAGTCATCTGGGTAATTTCACAATGCATCACTGGGAACGGAAGCTGGCGGCCGCATCGCGCACATCAGTGGACGCTGGAGGGTGAGAATAGCACAAATTTTTTTTATTATTATTATTATTTTTAACATTATATCTTTTTACTATTGATGCTGCATAGGCAGCATCAATAGTAAAAAGTTGGTCTGGGATGGGGCGACACTGGCACTGACTGGAGGGGAGTAGGGAGGGGCCAATTCGCGGGCGGACTAAGCCTGTCGCTGATTGGTCGCGGCCGGCCGGGATTTCCATGACAGACAGACAGATGGAAGTGCCCCTTAGACAATTATATATAGAGATTATTAAGCTGAGCCGCTAGTCAGCCCGGTGGATCGTTTGTGGTGGTAAAACTACTACTGGATAACGGGTAGTAATAGAAAGCACTGGAGCGGCGGGTGCGAGCAATGAAGAGCAGGAGCACTACAAATACTGTACGGTGTCACATAATATTATAATTCTAGGAATAACATATGTACTGGGTGGTTTCCATGGATGGACCGAACAGTCTGTCGTAGTCCCTTCTGTTGTAAAAGAAAAGTATTGATAAAGATTTCAGCAAATGTATGACAGCAACCTCAGACCCTCAATGATCTGACAAAGGGGACGTATCGGCGAGATCGCAGCACTCAGGGTGTAGTGTGACTGCAGGGGGCGCCACTAATGGCAGCTTCCTCTCCCTGCAGCTTCGTTCATCAGCTCAGGAGGATGGAGGGTTAAGTAATGTGGTTTTTTTACTGGACATTTTAATTTTTGATAGTCTAAGACCCAAATTTATCAAAGTAGTTTAACCAGAATTCTGAGATAAATTGCAAAATGTTGGCACAACTTGGAGTTGCGGAAATATTTTGCAGCTTTTGGTGTTTCCACATCACTTTCTCCCAGCTCCGCCAACATGGTGCACGCCACTCTGCAGATGCCGCTGATTCATGAGGAGGCAGACACTTCTTCATGGATCAGGAGCGTCTGACGCCACCACGACCCGAATCAAGACCAGCGCAAAATCACCGGTCTTCATGTATCGGAGCCTTAGTTTTTCTTTCTTAGTAAAACTCTTATCCAACTTTTTCTTCTGCTTATAAAGGTAAATGTTTCTCAAAGATAAAATTAGTCACGTCGTTAAAGGGTTAAATGCAGTTAAGGCAGCTGAGTAATGCGCCCCCTGTGGTGACTTGGGGCATAAGTTCAAAATCTACAATAAAAAAGTGACATCTTGGGTTTTCCTTTCAGCTTTAGGGTATGTGCACACGTTGCGGATTATCTGCGGATCCGCAGCGTTTTTAGCAGTGCAGAAACGCTGCAGATCCGCAATTGATTTACAGTGCAATGTAAATCAATGAGAAAAAAAAAATGCTGTGCACACGTTGCGGAAAATCCGCTGCGGAAATGCTGCAGTTTAAAAGAAGTAGCATGTCACTTCTTTTTTGTAATTCTGCAGCGTTTTTGTACCCATTCCATTATAGAAAACCGCAGGGGTAAAAAACGTTTTCTGCCAGGAGAGACAGAATCCGCACCAGAAATTCCTAAGCCTAATCCGCAACGTGTGCACATAGCCTTAATATTACAAATTACAGAAGGGATGAGAATGATTTTAGGGAATTATTTGCTATTTCATCTGCACTCGTGTTTACATGTGAGGTCTATTTATTACATAGGTTGAAAAAAAGACCTTGGTCCATCAGATGCAACCTTTCTCCACCTACTGTGCATTTTGTCACTAAACTATAACCCACAATGTTGTGTGTACTGAGGAAATCATCCAGCCCTTTATTAAGTGTCCACCATTACTTCCTCTTGTGGTCGGCAACAGGGCCGAACTGGCCATCTGGCCGCTCGAGTGGGCCGCTGTCGGCACACCTCCCCCGCTGTCGGCGCACTCCCCCCGCTGTCGGCGCACTCCCCCCGCTGTCGGTGCACTCCCCCCGCTGTCGGTGCACTCCCCCCGCTGTCGGCCCACTCGCCCCG
The DNA here is from genome assembly GCF_051348905.1 of Ranitomeya variabilis. Lineage (NCBI taxonomy): Eukaryota > Metazoa > Chordata > Amphibia > Anura > Dendrobatidae > Ranitomeya > Ranitomeya variabilis. The sequence continues at coordinate 16,875,953 of NC_135235.1, forward strand.
CTGTCGGCGCACTCCCCCCGCTGTCGGCGCACTCCCCCCGCTGTCGGCGCACTCCCCCCCGCTGTCGGCCCACTCCCCCCGCTGTCAGCCCACTCCCCCCGCTGTCGGCGCACTCCCCCCACTGACGGCGCACTCCCCCCGCTGTCGGCACACTCTCCCCGCTGTCGGCACACTTCCCTCGCTGTCGGTGCACACCCCCCGCTGTCGGCGCACTCACCCCCGCTGTCGGCGCACTCCCCCCGCTGTCGGCGCACTTCCCCCGCTGTCGGCGCACTTCCCCCGCTGTCGGTGCACTCCACCTGCTGTCGGTGCACTCCCCCCGCTGTCGGCATACTCCCCCCGCTCTCGGCGCACTCCCCCCGCTCTCGGCGCACTCCCCCCGCTGTCGGCACACTCTCCCCGCTGTTGGCACACTTCCCCCGCTGTCGGCGCACTCCCCCCACTGTCAGCGCACTCCCCCCACTGTCGGCACACTCCCCCCGCTGTCGGCGCACTCCCCCCACTGTCGGCGCACTTCCCCCGCTGTCAGCGCACCCCCCCCGCTGTCGGCGCACTCCCCGCGCTGTCGGTGCACTCCCCCCACTGTCGGCGCACTCCCCGCCCCGCATTCAACTATACCGGCATCATAGACACCGGTACAGTTGAATGCAATGATGGAGGAGAGTGCGTCTGCTGACGCTCCCTCTCACATCATTCCCCGCTCTGCCTGGCGCTGACACTGCGTGTGCGCGATGACGTCATATCATCGTGCACCTGCTGTGTGTCGGGCGGGCAGACTGCATCTGCTGAGACCGGATCCAGGAGCTGCGCGGGGCACAAGCAGAGGTGAGGAGAGTGTTTTTTTTTATTATATATATATATATATATATATATATCAATGAGTGATAACTGGATTGTGGGGCTTTTGGGGGGACTGCATTACATTCTATGGGGGCTGTGCTGTATTACATTCTATGGGGGCTGTGCTGCATTACATTCTATGGGGGCTGTGCTGCATTACATTCTATGGGGGCTGTGTTGTATTACATTCTATGGGGACTGTGCTGTATTACATTCTATGAGGGCTGTGCTGTATTACATTCTATGGGGGCTGTGCTGCATTACATTCTATGGGGGCTGTGCTGCATTACATTCTATGGGGGCTGTGCTGCATTACATTCTATGGGGACTGTGCTGTATTACATTCTATGGGGGCTGTGCTGCATTACATTCTATGGGGGCTGTGTTGTATTACATTCTATGGGGGCTGGCTGTATTACATTCTATGGGGACTGTGCTGTATTACATTCTATGGGGGCTGGTTGTATTACATTCTATGGGGGCTGTGCTGTATTACATTCTATGGGGACTGTGCTGTATTACATTCTATGGGGCTGTGTTTTATTACATTCTATGGGGGCTGTGCTGTATCACATTCTGTGGGGCTGTGTTGTATTACATTCTATGGGGGCTGTGCTGCATTACATTCTATGGGGGCTGTGCTGCATTACATTCTATGGGGGCTGTGCTGCATTACATTCTATGGGGACTGTGCTGTATTACATTCTATGGGGGCTGTGCTGTATTACATTCTATGGGGGCTGTGCTGTATTACATTCTATGGGGGCTGTGATGCATTACATTCTATGGGGAAAGGCTGTATTACATTCTATGGGGCTGTGCTGTATTACATTCTATGGGGGCTGTGCTGTATTACATTCCATGGGGGCTGTGCTGTATTACATTCTATAGGGCTGTGCTGTGTTACATTCTATGGGGGCTGTGCTGCATTACATTCTATGGGGGCTGTGCTGCATTGCATTCTATGGGGACTGTGCTGTATTACATTCTATGGGGGCTGTGCTGTATTACATTCTATAGGGCTGTGCTGTATTACATTCTATGGGGGCTGTGCTGTATTACATTCTATAGGGCTGTGCTGTATTACATTCTATGGGGGCTGTGCTGTATTACATTCTATGGGGAAAGGCTGTATTACATTCTATGGGGGCTGTGCTGCGTTACATTCTATGGGGGCTGTACTGCATTACATTCCATGGGGGCTGTGCTGTATTACATTCTATGGGGGCTGTGCTGCATTACATTCTATGGGGGCTGGCTGCATTACATTCTATGGGGCTGTGCTGTATTACATTCTATGGGGACTGTGCTGCATTACATTCTATGGGGAAGGGCTGTATTAAATTCTATGGGGGCTGTGCTGTGTTACATTCTATGGGGGCTGTACTGCATTACATTCTATGGGGACTGGCTGCATTACATTCTATGGGGCTGGCTGTATTACATTGTATGTGGGCTGGCTGTAATACATTCTATGGGGACTGTGCTGTATTACATTCTATGGGGACTGTGCTGTATTACATTCTATGAGGGCTGTGCTGCATTACATTCTATGAGGGCTGTGATGTACTACATTCTATGGGGGGCTTTATTACATTCTATGGGGGTTGTGCTGCATTACATTCTATGGGGACTGTGCTGTAATGCTGGATACAGCTGTGATTATATGTTATATAGTCGTGTTACACTCCCCTCGCTTCTTGTAACCTACAAGTGTACAAAGATATTATACAGCCGCCAGACGACAAGTGGGCCTGTGTAACTTCAAATGCCAGGGCTGAATTTTAGTCCAAGTCCGGCCCTGGTCGGCAATCCACAGTCTGACTGCTCTTACTGTAAAGAACCCTTTCCTATTTAGCTGTCAGAATCTCCTTTCTTACACCCGTAATGAGTGCCTCCTGGTCCTTAGTATGGTCCTTGGAAGGAATATGTTATGTGCCAGTTCTTTGTACTGACCACACATATACACTGCTCAAAAAAATAAAGGGAACACTTAAACAACAGAATATAACTCCAAGTAAATCAAACTTCTGTGAAATCAAACTGTCCACTTAGGAAGCAACACTGTTCGACAATCAATTTCACTTGCTGTTGTGGAAATGGAATAGACAACAGATGGAAATCATTGGCAATTATCAAGACACCCTCAATAAAGCAGTGGTTCTGCAGGTGGGGACCACAGACCACATCTCAGTACCAATGCTTTCTGGCTGATGTTTTGGTCACTTTTGAATGTTAGTTGTGCTTTCACACAAGTGGCTCAGGTAGTGCAGCTCATCCAGGATGGCACATCAGTGCGAGCTGTGGCAAGAAGGTTTGCTGTGTCTGTCAGCATAGTGTCCAGAGGCTGGAGGCGCTACCAGGAGACGGGCCAGTGTTGTGAATTCTGCTTTTGGGCTCCCTCCGGTGGTTGTAGGTGGTAATGCAGTTGCCCCTGAGTTGCAGTCCTGGTCAGGTGTATCTGCTGATTGCAGTTCTGACTGGGGTATTTAGGCGTGCAGGATTCATTAGTCCTTGCCAGTTGTCAATGGTTGTTGGGAGGTTTAGGACCTCTGCCTGGTTCCTCCTGCCTTTCTGCCAAATCAGCAAAGATAAGTGTCTGTTTTTTTTTTCCTGTGGCACACATGTTGTATGCTTCACAATTCAGTGCTATTCTTTGTGTTTTCTTGTCCAGCTTAGATTGTGTCAGTATTTTCTCAGTCTTGCTGGATTCTCTGGAGTGGCAGATATACATTCCATGTCTTTAGTTAGATTGTGGAACTTTTTGTATTATCTGCTGTGGATATTTTTGGAAGGGTTTTAATACTGACCACCTAGTAATCTGTCCTATCCTTTCCTATTTAGCTAGAGTGGCCTCTTTTGCTAAATCCTGTTTTCTACCTGCGTGTGTCTATTCATCTCCTACTCACAGTCATTATTCGTGGGGGGCTGCCTATCCTTTGGGGGTCTGCTCTGAGGCAAGGTAGCATTCCTATTTCCATCTATAGGGGTATTTAGTCCTCCGGCTGTGTCGAGGTGTCTAGGGTATGTTAGGCACACCCCACGGCTACTTCTAGTTGCGGTGTTAGTTCAGGATTTGCGGTCAGTACAGGTTCCACCGACTCCAGAGAAAGTTTCATGCGGCTCCAAGGTCACCAGATCATAACAGGCCAGTACACCAGGAGACGTGGAGGGGGCCATAGGAGGGCAACAACCCAGCAGTGGAACCGCTACCTCAGCCTTTGTGCAAGGAGGTACAGGAGGAGCTCTGCCAGATTCCTGCAAAATTACCTCCAGCAGGCCACAAATGTGCATGTGTCTGCACAAACGGTTAGAAACCAACTCCATGAGGATGGTCTGAGTGCCCCACATCCACAAATGGGAGTTGTGCTCACAGCCCAACACCGTGCAGGATGCTTGGCATTTGCCACAGAACACCAGGATTGGCAAATTCGCCACTGGCGCCCTGTGCTCTTCACACTGAGCACATGTGACAGATGTGACAGAGTCTGGAGACACCGTGGAGAGCGATCTGCTGCCTGCAACATCCTTCATCATGACCGGTTTGTCAATAGGTCAGTAATGGTGTGGGGTGGCATTTCTTTGGAGGGCCATACAGCCCTCCATGTGTTCACCAGAGGTAGCCTGACTGCCATTAGGTACCGAGATGAGATCCTCAGACCACTTGTGAGACCACATACTGGTGCGGTTGGCCCTGGGTTCCTCCTAATGCAGGACAATGCCAGACCTCATGTGGCTGGAGTGTGTCAGCAGTTCCTGCAAGATGAAGGCATTGAAGCTATGGACTGGCTGCCCGTTCCCCAGACCTGAATCAGATTGAGCACATCTGGGACATCATGTCTCCCACCATCCACCAACGTCACGTTGCACCACAGACTGTCCAGGAGTTGGCGGATGCTTTAGTCCAGGTCTGGGAGGAGAACCCTCAGGAGACCATCCACCGCCTTATCAAGAGCATGCCCAGGCATTGTAGGGAGGTCATACAGGCACTTGGAGGCCACACACACTACTGAGCATCATTACCTTGTCTTGTTGCATTTCCACTGAAGTTGGATCAGCCTGTAATTTGATTTTTCACTTTGATTTTGAGCATCATTCCAACTCTAGACCTCCGTTGGATATTAGTTGTGATTTAAGTTGATCATTTTTATGTTTTATTGTTCTCAACACATTCCACTATGTAATGAATAAAAATTTGCAACTGAATTATTTCATTCAGTGCTCTCTAGGATGTGGGATTTTAGTGTTCCCTTTATTTTTTTGAGCAGTGTATTTATGAATGAGATCTCCTCGGAGACATCTTTTTTCTAAGCTAAACAAGCCCAACTTTTCTAACCTTTCATCATATGAGAGGTCTCCCTCCCTGGTAATAATCTAGTTTCAGCCTTTGAACTGACTCTATCGTCTGAATATCCTTTTTAAAATATGGAGCCCAAAACTGGATCCCATATTCCAGATGTGGCCTCACAAGTGATTTATAAAGGGGTAACAGTATGGGATAGCAGGATTTTATCTTTTTTTATACACGGTAAAATCTTGTTGCCTTTGCAGCTGCTGCCTGACATTGAGTGCTGCTGCTCAGCTGACTTGTCCCCAGAATCCCCCGTCCTTGTCCTGTTCTGTAGTCCCGAGTATTCTCCCATTTAATGTATATGCAGCCATAGGATTACACAGCGCGGGGAGCATAGGCCGTGTGGTGGTGCAGGGAGCTGACGGCTCCACTATTGTACTCAGCCATATCTAGGAGGATACAGAATGGACATGTGCCGACCTCCTGAGACCGCGCCCAAACCAAGCGTCCTAGACAGGGGGTATGCTATAGAGAGTATACATGCTTCTTATTACACCTTGTGTCTTTCTAAAGGAGCCATAGAAAATGCTGATCAGGGTCTGTTCTTCCAGGTGCCATGTTAAACAGTAAAATAAATAGAATTCATCTAATTTATGTGTCCTATAAACATCCTAAACTGAGAAATGACTTTCACACCCTGACAACTATCAGCGCAGACAGATGTAAAGTGTGTGCAGACAGGTTTTATATAATTTCTACCTGGAAAAAAAGCACTTACAAAGTTTTCTCCATCATGTTAAGATCTGTCTTTTCCTTTTCCAATCTGTCTTGCAATTTTGCTTGGATTTCTCTCCTGCTGTACATGGAACATAAATCATCATGTAAATGTATAAATCTCAGCAATGTGAGGAGCAGCAGTGATCACATTCCCCTCGGCCTCCATCCCAAATACTTTCCCCACATTTCCCATCGACATTACACAATGATACAATGTTGTGTCCTCAGAGCGGTCACTAGGGGGCGCTCACTGTGTGAGGACAGAAGGCTGGCGGCACAAATACACCTCATGGCGATTCTACATCATTCATAGAGGTCGATCCCACACTTATTTATGGCTTTCATTTCCCATTTTGGATCCTTCATTTTTTACTCCTCTCCTTCCAAGACCCACATCCCTTCATGTTTTGGTCTACATAGACATTTGAGGATTTGTCGACACAAGCAGAATTATTATTATTATTTTTTTTAATTTGTAAAATGTATTTCTGCTGGTTTGTTGTCTCCATAATCGTACTGAGCTGGAGAATCGTATCGTCAGGTCATTATTACTGTACAATTAACATTCTAAGGAAGAATCCCCAAAAACCATTACAGAATTTCCTTTTTTTTCCCGCAATTTTGGAGAACTTGGAATTCTATTTCTAATACATCACGTGATAAATTGAATGGAGTTTTTTAAATATACAACTTGTTCTGCAAATAAACCAGCCCTGATATCGCTATGGATGGAAAAATAAAGAATGATGGCTCTTAGAAGTAGGGGGGATGAATACGCAAACAGAACAGCTCCATGTTGGTAAGGGGTTAAATAGGTGAACAGCCGCAGGTGGAGCTCACTCCTGCTGGGCTGTTATAGGCAGATGATGGCTGGGAAACCCAGCATGTATCTCCCTGGGCAGCTTCTGAGCCGCTCTGTCCTCCTGAGGTGACCACAGGCCGCCATCATTGGGATAACGTGACCTTCCCACTCACAATCCGTGTATAATGCAGATGTGACCCCTGGGGGCCTCCTGCCTCCTCTATCCGCCACTATCCCTCTGCTTTCTACCCCTTCTCTTCACGTGTGGTCGCCAGAAGTCATCTGCTCTGGGCCGGTCCATCTACAAGCAGGGGGAGAATCTCACTCCCCCCATAGGGCAGTGTGCATAGTCCGGCCTGACCAGTCCCCCTGTGCTGTAGAGGGACCAGCACAGAACAGGGGGGATCTGAGACCCCCAGAGCGCACTGTGCATAGACGAGGCCGGCAGTGATGGCACAGATAATAATAATAATAATAATAATTTTTATTTATATAGCGCCAACGTATTCCGCAGCGCTTTACAACTTATAGAGGGGACTTGTACAGACAATAGACATTACAGCATAACAGAAATCACAGTTCAAAATAGATACCAGGAGGAATGAGGGCCCTGCTCACAAGCTTACAAACTATGTGGAAAAGGGGAGACACGAGAGGACTGGGAATCCGAGGAGCAGAAACATCAAACATCGGGCATTTTACTGTGAATTAGTGGGCTGCTCCACTACTAGGGCAATCCCCCTCATCCCCCATGTTTGGCCCTGATAACATAAAACCACTTAGGGCCCGCTCACATGACTGTATAAGAATAGCTCCGATGTCGCTCCTGACACGTTGGACAAGTGGAATCCGTAGGATCCGGCCTGTCCTGTCAGTGGCGATTGTGTCCTCATCCGCAGAACATGTGTCCACAATCCGGATGGAAGGCGTTTCTCCCATCACCTCTTCCATCCGGTACTTCTCTATGTCATTTATCGCTGGTTTACAACACTAGTAAAGCAATCTGATCTAACGAGATCCATGGATGGAGAGGTGAATAGCGCAGATAAAACAGGCGTCCTGCAGCGATTTATTGTCACAGCCCCTAAGTCTGATCATCCAGCACCATTTAGTGCCTCTCAGGTGGCAGGAAAGGGGGTTTTTAGCCTTATTTCACCTCTGTAAGGAAACCTGTCAGCAGGATTGTGCTCAGTAACCTACAGACAGTGTCAGCTTGGGGCCGTTATACTGACTACAATGATACCTGCGGGGATGAAATCCATCTAGTGGTTGTTTAATCTTTATTTACAGGTTTACTTTAAATAAATAAATTAAACAATATGATGTGGGGTCTCCCCTATGTGTGATAATCTCCAGAGATAAAGCAGACAGCGGTGGGTTTATATTATCAGGCTGGGAAGGTCCCTGGATATTGGCCCCTTCCCAGCCTAAAAATACAAGCCCGCAGCTGCTCCAGAATTGGCGCATGACATTAGATGGGCCAACTCTGGGGCTTTGCCCGGCTCTTCCCAATTTCCCTGGTGCAATGGCAATCAGGGTAATGGTTTATGGGGATGACTTTCTCTATATGTTTAACATATATAATATCTGACATATTTCTACAGACGCCATATTAAGATATTGGCTCATGTTTCTGCAGCGCCCCAGGGTCCTGGTCGTTGCAGTAATATCGTTCTCCTCTAGGGGGGAGTGATGTTACGTTTGAAGACAATAAAGGAGATCTCTTTACCAGGTATCACAAACCATGCAACACACTTCACACTCCAGTCCACCAGGGGGAGCTATGCTCCTATTTATTAGGGCACTCTTCACAATTAGGTAAAACTGGTGGCCTGAAGAGGAAGTCAGGCAGTTCCTGTCAGGCAGACAGAGAGGAAGGAGGAACATATAATAGATGCTGACAGAGTTGGTCCCTGACAGGGGTGGGATCCTGTCAGAGGCCTAGACAGAAGGCCACGGAGCTGCGCCTGCCCCACGTGCGGCAGCATCCTAAGAACGAGACAAGAACAGCGAATTGTATTGTAGAGGGTGAGAAACAAAGTCATAGCAAAAGGAGAGGAAACCAGAAGGAGTTCTGCCCTGCACAGGCTGCCTCCTTCTGAGGTGCAGGATCCGGTAGCCGGAACACCGAGGGACCAACAGTCCTTTATGCCTTGCTCCAGAGACCAGCAGGACAGATAATTTCAAGTTACTGATCCGCCCCATATCCAGGAGGCACGGTGGCAACTTGTGGGGGCCGGGGCATGATAGAGTCCCTGTAAAAAGCCCCAGGCCATCAGTCATACGGGCTTGTTCCTATCCCTCTGGGGGACAGAGAGAGACATAACATCTAGAACATCTACAACAGTTGGAGGACCTTATGAGAGGCTCAGCAGGGAGGTACTACAACTCCCAGGCGCTAGAGGAAGGCTGATTTCCACCTGGATAAGGGGACTCTGGATTTGCCTTCAGACCGGCCGGACTCTGCCTGCCCTGTGATCTGGTACTCTGGACTGTGGACACTGAAGCCTTCAGTAAAGGTAAAGAGACTGCAGCCTTGTGTCCTCGTTCTTCTCTGCGCCTCTCACCATCCACCATCCACACACCGGGAAGCCCTGGGGATATACTTCACCTGTGGGAAGGTATACCATCTAGCTGCCATAACATCACCCCAGCGGACCCCTTAAAGCAGCATCGGTCACCCTGACCGAATACCACAGGTGGCGTCACGAACATTATCCCTTTAAAGACCTTTCCCCGTTTTACACGGACGTCCCTAGGGCCACGGACCGGGTCAGCCACCGTGACATCCCCCTTGAGAAGCAAAGGACCCGGTACCGAGTACCCCACTGCCCTATGGGGCGCTCCATTTCTTTTCTTCTCACTAGTCCAATAACAATTCCTAATGTTTGTTTCCCATAAAACGCTTTGCCGTCTTTTTCCCCTAAATTCTGATAACTGAGCGACCCCCTGTAAATGTCGCCTCTCTGTGCAGTAGAGATACGGTGGATCATGTGCAGACAGGTTTATACCATCTGTCCCTGAGTACAAGAAATCGCACATCGCAGATAAGGAAACGTCGGGATCATTATGGGATCTACAAGGTTTGCTTAGATGAGATCAGTCATTCTCGCCACTTACATAATCTCCATCCTCAGTCTTCTTTTTTTCTTTCTCTCTTCTTTGTCATTCTCACTATTGTACAAGAAAGAAACATGCATTTATGTTAAATGGTCACAAACTCAATATTACGGGAAAATGTAAGAAGCTTTGTAATACATCGTATCAGAGAAATCTGCTTGCTTCTCCACTTATGAGCCACTTCTACTCCCATCTGTGTGTTGAACTCACCATCCCACCCCAAAAAAACAGTTTAAAGTGAACCTGTCAGGTCTTATAGCGCTATTATCTGTAGATATTGGGTTAATCTGCAGGTTAATAGCGTTATGAAGGTGCTGGCCGCTGTACTGAAAGTGCGTGCCACGGCTCACAGCACTGAGAGTGGTGACTGTAACCGCACCCCGACACAGACTGACAGGTCGCTCAGAAGTGCATCAGTGCAGAGCCGGCTGTCAGTCAGTGTCGGTGTGCGGTTACAGCTGCCCTCACTGTGTACTTAGTGGTGACTGAAGCTGTGCCGGACACTCCTCTATGACTGAAAGCCGGAGGCTCCTCTATTGCCGGCATACACAGTAATCACACTTCACTCAGATGACATCCGAGTGCAGTCCAATGTTTCGCCCACACCCATAGACTTGTATAGGTGAGTATGATACAATTGCTAAATTTGCATGAGAAAATAATCTCAGCTCTGAGCTGCCCCATAGAATAACACTGCTCCGAGTGCTGTGAGATGTGTTATCATGTAGCACTGGGCCGTGTTATAGGCTCGTGTGAGCGAACCCTTCCCCTGCACATTTACCCCATATCTACAGGCTACTTGTCATAGGGCTTGAGGACATGACTGCTTCCCTATAAACTCCTCCACACGGTGCATCTTTCCTGCGCTGTTATTCTGCACCTTTTCTTGTGGGGGTCAGTGGCATTTCTTGTTACAAGTGCAGCATGCTGTAGAGTCGGCTTTTTCTCCGACTGTCACCGACCTGATGATTTTGTATCCAAAGGATAAATCCCGTTAGATCGGGCTGTGCTGCTGAATAAACTGATCGTCAGCAGCAGGAGTCAAAGGTTTTTATTCACTTGATAATATCGGCACACTAGGCGGCACAAGGCAGGGAACAGTGCAGAGAATATATGCCCCTGACCAACATCGTCCCGCCCACGGGGCACTTACAGCCTCATTTACATATAATACTATATCCTCTGACACAGCTAAGTGGGGGGACCACGGCGGTGGAGTGGGGCGCCAGGAGGCAGAGTCACTGCTGCAGGAAGCTGGAGGCGGTGGCAGGTGTGAAGCGATGCGGTGTGCTCCGGGCTGGGAGGAGGGGGTGTGAGGCTATGGTGGGCTCCGGGTTGGGCGAAGGGGGTGTGAGGCTGTGGTGGGCTCCGGGCTGGGAGGAGGGGGTGTGAGGCTGTGGCGAGCTCCGGGCTGGGAGGAGGGGGTGTGAGGCGGTGTGAGGCTGTGGCGGGCTCCGGGCTGGGCGGAGGGTGTGTGAGGCGGTGCGAGGCTATGGTGGGCTCTGGGCTGGGCGGAGGGGGTGTGAGGCGGTGTGAGGCTGTGGTGGGCTCCGGGCTGGGCGGAAGGGGTGTGAGGCGGTGTGAGGCTGTGGCGGGCTCCGGGCTGGGAGTAGGGGGTGTTCGGTGGTGCGAGGCTATGGTGGGCTCCGGGCTGGGAGGAGGGGGTGTGAGGCGGTGTGAGACTGGTGGGCTCCGGGCCGGGAGGAGGGGGTGTGAGGCTGTGGTGGGCTCCGGGCTGGGAGGAGGGGGTGTGAGGCGGTGTGAGGCTGTGGTGGGCTCCGGGCTGGGCGGAGAGGGTTTGAGGTGGTGTGAGGCTGTGGCGGGCTCTGGGCTGGGAGTAGGGGGTGTTCGGTGGTGCGAGGCTGAGGTGGGCTCAGGGCTGGGCGGAGGGGGTGTGAGGCGGTGTGAGGCTGAGGTGGGCTCAGGGCTGGGCGGAGGGGGTGTGAGGCGGTGCGAGGCTGAGGTGGGCTCAGGGCTGGGCGGAGGGGGTGCGAGGCTGTGGTGGGCTCCGGGCTGGGCGGTGGGTGTGTGAGGCGGTGCGAGGCTGTGGCGGGCTCACTCTTCCCATCCTTTTCATTGCGGAGTAGCTTGGAAATGTCCTCTGGAGACAGCACATGCGCAGGTTGAGATCTCGGGATTATAACCACCATATAACGGAGTAATATTAATATTCATTATTATAATTTTATACAGAGTCTAAGACCAAATCTGGGGACATTCCCACTTTCTACCTGGCGGGGGTCCGACTACCAGCACTGCTACAGATCCTGAGAGTGGAGGGTCCGCAGTGCTGGTTATTGCCGCGTCCCCTCCATTACTCGGCCACATTCACACAGTCAGGATTTGTAAGTGAAGACCAGGAGTGGGTGAGAAATACAGAAGCGCTGACGGGTTTCTATTCTGCTTTTCCTCTGACTGTTCCACTCCTGGTTTTATCTTACAAATACTGACAGTGTGAATGTGGCCTTAGGGGCAGCGCGGCCTCAGTCACCTCCATCCAGCTGTGCTGTCGCCCCTGCATATTAGGGGGGTTCTCATTGAATCTTGCTGGTAATAATAATAATAATAATAATAATTTTATTTATATAGCGCCAACATATTCCGCAGCGCTTTACAACTTATAGAGGGGACTTGTACAGACAATAGACATTACAGCATAACAGAAATCACAGTTCAAAACAGATACCAGGAGGAATGAGGGCCCTGCTGCTCGCAAGCTTACAAACTATGAGGAAAAGGGGAGACACGAGAGGTGGATGGTAACAATTGCTTTAATTATTTGGACCAGCCATAGTGTAAGGCTCGGGTGTTCATGTAAAGCTGCATGAACCAGTTAACAGCCTAAGTATGTAGCAGTACAGACACAGAGGCTATTAACTGCATAAAGTGTATGAGAACATGATGCAAGGAACCTGATTATGTTTTTTTTTTTTTTTTTTTTTTTTATTAGGCCACACAGGGATAGTTAGGTTAATGTGTTGAGGCGGTAGGCCAATTTGAACAAATGAGTTTTTAGGGCGCGCTTAAAACTGTGGGGATTGGGGATTAATCTTATTAACCTAGGTAGTACATTCCAAAGAATCGGCGCAGCACGTGTAAAGTCTTGGAGAATGGGAGGTTCTGATTATTGAGGATGCTAACCTGAGGTCATTAGCGGAGCGGAGGGCACGGGTAGGGTGGTAGACTGAGACCAGAGAGGAGATGTAGGGTGGTGCTGAGCCATGGAGTGCTTTGTGGATGAGGGTAGTAGTTTTGTACTGGATTCTGGAGTGGATGGGTAACCAGTGTAATGACTGGCACAAGGTAGAGGCATCGGTGTAACGGTTGGTGAGGAATATGATCCTGGCAGCAGCATTCAGGGCAGATTGGAGCGGGGAGAGTTTGGTAAGAGGGAGGCCGATTAGTAGAGAGTTACAATAGTCCAGACGAGAATGAATAAGTGAGACAGTAAGAGTTTTTGCAGAGTCAAAAGAAAGAAAAGGGCGATTTCTAGAAATATTTTTGAGATGCAGATAAGAAGAGCGAGCCAGTGATCGGATGTGGGGGGTGAATGAAAGCTCGGAAACAAGGATGACCCCAATGCAGCGGGCATGTTGCTTGGGAGTAATGGTGGAACCGCACACGGAGATGGCAATGTCAGGCAAAGGTAGGTTAGTAGAGGGAGAGAACACGAGGAGTTCAGTTTTTGACAGGTTCAGTTTCAGATAGAGGGAGGACATGATGTTAGAGACAGCGGTAAGACAATCACTGGTGTTTTCTAAGAAGGTCAGAGTGAAAGCAGGAGAAGAGATGACAATTGGGTGTCATCAGCATAGAGATGGTACTGGAAACCAAATCTACTGATTGTTTGTCCAATAGGGGCAGTATACAAAGAGAAGAGGAGGGGGCCTAGGACTGATCCTTGAGGAACCCCAACAGTAAGGGGAAGGGGAGAGGAGGAGGAACCAGCAAAACATACAGTAAAGGATCAGTCAGAGAGATAGGAGGAGAACCAAGAGAGAATGGTGTCCTTGATGCCGATGGAGCGGAGCATAGTGAGGAGGAGCTGATGATCCACAGTGTCGAATGCTGCGGAAAGATCCAAGAGAATTAGCATGGAGTAGTGACCATTAGATTTAGCTGTTAGTAGGTCATTAGAGACTTTAGTGAGGGCAGTTTCAGTAGAGTGTAAAGAGCGGAAGCCAGATTGAAGAGGGTCGAGAAGAGAGTTATTTTAGAGATAGCGGGTAAGACGGGAGTGGACCAGGCGTTCCAGGAGTTTAGAGATGAAGGGAAGATTAGAGACAGGTCTATAATTAGCGGCACAGTTTTGGTCGAGGGATGGTTTTTTAAGTAATGGATGTATGATGGCATGCTTAAATGAGGAGGGAAAAATACCGGAAGTGAGGGAAAGGTTGAATATTTTTGTTATGTGAGAGGTGACAGCCGGGGAAAGGGACTGGAGGAGATGTGACGGAATGGGGTCACTGGTGCAAGTGGTCGGGCGAGAAGATGCAAGGAGCCCGACTACTTCTTCTTCTTTAACTGGCTCAAAGTCAGAGAGTGAACTAGATGCAGTGGGGGAGGGAGGACAGTGCCTGGTATGAAGAGATTGGGAGATGATTTCCTGTCGAATGTGGTCAATTTTTTCTTTGAAGTAATTGACCAGACCGTCAGCACGGAGATCTGTGGTTGGGGCCTGCTCTCTTGGGTTGAGTAGGGACTGGAAAGTGTGAAAGAGACGTTTAGGGTTATTTGACAGTCAGGTGATGAGGGTGTTGAAATAGGTTTGTTTGGAGAGGTGAAGGGCAGAGTTGTATGTTTTTAGCATGAACTTATAATGGATGAAATCTTCGGGTAGATTAGATTTTCTCCACAGACGTTCGGCGCACCTGGAGCACCGCTGCAGGAAACGTGTTTGCAGCGTGTGCCATGGTTGTCGCCGTCTGTGTCGAGTTGCTCTATGTATAGGAGGAGCAGCTTCATCCAGGGCACTTTGCAGGGTTTCATTGTAATGCTTCAGAGCAAAATCAGGACATGAGATGGAGGAGATTGGGGCCAATGAGGACTGCAAGTTCGTCATAAGTTTCTGGGTGTTAATGGCCTGTATGTTTCTATAAGTGTGGAAAGTGGGGGTGACCTGAGCGGGATGGCAGTTCTTGATAGAGAATGAAAGAAGGTTGTGGTCAGAGAGCGGGAGAGGGGAGTTTGTGAAATCATCCACTGAGCAAAGCCGGGAGAAGACCAAGTCAAGGGAGTTTCCATCTTCATGCGTTGGAGAGTTAGTTTGCTGCGAGAGGTCGAAAGAGGAGGTTAGAGATAAAAAGTGAGAAGCAGATGGGGAGAGGGGAGAAGCAATGGGGATGTTGAAATCACCCATGATAAGGGTGGGGGTGTCACAGGAGAGAAAGTGTGGAAGCCAGGTGGCAAAATGATCCAGGAACTGATGAGAGGGGCCAGGAGGACGATACACCACCGCCACTCGCATGGAGAAGGGGACGTAGAGTCTGACAGCATGGACCTCAAAGGAAGGGAATACAAGTGAGGGTACTTGGGGGATAATTTGGAAGGTACATTTGGGTGAAAGGAGCAGACCAACGCCTCCACCTGCTCTGTTGTCTGATCTTGGGGTATGAGAAAAGTGTAGTCCACCATATGAGAGAGCAGCAGCAGCGGTGGTGTCTGACTGCTGGATCCAGGTTTCAGTAAGAGCCAGGAGATTAAGAGAATTAGAAAGGAAGAAGTCATGAATGAAGGAGAGTTTATTACACACAGAGCGAGAATTCCAAAGGGCACAATTGAAAGAGACAGAAGGCATGCATGGAATATTAATAAGGTTAGAGGGGTTTCTGGGTGTAGCAGTTGGGAGGTTTGACTGGCTATAACATGGGGGGCCAGGGTTTGGAGAGATGTCTCCAGTGACTAGGAGAAGGAGGATAGAAAGAGTGAGCAGATGGTTAAGTGATTTGTGAGAGCGTCTCTTGTGTTGGATGGTGGGACTGAATGGACCTGCGCTGTTAAGCAATGTGAACAGAGCATGAGTGCTATACATAGGAGAGGAGAGGACAGAGGGGCCAATATGGATGGAGTTTAAAGAGTTTATGCAAGGGCGGTGAGTGAATGCAGCAGCCAGGATACAGATTATACAGATACATATGGTGTGTATTTTTTCTGTTTCAAGTGAATAGGGAATAGGTTAATAGGTAACTATTGTGTCCCCCAGTCACATTCTCATCGTTTACATGTCACTAAAGTAGAACTACACTGTGTTCCAAATTATTATGCAAATTGGATTGAAGTGTGATAAAGATCTAATTGTTTTGTTTTCCAAATAAACTCGTGGATGGTATTGTGTCTCAGGGCTCAATGGATCACTGAAATCAATCTTAAGGTACCTTCACACGAAACGACTTTACAACGAGAACGACAACGATCTGATCGCTGCAGCGTCGCTGTTTACATCGCTGGAGAGATGTCAAACACAGCAGCTCCAGAACGACGCAGGAGCGATCCTGTGACGTAGCGGTGACGCACTTATCGTTCTCACAGGTCGTTAGCTCCATGTTTAACATTGCTGGCATCGTTGCTTTTGCTGTCAAACACGACGATACACGCCGATCTGATGACCAAAGAAAGTTCTGAACTTTAATCAACGACCAGCGATATCACAGCAGGATCCAGATCGCTGCTGCGTGTCAAACACAACGATATCACTATCCAGGATGCTGCAACGTCACGGATCGTTGTCGTTCTCGTTGTAAAGTCGTTTCGTGTGAAGGTACCTTTAAACACATGGGATAATTAGTTTTCCAGGTGATTCTAATTAAAGGAAAACTACTTAAAAATGATGTTCCACATTATTAAGCAGGTCACAGTTTTCAAGTAACATGGGAAGAAAAAGGATCTCTCTACTGCTGAAAAGCATCAAATAGTGCAATGCATTGGTGAAGGAATGAAAACATTAGAAATTTCCCGAAAACTTAAGCGTGATCATCGTACTGTTAAGAGATTTGTGGCTCTATCTGAGCACAGATGTGTTTGTGCTCATAAAGGCATAATGAGGAAGATTTCTGCCAGGCAAGTTCATCGGATTAAGAGAGCAGCTGCTAAAAAGCCATTACAAAGCAGCAAACAGATATTTGAAGCTGCTGGTGCCTCTGGAGTCCCTCGAACCTCAAGGTGTAGGCTCCTTCAAAGGCTTGCTGTGGTGCATAAACCTACTATTCGGCCACCCTTAAACAGTGTTCACAAGCAGAAATGGTTGCATTGGGCCCACACATACATGAAGACTAATTTCCAAACATTCTTGTTTACTGATAAGTGTTGAGCAACCCTGGATGGTCCAGATGGATGGAGTAGTGGATGGTTGGTGTATGGCCACCATGTCCCAACAAGGCTGCAACAACAGCAAGGAGGTGGAGGAGTCATGTTTTGGGCCGGAATCATAATAATAAATAATAATAATAATTTTATTTATATAGCGCCAACATATTCCGCAGCGCTTTACAAATGATAGAGGGGACTTGTACAGACAATAGACATTACAGCATAACAGAAATCACAGTTCAAAACAGATACCAGGGGGAATGAGGGCCCTGCTGCTCGCAAGCTTACAAACTATGAGTAAAAGGGGAGACACGAGAGGTGGATGGTAACAATTGCTTTAGTTATTTGGACCAACCATAGTGTAAGGCTCGGGTGTTCATGTAAAGCTGCATGAACCAGGTAACAGCCTAAGTATGTAGCAGTACAGACACAGAGCGCTATTAACTGCATAAAGTGTATGAGAACATGATGCAAGGAACCTGATTATGTTTGTTTTTGTGTGTGTGTTTTTTTTTTTTTTAATAGGCCACACAGGGATAGTTAGGTTAATGTGTTGAGGCGGTAGGCCAATCTGAACAAATTAGTTTTTAGGGCACGCTTAAAACTGTGGGGATTGGGGATTAATTGTATTAACCTAGGTAATGCATTCCAAAGAATTGGCGCAGCACGTGTAAAGTCTTGGAGAAAGGAGTGGGAGGTTCTGATTATTGAGGATGCTAACCTGAGGTCATTAGTGGAGTGGCGGGCACGGGTAGGGTGGTAGACTGAGATCAGAGAGGAGATGTAGGGTGGTGCTGAGCCATGGAGTGCTTTGTGGATGAGGGTAGTAGTTTTGTACTGGATTCTGGAGTGGATGGGTAGCCAGTGTAATGACTGGCACGAGGTAGAGGCATCGGTGTAACGGTTGGTGAGGAATATGATCCTGGCTGCAGCATTCAGGACAGATTGGAGCGGGGAGTTTGGTAAGAGGGAGGGCGATTAGTAGAGAGTTACAATAGTCCAGACGAGAATGAATAAGTGAGACAGTAAGAGTTTTTGCAGAGTTGAAAGTAAGAAAAGGGCGAATTCTAGAAATGTTTTTGAGATGCAGATAAGAAGAGCGAGCCAGTGATCGGATGTGGGGGGTGAATGAAAGCTCGGAATCAAGGATGACCCCAATGCAGCGGGCATGTTGCTTTGGAGTAATGGTGGAACCGCACACGGAGATGGCAATGTCAGGCAAAGGTAGGTTAGTAGAGGGAGGAAACACGAGGAGTTCAGTTTTTGACAGGTTCAGTTTCAGATAGAGGGAGGACATGATGTTAGAGACAGCGGTAAGACAATCACTGGTGTTTTCTAAAAAGGTCGGCGTGATAACAGGAGAAGAGGTGTATAATTGGGTGTCGTCAGCATAGAGATGGTACTGGAACCCAAATCTACTGATTGTTTGTCCAATAGGGGCAGTATACAAAGAGAAGAGGAGGGGGCCTAGGACTGAGCCTTGAGGCACCCCAACAGTAAGGGGAAGGGGAGAGGAGGAGGAATCAGCAAAACATACAGTGAAGGATCGGTCAGAGAGATAGGAGGAGAACCAAGAGAGAATGGTGTCCTTGAGGCCGATGGAGCGGAGCACAGTGAGGAGGAGCTGATGATCCACAGTGTCGAATGCTGCGGAGAGATCCAAGAGAATTAGCATGGAGTAGCGACCATTAGATTTAGCTGTTAGTAGGTCATCAGAGACTTTAGTGAGGGCAGTATCATGGAGAAACAGCTGGTAGAGCCCTTTAAGGTTCCTGAAGGTGTGAAAATGACCTCTGCAAAGTATATAGAGTTTCTGACTGACAACTTTCCTCCATGGTATAAAAAGCAGAAATGTGTCTTCAAGAGCAAAATCATCTTCATGCTGACAATGCACCATCTCATGCTGCAAAGAAAACCTCTGAGTCATTGGCTGCTATGGGCATAAAAGGAGATAAACTCATGGTGTGGCCACCATCTTCCCCTGACCTCAACCCTATACAGAACCTTTGGAGTATCATCAAGCAAAAGATCTATGAGGGTGGGAGGCAGTTCACATCAAAACAGCAGCTCTGGGAGGCTATTCTGACTTCATGCAAAGAAATACAAGCAGAAACTCAATGGATGCAGGAATTGTGAAGGTGATATCAAAGAAGGGTTCCTATGGTAACATGTAACTTGGCCTGTTAGGATGTTTTGGAGTTAAATAGCTTTTTGTTCAGTGAATGTGACCTCCTAATGCTGCAAATTCCAAAAATGAGCATTTTCAGTTCTTTAAAACATATCAAATGTTTAGAAATTCTACTGTGCCTAATAATTTGGAACAGTGCATTTTAAGTTTTTATTCATTTTGGAAATTATACTATTATCATTTGGGAAGTTTATTCAATAAAATTCGATGTATACTCTAACGGGTGATTACTTTTATTAGACTGACTGTCATTTGCACCAACCATTTAGGAAAATCAGAGAAAAATGTCATTTGCATAATAATTTGGAACATAGTGTAAGCTCCACACTAAGATACAGCCCATGGTGGGAGGGGAGAGGAGAGACTGGGAGAATAGAGATCATTGTTATCTTACAGAGTCAGATGATTGTTTTTGAGGGCGATGTTCTCCTCTTCCATCTTCTTCTCAATTAGATGTAGATTCCTCTCCCTAGTGTACATGGAAAATAGATCTCATATTGGAATATACAAATGCCATTAATGATCACCATGTACAACAGCATTAGTGACCATGACAATCTGGGATCAATTCCTCCCCTTCTCCCTCCATTCTTGGTACTTTCTTTGCCAACATTTTACATTGACTACATTCCACAGTTAAAGGAAATCTGTCAGCAGGTTTTTACTATTTAATCCGAGAGCAGCATGATGTAGGGGGGCATGGCTATGTAATGAAGGAGAGAGGACGCGTTGTGAGAGCTCCTGAATCCTCCTTATTATCCTACACTAAGACCTCTGACTACGGCGGATCACTCACCATCGCTGGACCCCCTTGACTCCGGGTGGCTCTTTTGGACCCTGTGGGGAGATCGCTGTGACCGGAGAGCTCCGGGGACCGAGGAGCTCAGGGCAGACCCACAGCGAGGAGGCGGCCATCTTTAGCAGAGCGCGCTTTGCTGGAAGGAGCGCGGCACTGCTCCCTGTCAGAGATGGGACTTCAGCCTGACTCCCAGGTGGTTACCGACGCCTGCGGTAGGTGCTGTGGGCTCGTGGTGCATCGGGTGTGAGAAAGACCCGGGCGGAGGCGGTGCCTGTGTGGAGCGGCTGCCATCTTCAAAGCGCGCGCTTCAGCAGGTGAAGACGCGGCGCCATCTTTAACATTTCTGCAGCGCTGTAAGGGTGGGTGTGCGGGCACATATCCTGGACACACTGTGGGGACGTGCGGAGTGTGCTCTGAAAAATTGGGCCCTGCGCTCCTCAAAACAGGCGACCGAAGTAAACCGGCGTTTCAACTCCTGGAAAGCCTCCACGGCAGCAGGAGCCCAGTTAG
Source organism: Ranitomeya variabilis (assembly GCF_051348905.1). Lineage (NCBI taxonomy): Eukaryota > Metazoa > Chordata > Amphibia > Anura > Dendrobatidae > Ranitomeya > Ranitomeya variabilis. The sequence continues at coordinate 16,896,585 of NC_135235.1, forward strand.
CTACATCGGAGCCCTTCTTGGTCATATCCGTCAAAGGTTTCACAATGCTAGAAAAATTAGCGATAAAACGACGGTAGAAGTTAGCGAAGCCCAAGAACTTCTGAAGACTCTTAACTGACGAGGGCTGAGTCCAATCAAGAATAGCTCGGACCTTGACTGGGTCCATCTCCACAGCAGAAGGGGAAAAAATGAACCCCAAAAAGGGAACCTTCTGTACACCAAAGAGACACTTTGAGCCCTTGACAAACAAAGAATTTTCACGCAAAATTTTAAAGACCAACCTGACCTGCTCCACATGCGAATCCCAATTATCAGAAAAAACCAAAATATCATCCAGATAAACAATCAAAAATCTATCCAGATACTTCCGGAAAATGTCATGCATAAAGGACTGAAAAACTGAAGGCGCATTGGAGAGCCCAAAAGGCATCACCAAGTACTCAAAATGACCTTCGGGCGTATTGAATGCGGTTTTCCATTCATCACCTTGCTTAATGCGCACAAGGTTGTACGCACCACGAAGGTCTATCTTGGTGAACCACTTGGCACCCTTAATCCGGGCAAACAAGTCAGACAACAGCGGTAAAGGATACTGAAATTTGACAGTGATCTTATTTAAAAGCCGATAATCAATACAAGGTCTCAAAGATCCGTCCTTTTTTGCCACAAAAAAGAATCCCGCACCAAGAGGGGAAGAAGACGGACGAATATGTCCTTTTTCCAGAGACTCCTTGATATATGAACGCATAGCGGTATGTTCAGGTACCGACAGATTAAACAGTCTTCCCTTAGGAAATTTACTGCCTGGGATCAAATCTATAGCACAGTCACAGTCCCTATGAGGAGGCAATGCACTGGACTCAGACTCACTGAAGACATCCTGATAATCAGACAAATACTCCGGAACTTCCGAAGGCGTAGAAGAAGCAATAGACACAGGCAGGGAATCCTCATGAATACCACGACAGCCCCAACTTGAGACTGACATAGCCTTCCAGTCCAGGACTGGATTATGGGTCTGTAACCATGGCAGCCCTAAAACGACCAAATCATGCATTTTATGTAAAACCAGGAAACGTATCACCTCGCGGTGTTCAGGAGTCATGCACATGGTAACCTGAGTCCAATACTGCGGTTTATTTGCTGCCAATGGTGTAGCATCAATACCCCTAAGAGGAATAGGATTTTCTAATGGTTCAAGAGTAAATCCACAGCGCTTAGCAAATGAGAGATCCATGAGACTCAGGGCAGCACCTGAATCTACAAACGCCATGACAGGATAAGATGACAGTGAGCAAATCAAAGTTACAGACAGAATAAATTTAGGTTGCAAATTACCAACGGTGACAGGACTAACAACCTTAGCTATACGTTTAGAGCATGCTGAGATAACATGTGTAGAATCACCACAGTAGTAGCACAAGCCATTCCGGCGTCTATGAATTTTCCGCTCATTTCTAGTCAGGATTCTATCACATTGCATTAAATCAGGTGTCTGTTCAGACAACACCATGAGGGAATTTGCGGTTTTTCTATCACATTGCACCGAATTAGGTGTCTGTTCAGACAACACCATGAGGGAATTTGCGGTTTTGCGCTCCCGCAACCGCCGGTCAATTTGAATAGCCAGTGCCATAGTATCATTCAGACCTGTGGGAATGGGAAAACCCACCATAACATTCTTAATGGCTTCAGAAAGGCCATTTCTAAAATTAGCGGCCAGTGCACACTCGTTCCAATGTGTCAGCACGGACCATTTCCGAAATTTTTGGCAATACACTTCAGCCTCGTCCTGCCCCTGAGACATAGACAGCAAGGCCTTTTCTGCCTGAATCTCAAGATTGGGTTCCTCATAAAGTAAACCGAGCGCCAGAAAAAACGCATCAAGATCAGCCAATGCCGGATCTCCTGGCGCCAGCGAAAAAGCCCAATCCTGAGGGTCGCCCCGTAAGAACGAAATAACAATTTTTACTTGCTGAGCAGAATCTCCTGATGAACAGGGTCTCAGGGACAAAAACAATTTACAATTATTCACGAAATTCCTAAACTTAAACCTGTCTCCGGAAAACAGTTCAGGAATCGGTATTTTAGGTTCTGACCTAGGATTTCTGATAACATAGTCTTGTATGCCCTGCACACGAGTAGCCAGCTGGTCCACACTTGTAATCAAGGTCTGGACATTCATGTCTGCAGCAAGCATAGCCACTCTGAGGTAAAGGGGAAGAAGAAAAAAAAAAAAACTCAGAATCTTCTTTCTTATAATCCCTCTTCTGCAATGCATTAAACATTTAATACTGGCCTGGCAAACTGTTATGACCCCAATGGCGAGGGTCTCAGAGGAACGTGGAAGTCTGCAGAATACAAAAATCCAGCTCATAGGGCAGTGGTAACTGGGTTGACCATATATCTACTCCTAACGCCAACACTAGAAGTAGCCGGGGATCATTCCTACATTGATTCTAGATGACACGCGCCAGCCGGAGAATCTAGCTACCCCTAGTAGAGGAAAACAAAGACCTTTCTTGCCTCCAGAGAAGGGGACCCCAAAGCTGGATAGAAGCCCCCCACAAATAATGACGGTGAGGTAAGAGGAAATGACAAACACAGAAATGAACCAGGTTTAGCACAGAGAGGCCCGCTTACTAATAGCAGAATAAAGAAAGGTAACTTATATGGTCAACAAAAACCCTATCAAAATCCACACTGGAAATTCAAGAACCCCCGAACCGTCTAACGGTCCGGGGGGAGAACACCAGCCCCCTAGAGCTTCCAACAAAGGTCAGGATATAGATTTGCAACAAGCTGGACAAAAATACAAAACCAAAACAAATAGCAAAAAGCAAAAGGCAGACTTAGCTGATATAACTGGAACCAGGATCAGTAGACAAGAGCACAGCAGACTAGCTCTGATAACTACGTTGCCAGGCATAGAACTGAAGGTCCAGGGAGCTTATATAGCAACACCCCTAACTAACGACCCAGGTGCGGATAAAAGGAATGACAGAAAAACCAGAGTCAAAAAACTAGTAACCACTAGAGGGAGCAAAAAGCAAATTCACAACAGGGATGCACGGGACTCTGTTATGCTCAGACCCCCCCAGGCGAGAGATACCCTGGACAAAGTATTACGTATACTTGAGGAGACGCATGGGGACCCCACTGACGTAGGGGAGCTGCGCATGCCACTGTTCCGCCGGGTACAAAGAGAGGGGGAGACCGTGACTCAATATATGAACGCACTGCAGGAGCTTCATACTGCCATTATACGGAAGGACGGCGTAGGTGTGGGGTCAGTTGACGTTGTGCTGCGAGACCAACTGGTGACAGGCTTGCGAGACGTGTTGATGAAACAGACCCTGCGAGAGCGCATGCGCGTAAAGCTAGATATGACTTTCTCTGAGGTCGGGAGTGAGGCACGCACGCGCGAGCAAGAGCAAGGGGTGGTAGAGCCAGTGGGAAAGGTATGGAGCAGGGAGGTAACAGCCCCTCAATGGGTAGAAGACTTGAAGAAGGAGGTGGCTGAATATAAGAAGATCCCTGCTGCAGAGTACAGCCCTCCGGTGCGAGAAAGAGAGACCGCCCCCCAAAGTGAGACTAGTGCTGCTCGGCGAAGAAGACTGCCTAGATGCTACAACTGCGGAGCACCCAGTCAAAATGAAGAGGAGGCGATGTGGACCCTAGATTCCCAGCTGAAGATAAAAAGAATCTGGGAGGAGATTGAGAGTCTGGGGAAAGCCCTTACTGCCGTTTTGGGGACCAGCGGCATACCCCGAGTTAACGTGTGGAAGCCGCCAGAAAGAGTTAGAGGAGAGGTGCGCAGCATGAAGAAGGCTTCGGTGGTGGCCCCAGAGTGTAACTCCGTATCCTGGGGTGAAGAGCAACCGCAGATGAAAGATGTCCCCTGCCGAGGTCAACGATCCAGACTGAAGCGCCCTCCAGACAGACGCAGACGTGAGTGCTGGAGGTGCAGAAAGGTGGGACACATGTCCAGAAATTGCCCTACCCGAGAAGAGCGGTGGCAGAGATCCGCTTACCCCTCTGAGGGTCCTGCTAACTGGAGGGAACGTCGCCCCTGGAGGGAATGGTACAGCAGGAAGAGGAGAGTTCCACCTAGGGCAAGACAGTACCACAATGTCGGACGCCAAGGAGAGGTGGAGAAGGTGTCAAGCATCTCTGGTGAAATGACTGTGCTGTCCCAACGTGTAAAGGCGAACCTGGTGGATCTACAGCCTGGGTCTGAAGGTTTTGTTGGTGAGACTCAGTCCGGAGGAAAGAAAGTGACGTTCACTCGAGAAGACCACCAAAGTGCTTTACTACCCTGTCCAGCACGAGTTCCTGAAGAAGGAGAGAAAGTGCCAAGTGTTCCTGCGACACTTGTTTTCAAGGTCCGAGCCGATGAGAAGGAGGAACCACTGATGTTGTCCCCTGAGGTGAAGAATGTGCTGGCTGTCAGCTCACCAGTTCCTGAATGGACAGGGGAAATGGAACAGCTGTGTGAGACAGGGCGTGTGGTTGAGAAGCCCTGGGAAGTGATGTCCACAGAGTCCGGCCTGCATGGTCTTAATTCATCTGGCTTAAGCTTCAACGAGAATGCTCCTGTCAAAGAGAGGGGGAGCCATGGAGAAGAATTGCTTGTACTAAGCCCCCAAACTGAGGAGCCCGAACAAGAAGTCCCTAAAGTTTCCGATAACGACAAGGAGGAGGAAGAATCATCTACGCAGACATCTGCTAGCGGCAAAGCTAAGAAGAAGAACAAGAAGAAAAAGAAGAAGACAGCAGTTGTTGATGAAGCAGAGAAAGCATATCTCAACCTGACTGATGAGCAGCTCCTAAACCATTTAGTCTGGGAGTATGTACAAGAAGAAAGGCAGAAGAAGATGCGAGAATCGCAGGTATCTGACTCCCCTCCAAAGAACAAAGAGCAGCACGAAGAGTCCTCGCCCGTGGAATGGCGAGCTTTAAGAGAGGGGGAATGTAAGGAGGTTGCTTTCCCTGCTCCTTGCCTGGAACCACATAGTCAGACAGCTGGGTTGTTGGGGGGAAGACTTTCTGCCCTGGACAGAGGGGACGAGGTGACTGCTGGGAAGAGAGAGGTGTGGTCAGAAAAGAGCGGGAGAGCAGAGAGAAGGCAGCGCGCCAAAGAGAGGGCAGGCTGCAGCGCCGCGCTCCCCTAAAAGTAGTGCTCCCCGTGAGGGTACTGAGGCTGAGATACCCACCAGAGTGAAGGCTGGATGTGGGGGTGTAGATTTGGAAGCCTCCAGAATCAGAGACAGTGACTGTGCAGCCCTGGTGACCGCAGTGACAAGCAAAGAATCCCTGGTGACCGCAGTGACAAGCAAAGAATCCCTGAGTGTGATAAGTAACTACCCAGTGTGTGTGTGACAGTGTTACTACAGAGAGACTGTCAGCCTGGTGCACAGAGGCTCTTGCAGCAGTGACGGAGACTGTGCTATTTCCTGGTTCCAGTTTCACTTTGAGAAGAACAGGCTGCAAAAGTTTAACCCCGGAGTCTTCAGGAGTCTTCAGGAGTCTCCAGTTCTCAGAAGGCAGGAAAGACTTCAGACTTTTCAATTGCTGCTGGTGACTGTACCCACATTGGAATAAGGACCCTTCAGTCAGGACCTCCCTGGACTGATAAGTTACAAGAACACTCGTTAACCCTTTCGTTTCCGTTTAACTGTTTACTATTGATTTACCTCTATTAACCCCCTGTTTACTCCCTGCGAGGAGAATCTACTCCTGTTAATAAATTCCCCTCAACAGTTGGTCTGTCTGTTCCGTGGTGACATACGCAACCCTGCACTCTATTACAATACTACACCACATAGGAGAGCTGACAGATCCTCTATATACTACACCACACAGGAGAGCTGACATCCTCTATATAATACACCACACAGGAGAGCTGACAGATCCTCTATATACTACACCACACAGGAGAGCTGACATCCTCTATATAATACACCACACAGGAGAGCTGACAGATCCTCTATATACTACACCACACAGGAGAGCTGACAGATCCTCTATATACTACACCACATAGAAGAGCTGACAGATCCTCTATATACTACACCACACAGGAGAGCTGACAGATCCTCTATATACTACACCACAGGAGAGCTGACAGATCCTCTATATACTACACCACATAGGAGAGCTGACAGATCCTCTATATACTACACCACAGAGGAGAGAGACAGATCTTCTATATACTGCACCACACAGGAGAGCAGTAATGTAGGTCCAGTGTGTGTAGTAAAATACTTACCGGTGGCCATATTCCACTGCAATGAAGAAGACAGAAGCAATAACACAGGGGCAGAAGACGGCGACTGCTGCGTATTTTATTACACACAGGGAAGCTGTATCATAGCTTTTTGTTGGGGGCGAGACATTGTTTTTATTAGTGCGATTTTGGGATAGATGTGGTTTTCATCACTTGTTATAGCTTTTTTTGTGGAATTGTGGCGAACAGAAAGAAAAGGACATTTGGCGTTCTTGAGTTGTTTCTGTTTACGGTATTTACTGATCGGGATAGTTGTTTTTATAGTTTGATAGATCGGACTTTTCTGAACCCAGCAATAATTTAAATTTTGTGTTACCTTTCACTGGTACAGTTAGCTCCCTTAGAGGACACGAAGATGCAATCATCCGATCGCATGTGCTATTATATACAGTGATACCACAGCGTCACTGCATATAGCAGAAATCACAGTCTCCTTTAAAGCCTGGCTACAGGAAGAAGATCCCTGGCTGATGTCGTAAAGGTGTTAATTACCTGAGGACCCCCTCCCCACACTGTGTCACCCAATATCCTGTGGGCCCCTCCCCCACTATTTCACCTCTAATTTCCTGTGGCCCCTCCCCCACTGTGTCACCTCTAATTTCCTATGGGCCCCTGTTGTGAACTCTGTTTTTGGGCTCCCTCTTGTGGTCACAAGTGGTACTGTGTGAGTGTTGTCTTTGGGCTCCCTCTGGTGGCTCTTTGTGTCATTCTGCAGGTCTGAGGTTGGATCAGCTGTCTCGTTAGCTGGTTCCTATTTAGCTCACCTGGACTATCAGTTGTTGCCTGCTGTCGTTGTATTCAGTGCTATTCTGTTTGCTCCTGTCTACATCCGTTACCAGTCTCTCCAAGAGAAGCTAAGTTCTGTTTGCTTATTCTTGCTCATCTGTGTTCAATATGTTCCTAGAATATTATGAGTTTTGTCCAGCTTGCTAATATGTGATTTCTCTGTTTGCTGGTAGCTCTGGGGTGCTGAGTTGCTCCCCCCACATCGTTAGTTGGTGTGGGGGTTCTCGCATTCTCTGCGTGGATATTTTTGTATAGGGTTTTTTACTGACCGCACAGATCCCTTGCTATTTTCTGCTATCTAGTGTTAGCGGGCCTCATTTGCTTAACCTGTTTCATCTCTGCGTTTGTCTTTTCCTCTTAACTCACCGTTATTATTTGTGGGGGGCTGTTCTATTTCTTTGGGGTTATTTCTCTGAGGCAAGTGAGGTCTTACTTTATCTCTAGGGGTAGTCAGTTTCTTAGGCCGTGAAGAGACGTCTAGGATTTCAGGAAACGTTCCACGGCTACCTTTAGTGTGTTTGGTTAGGATCAGGTTTGCGGTCAGTCCAGTTACCACATCCCCAGAGCTCGTCCTATTATCTCTGACTTAGCTGGTTAGATTTGTGATCCTAAGCCACTGGGATAATAACAGTACAGCAGGCCTGAAAAGTGTTTAATGCATCGCAGAAGTGGGATAAGAGAAGTCCTGAGTACAATTTTTTTTTTCCTCTCCCTTTGCTGCAGTCTGTCCAGCTTCTCTCATCCCCTTAATCTCTGGGTGGCTTTGAGTTCAGCTGCAGACATGGATATTCAGAGTCTGACTTCTAGTGTGGATCATCTTGCTGCAAGGGTGCAAAGCATTCAGGATTTTGTTGTTCACAGTCCTATGTCTGAGCCAAAAGTACCTATTCCTGAGTTGTTTTCTGGAGATAGATCTAGGTTCCTGAATTTTAAGAATAATTGTAAATTATTTCTTTCTTTGAGACCTCGTTCCTCTGGTGATTCCGCTCAGCAAGTTAGAATTGTTATCTCCCTGTTACGTGGCGACCCTCAAGATTGGGCTTTCTCCCTGGCGCCGGGAGATCCTGCATTGCTGAATGTGGATGCGTTTTTTCTGGCGCTTGGATTGCTTTATGAGGAACCTAATCTTGAGAACCAGGCAGAAAAGGCCTTGCTGGCTCTCTCTCAGGGCCAGGATGAAGCTGAGGTGTATTGTCAAAAATTTCGGAAATGGTCGGTGCTTACTCAATGGAATGAGTGTGCCCTGGCTGCAAATTTCAGAGAAGGTCTTTCTGAAGCCATTAAGAATGTTATGGTGGGGTTCCCTACGCCTGCAAGTCTGAATGACTCAATGGCTTTGGCCATTCAGATTGATCGGCGTTTGCGGGAGCGCAAATCTACGCACCATCTGGCGGTGTTTTCTGAACAGAGACCTGAGTCTGTGCAATGTGACCGAATTCTGACCAGAATTGAGCGGCAAAATCATAGACGTCAAAATGGGTTGTGCTTTTACTGTGGTGATTCAACTCATGTTATCTCAGCATGCTCTAAGCGCGTAAAAAAAATTGCTAAATCTGTCACCGTTTGTACTATACAGCCTAAATTCATTTTGTCTGTTACTTTAATTTGTTCTTTGTCATCCTACTCGGTTATGGCTTTTGTGGATTCGGGTGCTGCCCTGAACCTGATGGATTTGTCGTTTGCCAGGCGCTGTGGTTTTGTCCTGGAGCCTTTGGAATTCCCTATTCCACTGAGGGGAATTGATGCTACACCATTGGCTGAGAATAAGCCTCAATATTGGACTCAAGTGACCATGTGCATGACTCCTGTACATCAGGAGGTGATTCGCTTTCTTGTGCTGCATAATCTGCATGATGTTGTCGTTTTGGGTCTGCCAAGGCTGCAGGCCCATAATCCAGTTCTGGATTGGAAAGCTATGTCTGTTTCAAGTTGGGGTTGCCAGGGGATTCTGTCATGATCTCCATGGCCAGAGAACTAGCATAAGCCTCTATAGGAACAAGCTCTTGGAAGATGTAACTGTACTGACCATGAACTAAACCTACCGCATCATCTAGAAGTAGCCAGGTAGCATGTCCTACTTTTTATCCCTATATGCCCAGCGCCGGCCGGAGAACTAAATAATGCTAGCAGAGGGAAATATAAGACCTGACTCACCTCTAGAGAAATGCCCAAAAGGAGACAGAAGCCCCCCACATATATTGGCGGTGATATGAGATGAAACAACAAACGCAGCAGGAAAATAGTTTTAGCAAATTTGAGGTCCGCTTTCTAGATAGCAGAAGACAGAAAGCATACTTTCATGGTCAGTAGAAAACCCTAACAAAACACATCCAGAAATTACTTTAGGACTCTGGCATTAACTCATAATACCAGAGTGGCAATTCCTGATCAACAAGAGCTTTCCAGACACAGTAACGAAACTGCAGCTGTGAACTGGAACCAAAATACAAAAACAAAACATGGACGAATGTCCAACTTATCTAGTAGATGTCTGGGAGCAGGAACAAGCACAGAGAGGCTTCTGATAACATTGTTGACCGGCAAGCATCTAACAGAGAAGCCAGGTTATATAGCGACACCCAGATCTAATCAGAACAGGTGAACAGGGAAGATGATGTCACAAGTTCAATTCCACCAGTAGCCACCGGGGGAGCCCAGAATCCAAATTCACAACAGTACCCCCCCCTCAAGGAGGGGGCACCGAACCCTCACCAGAACCACCAGGGCGATCAGGATGGGCCCTATGAAAGGCACGAACCAGATCAGAGGCATGAACATCAGATGCAGTGACCCAAGAATTATCCTCCTGGCCGTATCCCTTCCACTTGACCAGATACTGGAGTCTCCGTCTGGAAACACGGGAGTCTAGGATTTTTTCCACAACGTACTCCAACTCACCCTCAACCAACACCGGAGCAGGAGGCTCAACGGAAGGCACAACCGGTGCCTCATACCTGCGCAATAACGACCGATGAAAAACGTTATGAATAGAAAAGGATGCAGGGAGGTCCAAACGGAAGGAAACAGGGTTAAGAATCTCCAATATTTTATACGGACCGATGAACCGAGGCTTAAACTTAGGAGATGAGACCCTCATAGGGACAAAACGAGAAGACAACCACACCAAATCTCCAACACAAAGCCGAGGACCAACACGACGGTGACGGTTGGCAAAAAGCTGAGTCTTCTCCTGGGACAACTTTAAATTGTCCATCACCTGCCCCCAGATATGATGCAATCTCTCCACCACCGCATCCACTCCAGGACAATCCGAGGATTCCATCTGACCGGAGGAAAATCGAGGATGGAACCCCGAATTACAGAAAAACGGGGAAACCAAGGTGGCAGAGCTGGCCCGATTATTGAGGGCGAACTCCGCCAATGGCAAAAAAGCAACCCAATCATCCTGGTCAGCAGACACAAAACACCTCAGATATGTCTCCAGGGTCTGATTAGTCCGCTCGGTCTGGCCATTAGTCTGAGGGTGAAAAGCAGACGAAAAAGACAAATCTATGCCCATCCTAGCCCAAAATGCCCGCCAAAATCTAGACACAAATTGGGTTCCTCTGTCAGAAACGATATTCTCAGGAATACCATGCAAACGAACAACATTTTGAAAAAACAGGGGCACCAACTCGGAAGAAGAAGGCAATTTGGGCAGGGGAACCAAATGAACCATCTTAGAAAAACGGTCACACACCACCCAGATGACAGACATCTTCTGAGAAACAGGCAGATCTGAAATAAAATCCATCGAGATGTGTGTCCAAGGCCTCTTAGGAATAGGCAAGGGCAACAATAATCCACTAGCCCGAGAACAACAAGGCTTGGCCCGAGCACAAACGTCACAAGACTGCACAAAGCCTCGCACATCTCGTGACAGGGAAGGCCACCAGAAGGATCTTGCCACCAAATCCCTGGTACCAAAAATTCCAGGATGACCTGCCAACGCAGAAGAATGCACCTCAGAGATGACTTTACTGGTCCAATCATCAGGAACAAACAGCCTATCAGGCGGACAACGATCCGGTCTATCCGCCTGAAACTCCTGCAAGGCCCGCCGCAGGTCTGGAGAAACAGCTGACAAGATAACTCCCTCCTTAAGAATACCTGTGGGGTCAGAGTTGCCAGGTGAATCAGGCTCAAAACTCCTAGAAAGGGCATCCGCCTTAACATTCTTAGAACCTGGTAGGTACGATACCACAAAATTAAACCGAGAAAAAAATAATGACCAGCGCGCCTGTCTAGGATTCAGGCGCCTGGCGGTCTCAAGATAAATCAAATTTTTGTGGTCAGTCAATACCACCACCTGATGTCTGGCCCCCTCGAGCCAATGGCGCCACTCCTCAAACGCCCACTTCATGGCCAAAAGCTCCCGATTCCCAACATCATAATTCCGCTCAGCGGGCGAAAATTTACGGGAAAAGAAGGCACAAGGCCTCATCACGGCGCAGTCAGAACTTTTCTGCGACAACACTGCCCCAGCTCCGATCTCAGAAGCGTCGACCTCAACCTGAAAAGGAAGAGTCACATCAGGCTGACGCAACACAGGGGCAGAAGAAAAACGGCGCTTAAGCTCCTGAAAGGCCTCCACAGCATCAGGGGACCAATTAGCAACATCAGCACCCTGTCTAGTCAAATCGGTCAATGGCTTAACGACATCCGAAAAACCAGAAATAAATCGACGATAAAAGTTGGCAAAGCCCAAAAATTTCTGAAGACTTTTAAGAGAAGAGGGCTGCGTCCAATCACAAATAGCTTGAACCTTGACAGGATCCATCTCAATGGAAGAGGGAGAAAAAATATATCCCAAAAAGGAAATTCTCTGAACCCCAAAAACGCACTTAGAACCCTTGACACACAGAGAATTAGACCGCAAAACCTGAAAAACCCTCTTAACTTGCCGGACATGAGAGTCCCAGTCATCCGAAAAAATCAGAATATCATCCAGATACACTATCATAAATTTATCCAAAAAATCGCGGAAAATATCATGCATAAAGGACTGGAAGACTGAAGGGGCATTAGAAAGACCAAAAGGCATCACCAAATACTCAAAGTGGCCCTCGGGCGTATTAAATGCGGTTTTCCACTCATCCCCCTGCCTGATCCGCACCAAATTATACGCCCCACGGAGATCAATCTTAGAGAACCACTTGGCCCCCTTTATGCGAGCAAACAAATCAGTCAGCAACGGCAATGGGTATTGATATTTAACCGTGATTTTATTCAAAAGCCGATAATCAATACATGGTCTCAAAGAGCCGTCTTTTTTTGACACAAAGAAAAAACCGGCTCCTAAGGGAGATGACGATGGACGAATATGTCCCTTTTCCAAGGACTCCTTTATATATTCTCGCATAGCAGTATGTTCAGGCACAGACAGATTAAATAAACGACCCTTTGGGTATTTACTACCCGGAATTAAATCTATAGCACAATCGCACTCACGGTGCGGAGGTAGTGAACCCAGCTTGGGTTCTTCAAAGACGTCACGATAATCAGACAGGAACTCAGGGATTTCAGAGGGAATAGATGATGAAATGGACACCAAAGGTACGTCCCCATGAGTCCCCTTACATCCCCAGCTCAACACAGACATAGCTCTCCAGTCAAGGACTGGGTTGTGAGACTGCAGCCATGGCAATCCCAGCACCAAATCCTCATGTAGATTATACAGCACTAGAAAACGAATAGTCTCCTGGTGATCCGGATTAATACACATAGTCACTTGTGTCCAGTATTGTGGTTTATTATTAGCCAATGGGGTGGAGTCAATCCCCTTCAGAGGAATAAGAGTTTCCAAAGGCTCTAAATCATACCCACAACGATTGGCAAAGGACCAATCCATAAGACTCAAAGCGGCGCCAGAGTCGATATAGGCGTCAGTAGTAATAGATGACAAAGAGCAAATCAGGGTCACAGACAAAATAAATTTAGACTGTAAAGTGCCAATGGAAACGGATTTATCAAGCTTTTTAGTACGCTTAGAGCACGCTGATATAACATGAGTAGAATCCCCACAATAGAAACACAACCCATTTTTCCGTCTAAAATTCTGCCGCTCGCTTCTGGACAGAATTCTATCACACTGCATGCTTTCTGGCGTCTTCTCAGTGGACACCGCCAGATGGTGCACAGGTTTGCGCTCCCGCAGACGCCTATCGATCTGAATGGCCATTGTCATGGACTCATTCAGACCCGCAGGCACAGGGAACCCCACCATAACATCCTTAATGGCATCAGAGAGACCCTCTCTGAAAGTAGCCGCCAAGGCACACTCATTCCACTGAGTAAGCACAGACCATTTACGGAATCTTTGGCAGTAAATTTCAGCTTCATCTTGCCCCTGCGATAGGGACATCAAAGTTTTTTCTGCCTGAAGTTCCAAATGAGGTTCCTCATACAGCAAGCCCAAGGCCAAAAAAAACGCATCCACATTGCGCAACGCAGGATCCCCTGGTGCCAATGCAAAAGCCCAGTCTTGAGGGTCGCCGCGGAGCAAGGAAATCACAATCCCAACCTGCTGTGCAGAGTCTCCAGCAGAACGAGATTTCAGGGACAAAAATAGCTTACAATTATTTCTAAAATTCTGAAAGCTAGATCTATTCCCTGAGAAGAATTCCGGCAAAGGAATTCTCGGCTCAGATACCGGAGCATGAATAATAAAATCTTGCAAATTTTGTACTTTCGTGGTGAGATTATTCAAACCTGCAGTTACACTCTGAAGATCCATTATTAACAGGTGAACACAAAGCCATTCAAAGATTATAAGGAGAGAGAAAAAAAAAAAAAAAAAAAAAAAAGACTGCAGCATAGACAGACTGGCAAGTGATCCAATTAAGAGCACAGAGGAAAAAAAAAAAAAAAAACTCTCAGCAGACTTCTTATTTCTCTCCTTTCTCAGCCAAGGATTTTAACCCTTTAGTGGGCCGGTCAAACTGTCATGATCTCCATGGCCAGAGAACTAGCATAAGCCTCTATAGGAACAAGCTCTTGGAAGATGTAACTGTACTGACCATGAACTAAACCTACCGCATCATCTAGAAGTAGCCAGGTAGCATGTCCTACTTTTTATCCCTATATGCCCAGCGCCGGCCGGAGAACTAAATAATGCTAGCAGAGGGAAATATAAGACCTGACTCACCTCTAGAGAAATGCCCAAAAGGAGACAGAAGCCCCCCACATATATTGGCGGTGATATGAGATTAAACAACAAACGCAGCAGGAAAATAGTTTTAGCAAATTTGAGGACCGCTTTCTAGATAGCAGAAGACAGAAAGCATACTTTCATGGTCAGTAGAAAACCCTAACAAAACACATCCAGAAATTACTTTAGGACTCTGGCATTAACTCATAATACCAGAGTGGCAATTCCTGATCAACAAGAGCTTTCCAGACACAGTAACGAAACTGCAGCTGTGAACTGGAACCAAAATACAAAAACAAAACATGGACGAATGTCCAACTTATCTAGTAGATGTCTGGGAGCAGGAACAAGCACAGAGAGGCTTCTGATAACATTGTTGACCGGCAAGCATCTAACAGAGAAGCCAGGTTATATAGCGACACCCAGATCTAATCAGAACAGGTGAACAGGGAAGATGATGTCACAAGTTCAATTCCACCAGTAGCCACCGGGGGAGCCCAGAATCCAAATTCACAACAGGATTCATGGCGATGCTCCTTTGGTGTCAATTGCTTCTTCCACTCCTTCTGAGGTCCCTGAGTTTTTGTCGGACTACCAGGATGTATTTGATGAGCCCAGATCCGGTGCCCTGCCTCCTCACAGGGATTGTGATTGTGCTATAAATTTGATTCCTGGTAGTAAGTTCCCCAAGGGACGACTTTTTAATTTGTCTGTACCAGAACATGCCGCAATGCGGAGTTATATAAAGGAGTCTTTAGAGAAGGGACATATTCGCTCGTCCTCCTTCCCTCTTGGTGCAGGATTCTTTTTGTGGCCAAGAAGGATGGTTCTCTGAGACCTTGTATAGATTATCGTCTTCTAAATAAAATCACGGTCAAATTTCAGTATCCTTTGCCATTATTATCTGATCTGTTTGCTCGGATTAAGGGGTCCAGTTGGTTCACCAAGATAGATCTTCGTGGTGCGTATAACCTTGTGAGTATTAAGCAGGGGGATGAATGGAAAACAGCATTTAATACGCCCGAGGGCCATTTTGAGTACTTGGTGATGCCTTTTGGACTCTCTAATGCTCCTTCTGTGTTCCAGTTCTTCATGCATGACATCTTCCGAGAATATCTGGATAAATTTATGATTGTGTATCTGGATGACATTTTGGTCTTAACCCCTTAAGCCCGTATGACGTACTATCCCGTCGAGGTGGGGTGGGCCTTAATTCCCGGTGACGGGATAGTACGTCATACGCGATCGGCCGCGCTCACGGGGGGAGCGCGGCCGATCGCGGCCGGGTGTCGGCTGCATATCGCAGCTGACATCCAGCACTATGTGCCAGGAGCGGTCACGGACCGCCCCCGGCACATTAACCCCCGGCACACCGCGATCAAACATGATCGCGGTGTACCGGCGGTACAGGGAAGCATCGCGCAGGGAGGGGGCTCCCTGCGGGCTTCCCTGAGACGATCGGTACAAGGTGATGTACTCACCTCGTACCGAACGTCTTCTCCCTGCAGGCCCCGGATCCAAAATGGCCGAGGGGCTGTATCCGGGTCCTGCAGGGAGCACTTCCGGGTCGGAGCAGGCTGCAGATGAAAGCTGCAGCCTGCTCCGATGAAAGTATGATCGCGGATCTGATAGAGTGCTGTGCACACTATCAGATCTGCGATCTGTGATGTCCCCCCCTGGGACAAAGTAAAAAAGTAAAAAAAAAAATTTCCACATGTGTAAAAAAAAAAAAAAAAAAAATCCTAAATAAATAATAATAAAAAAAAAAATATTATTCCCATAAATACATTTCTTTATCTAAAAAAAACAAACAAAAACAATAAAAGTACACATATTTAGTATCGCCGCGTCCGTAACGACCCAACCTATAAAACTGGCCCACTAGTTAACCCCTTCAGTAAACACCGTAAGAAAAAAAAAAAAAAAAAACGAGGCAAAAAACAACGCTTTATTACCATACCGCCGAACAAAAAGTGGAATAACACGCGATCAAAAAGACGGATATAAATAACCATGGTACCACTGAAAACATCATCTTGTCCCGCAAAAAACGAGCCGCCATACAGCATCATCAGCAAAAAAATTAAAAAGTTATAGTCCTCAGAATAAAGCGATGCCAAAATAATTATTTTTTCTATAAAATAGTTTTTATCGTATAAAAGCGTCAAAACATAAAAAAATGATATAAATGAGGTATCGCTGTAATCGTACTGACCCGACGAATAAAACTGCTTTATCAATTTTACCAAGCGCAGAACGGTATAAACGCCTCCCCCAAAAGAAATTCATGAATAGCTGGTTTTTGGTCTTTCTGCCTCACAAAAATCGGAATAAAAAGCGATCAAAAACTGTCACGTGTCCGAAAATGTTACCAATAAAAACGTCAACTCGTCCTGCAAAAAACAAGACCTCACATGACTCTGTGGACCAAAATGTGGAAAAATTATAGGTCTCAAAATGTGGAGACGCAAAAACTTTTTTGCTATAAAAAGCGTCTTTTAGTCTGGTTTCACACTTGCGTTTTTATCTGCATGCGTTTTTTAAAAAAACCGCATGTGTGAAAAAATGCATGTAAACGCGGTAAAACGCATGCGTTTTTATAGAAAAA
Organism: Ranitomeya variabilis; assembly: GCF_051348905.1. Taxonomy (NCBI): domain Eukaryota; kingdom Metazoa; phylum Chordata; class Amphibia; order Anura; family Dendrobatidae; genus Ranitomeya; species Ranitomeya variabilis. The sequence continues at coordinate 16,913,418 of NC_135235.1, forward strand.
CACAAGAAAACAAGAAAAAAACAAAAAACCCTAACCCTACCCCTAACCCTACCCCTAACCTGAAATACGTGGCACTGAAATACGTGGCACTGAAATATACGTTTATATACGTATATACGTATATAAGTGCCACGATATTTCAGTGGCCACGTATATAAGTGCCACGTATTTAAGTGCCACGTATTTAAGTGCCACGTATTTCAGTGCCACGTATTTCAGTGCCACGTATTTCAGTGCCACGTATTTCAGTGCCACGTATTTCAGTGCCACGTATTTCAGTGCCACGTATTTACGTGCCACGTATTTTTCAGTGCCTGAAATACGTGGCACTGAAATTCGTGGCACTGAAATTCGTGGCACTGAAATATCGTGGCACTGAAATATCGTGGCACTGAAGTATTTACGTGCCACGTATTTTTCAGTGCCTGAAATACGTGGCACTGAAATACGTGGCACTGAAATACGTGGCACTGAAATATCGTGGCACTGAAATACGTGGCACTGAAATACGTGGCACTGAAATACGTGGCACTTAAATACGTGGCTCTTAAATACGTGGCACTTATATACGTGGCACTTATGACTGTCAGAAAATGTTCAGTAAACGGTTAGGGGTGAGGTTAGGGGTAGGGTTTCAGGTAGAATTGGGGAGCTTCCACTGTTCAGGCACATCAGGGGCTCTCCAAACGCGACATGGCATCCAATCTCAATTCCAGCCAATTCTGCGTTGAAAAAGTAAAACAGTGCTCCTTCCCTTCCGAGCTCTCCCGTGCGTCCAAAAAGGGGTTTACCCCAACATATGGGGTATCAGCGTACTAGGGACAAATTGAACAACAACTTCTGGGGTCCAAGTTCTCTTGTTATCCTTGGGAAAATAAAAATTTGGGGGGCTAAAAATCATTTTTGTGGGAAAAAAAATATGTTTTATTTTCACGGCTCTGCGTTGTAAACTGTAGTGAAACACTTGGGGGTTCAAAGTTCTCACAACACATCTAGATAAGTTCCTTGGGAGGTCTACTTTCCAATATGGGGTCACTTGTGGGGGGTTTGTACTGTTTGGGTACATCAGGGGCTCTGCAAATGCAACGTGACGCCTGCAGACCAATCCATTTAAGTCTGCATTCCAAATGGCGCTCCTTCCCTTCCGAGCTCTGTCATGCGCCCAAACAGTGGTTCCCCCCCACATAGGGGGTATCAGCGTACTCAGGACAAATTGGACAACAACTTTTAGGGTCCAATTTATCCTGATACCCTTGTGAAAATACAAAACTGGGGGCTAAATTTCATTTTTGTGAAAAAAAAAAAAAATAATATTTTCACGGCTCTGCGTTATAAACTGTAGTGAAACACTTGGGGGTTCAAAGTTCTCACAACACATCTAGATAAGTTCCTTGGGGGGTCTAGTTTCCAATATGGGGTCACTTGTGGGGGGTTTGTACTGTTTGGGTACATCAGGGGCTCTGCAAATGCAACGTGATGCCTGCAGACCAATCCATTTAAGTCTGCATTCCAAATGGCGCTCCTTCCCTTCCGAGCTCTGTCATGCGCCCAAACAGTGGTTCCCCCCCACATAGGGGGTATCAGCGTACTCAGGACAAATTGGACAACAACTTTTAGGGTCCAATTTATCCTGATACCCTTGTGAAAATACAAAACTGGGGGCTAAATTTCATTTTTGTGAAAAAAAAAAAATATTATTTTCACGGCTCTGCGTTATAAACTGTAGTTAAACACTTGGGGGTTCAAAGTTCTCACAACACATCTAGATAAGTTCCTTGGGGGGTCTAGTTTCCAATATGGGGTCACTTGTGGGGGGTTTGTACTGTTTGGGTACATCAGGGGCTCTGCAAATGCAACGTGACGCCTGCAGACCAATCCATTTAAGTCTGCATTCCAAATGGCGCTCCTTCACTTCCGAGCTCTGTCATGCGCCCAAACAGTGGTCCCCCCCCACAAATGGGGTATCAGCGTACTCCAGACAAATTGGACAACAACTTTTGGGGTCCAATTTATCCTGATACCCTTGTGAAAATACAAAACTTGGGGGCTAAAAAATCATTTTTGTGAAAAAAAAAAATATTTTTATTTTCACGGCTCTGCGTTATAAACTGTAGTGAAACACTTGGGGGTTCAAAGCTCTCAAAACACATCTAGATAAGTTCCTTAGGGGGTCTACTTTCCAAAATGGTGTCACTTGTGGGGGGGTTTAATGTTTAGGCACATCAGGGGCTCTCCAAACGCAACATGGCATCCCATCTTAATTCCAGTCAATTTTGCATTGAAAAGTAAAATAGCGCTTCTTCCCTTCTGAGCTCTGCTATGCACCCAAACAATGGTTTACACCCACATATTGGGTATCAGCGTACTCAGGACAAATTGTACAACAACTTTTGTGGTCTAATTTCTTCTCTTACCCTTGGGGAAATAAAAAAATGGGGGTGAAAAGATCATTTTTGTGAAAAAATATGATTTTTTATTTTTACGGCTCTGCATTATAAACTTCTGTGAAGCACTTGTTGGGTCAAAGTGCTCAACACACATCTAGATAAGTTCCTTAAGGGGTCTACTTTCCAAAATGGTGTCACTCGTGGGGGGTTTCAATGTTTAGGCACATTAGGGGCTCTCCAAACGCAACATGGCGTCCCATCTCAATTCCAGTCAATTTTGCATTGAAAAGTCAAATGGCGCTCCTTCCCTTCTGAGCTCTGCCCTGCGCCCAAACAATGGTTTACACCCACATATGGGGTATCAGTGTACTCAGGACAAATTGCACAACAATTTTTGGGGTCCAATTTCTTCTCTTACCCTTGGGAAAATAAAAAATTGGGGGTGAAAAGATCATTTTTGTGAAAAAATATGATTTTTTATTTTTACGGCTCTGCATTATAAACTTCTGTAAAGCACTTGTTGGGTCAAAGTGCTCACCACACATCTAGATAAGTTCCTTAGGGGGTCTACTTTCCAAAATGGTGTCACTTGTTAGGGGTTTCAATGTTTAGGCACATCAAGGGCTCTCTAAATGCAACATGGCGTCCCATCTCAATTCCAGTCAATTTTGCATTGAAAAGTCAAATGGCGCTCCTTCCCTTCCGAGCTCTGCCCTGCGCCCAAACAATGGTTTACACCCACATATGGGGTATCAGCGTACTCAGGACAAATTGCACAACAATTTTTGGGGTCCAATTTCTTCTCTCACCCTTGGGAAAATAAAAAATTGGGGGTGAAAAGATCATTTTTGTGAAAAAATATGATTTTTTATTTTTACGGCTTTGCATTATAAACTTCTGTAAAGCACTTGTTGGGTCAAAGTGCTCACCACACATCTAGATAAGTTCCTTAGGGGGTCTACTTTCCAAAATGGTGTCACTTGTTAGGGGTTTCAATGTTTAGGCACATCAGGGGCTCTCCAAATGCAACATGGCGTCCCATCTCAATTCCAGTCAATTTTGCATTGAAAAGTCAAATGGCGCTCCTTTGCTTCCAAGCTCTGCCATGCGCCCAAACTGTGGTTTACCCCCACATATGGGGTATCAGCGTACTCAGGACAAATTGTACAACAACTTTTGGGGTCTATTTTCTCCTGTTACCCTTGGTAAAATAAAACAAATTGGAGCTGAAATAAATTTTGTGTGAAAAAAAGTTAAATGTTCATTTTTATTTAAACATTCCAAAAATTCCTGTGAAACACCTGAAGGGTTAATAAACTTCTTGAAAGTGGTTTTGAGTACCTTGAGGGGTGCAGTTTTTAGAATGGTGTCACACTTGGGTATTTTCTATCATATAGACCCGTCAAAATGACTTCAAATGAGATGTGGTCCCTAAAAAAAAATGGTGTTGTAAAAATGAGAAATTGCTGGTCAACTTTTAACCCTTATAACTCCGTCACAAAAAAAAATTTTGGTTCCAAAATTGTGCTGATGTAAAGTAGACATGTGGAAAATGTTATTTATTAAGTATTTTGTGTGACATATGTCTGTGATTTAAGGGCATAAAAATTCAAAGTTGGAAAATTGCGAAATTTTCCAAATTTTCGCCAAATATTCGTTTTTTTCACAAATAAACGCAAGTTATATCGAACAAATTTTACCACTAACATGAAGTACAATATGTCACGAGAAAACAATGTCAGAATCGCCAAGATCCGTTGAAGCGTTCCAGAGTTATAACCTCATAAAGGGACAGTGGTCAGAATTGTAAAAATTGGCCTGGTCATTAACGTGCAAACCACCCTCGGGGCTTAAGGGGTTAACTGAGGACTGGGAGTCCCATGTGAAGCAGGTCAGGATGGTATTTCAGGTCCTGCGTGCTAATGCCTTATTTGTGAAGGGCTCAAAATGTCTCTTCGGAGTACAGAAGGTTTCCTTTTTGGGTTTTATTTTTTCTCCTTCTACTATTGAGATGGACCCAGTCAAGGTCCAGGCTATTCATGACTGGACTCAGCCTACATCTGTTAAGAGTCTTCAGAAGTTCTTGGGTTTTGCTAATTTTTACCGTCGCTTCATTGCTAATTTTTCTGGCGTGGTTAAACCCTTGACGGATTTGACCAAGAAGGGTTCTGATGTGACTAATTGGTCTCCTGCGGCCGTGGAAGCCTTTCGGGAGCTGAAGCGCCGGTTTTCTTCGGCTCCAGTTTTGTGTCAGCCTGATGTCTCTCTTCCTTTTCAGGTCGAGGTTGATGCTTCTGAGATTGGAGCAGGGGCTGTTTTGTTGCAGAGAAGCTCTGATGGCTCTGTCATGAAGCCTTGTGCTTTCTTTTCAAGAAAGTTTTCGCCTGCCGAGCGGAATTATGATGTTGGTAATCAGGAGTTGTTGGCTATGAAGTGGGCATTTGAGGAGTGGCGACATTGGCTCGAGGGAGCTAAGCATCGTGTGGTGGTCTTGACTGATCACAAAAATCTGATTTATCTCGAGTCTGCCAAGCGGCTGAATCCTAGACAGGCTCGTTGGTCGTTGTTTTTCTCCCGTTTCGATTTCGTGGTCTCGTACCTGCCTGGTTCGAAGAACGTGAAGGCTGATGCTCTTTCTAGGAGTTTTGTGCCTGACTCTCCGGGAGTTTCAGAGCCGGCTGGTATCCTCAGAGAGGGAGTGATTTTGTCTGCCATTTCCCCAGATTTGCGACGAGTGCTGCAGAAATTTCAGGCAGATAGACCTGACAGTTGCCCACCAGAGAGACTGTTTGTCCTAGATAGATGGACCAGCAGAGTTATTTCTGAGGTTCATTCTTCGGTGTTGGCAGGCCATCCTGGGATTTTTGGTACCAGGGATTTGGTGGCTAGGTCCTTCTGGTGGCCTTCCTTGTCACGGGATGTGCGTTACTTTGTGCAGTCCTGTGGGATTTGTGCTCGGGCTAAGCCTTGCTGTTCTCGTGCCAGCGGTTTGCTTTTGCCTTTGCCTGTCCCGAAGAGGCCTTGGACGCACATTTCCATGGATTTTATTTCGGATCTTCCAGTCTCTCAGAGAATGTCTGTCATCTGGGTGGTGTGTGATCGTTTTTCCAAAATGGTCCATTTGGTGCCCTTGCCTAAGTTGCCTTCCTCCTCCGATTTGGTTCCTCTATTTTTTCAGAATGTGGTTTGCTTGCACGGCATCCCTGAAAATATTGTGTCTGACAGAGGATCCCAGTTTGTGTCCAGATTTTGGCGGATCTTTTGTGCTAAGATGGGCATTGATTTGTCTTTTTCGTCGGCCTTCCATCCTCAGACGAATGGCCAAACCGAGCGAACTAATCAGACATTGGAAACTTATTTAAGATGTTTTGTTTCTGCTGATCAGGATGATTGGGTGACTTTTTTGCCATTGGCCGAGTTTGCCCTTAATAATCGGGCTAGTTCTGCTACTTTGGTTTCGCCTTTTTTCTGCAATTCTGGTTTTCATCCTCGTTTTTCCTCGGGTCAGGTTGAACCTTCTGACTGTCCTGGGGTGGATTCTGTGGTGGATAGGTTGCTGCAGATTTGGAACCATGTGGTGGACAATTTGAAGTTGTCACAGGAGAAGGCTCAGCGCTTTGCCAACCGCCGTCGCGGTGTGGGTCCCCGACTTCGTGTTGGGGATTTGGTATGGCTGTCTTCTCGGTATGTTCCTATGAAGCTTTCCTCTCCTAAATTCAAGCCTCGCTTCATCGGTCCGTATAAGATTTTGGAAATCCTTAACCCGGTGTCATTTAGTTTGGACCTCCCAGCGTCGTTTGCCATTCATAACGTGTTCCATAGGTCTTTGTTGCGGAGGTATGTGGTGCCTGTGCTTCCTTCTGTTGAGCCCCCTACCCCGGTGCTGGTGGAGGGTGAATTGGAGTACGTGGTGGAGAAGATCTTGGATTCTCGTATTTCTAGACGGAGGCTTCAGTATTTGGTTAAGTGGAAGAGCTATGGTCAGGAGGATAATTCCTGGGTTGTCGCCTCTGATGTTCATGCGGCTGATTTGGTTCGTGCCTTCCATGTGGCTCATCCTGATTGCCCTGGGGGTTTTGATGAGGATTCGGTGACCCCTCCTCAAGGGGGGGGGTACTGTTGTGAACTCTGTTTTTGGGCTCCCTCTTGTGGTCACAAGTGGTACTGTGTGAGTGTTGTCTTTGGGCTCCCTCTGGTGGCTCTTTGTGTCATTCTGCAGGTCTGAGGTTGGATCAGCTGTCTCATAACTGGTTCCTATTTAGCTCACCTGGACTATCAGTTGTTGCCTGCTGTCGTTGTATTCAGTGCTATTCTGTTTGCTCCTGTCTACATCCGTTACCAGTCTCTCCAAGAGAAGCTAAGTTCTGTTTGCTTATTCTTGCTCATCTGTGTTCAATATGTTCCTAGAATATTATGAGTTTTGTCCAGCTTGCTAATATGTGATTTCTCTGCTTGCTGGTAGCTCTGGGGTGCTAAGTTGCTCCCCCACATCGTTAGTTGGTGTGGGGGTTCTCGCATTCTCTGCGTGGATATTTTTGTATAGGGTTTTTTACTGACCGCACAGATCCCTTGCTATTTTCTGCTATCTAGTGTTAGCGGGCCTCATTTGCTTAACCTGTTTCATCTCTGCGTTTGTCTTTTCCTCTTAACTCACCGTTATTATTTGTGGGGGGCTGTTCTATTTCTTTGGGGTTATTTCTCTGAGGCAAGTGAGGTCTTACTTTATCTCTAGGGGTAGTCAGTTTCTTAGGCCGTGAAGAGACGTCTAGGATTTCAGGAAACGTTCCACGGCTACCTTTAGTGTGTTTGGTTAGGATCAGGTTTGCGGTCAGTCCAGTTACCACATCCCCAGAGCTCATCCTATTATCTCTGACTTAGCTGGTTAGATTTGTGATCCTAAGCCACTGGGATCATAACAGACCCCCTCCCCCACTATTTCACCTCTAATTTCCTATGGACCTGCTCAGAGAGGGAAAGGGGAGCCACAGTAAAATAGAGGTGGTTGGCACAATAGGGGAGGAGGCCCACAAGATTAGAATATCACTGTGGCCCCCTCCCCTGTGTCACCTTTAGGTTGCCCCCTCCCCTTCCTGCCTCTGTGGCCGGAGATCTAGTCAGGGTGCAGGCATCATATAGTTTTGTACTTACGGTCACACTGACTGCAGCCATCCCTCTGCTCCTCTGTGTACACTATATGGCCGTGCTGTGGGGCAGGACAGCTGACCAATCACAGCACAGGTCCTTCTGCTTGGGCAGGACAGCTGACCAATCACAGCACAGCTCCTTCTGCTGGGGCAGGACAGCTGACCAATCACAGCATAGCTCCTTGCTTGAGCTCCCACAAAGAAATCTAAGGCTGATTGGCTGAATTGCAGCCAATCAGCGTTTACACTGCTGCCCAGGGCATTGTGGCAGAGGAGCAGAGGACAGGACACAGGTGACTGCGGTCCTCAGTGTGTGGCGTCTCCTCTCAGCCTCTCCGCTGTTCCTCTGCCTGTGCTCGCTGAAGTGAGGGTCGGCACTCTGCACACAGCTCTCCTGGCAGAGTGAGGACTGCATTACCAGGGACATCCTGTCTGTGGCGCAAGAGCAGCTGAGAAGCATACTGTCATGCCGGGCCATAGAACACCAACTAGTGACTAAATACTAAGGGTATGTGCACACGTAGAATGGTCCACTGCACATTTGATAAATCCGCAGGGCAAAAACACTGCTTTCCCTGCGGATTTATCACCGATTTACCGCAGTTTTTGTGCAGATTCCACTGCGGTTTTCTATTATGGAGCAGGTGTAAAACCGCTGCGGAATTGAGGAATGTAAACTGCTGCATTTCTGCGCGTTTTTTTTTCGCAGCATGTGGACAGCGTTTTCAGTTTCCCATAGGTTTACATTGTACTGTAAACTCATGGGAAACTGCTGCGTGTGCACAGAGCCTCAAAAAGACAAATATTGACTCAATACCTCCATTCGGCATTCAATGACTGAATACCACCATACCATGACCACACAATAACACCGAATAGTGACTGAAAACAGCCAGACTATGACCATAGAATAACAGCAATTAGTGACTGAATACCGCCATACAATGATACAGACACAATGACTTTCTCCTGCAGTTAGGCTTCTTTCACGCTTCCGTTTTTACAAACTGCACAGGATCTGTCAAAATGTTGAAATGACGGATCCTGTGCAGATTGTCAAAAATGGGTGCACTGGGCCCGTTTTTCTGATGGACCAGTCGAGGCTATGTGCACCTGTTGTGTATGCCTTTTCTGCTGCGAAAATGCATACACAACACAACACAGGTTTAACCCATTAACGACCGCCGATACGCCTTTTAACGGCGGCCGCTAAGGGTACTTAAACCACAGCGCCATTAATTAACGGCGCTGTGGAAAAAGTAAATAGCGCCCCCTAGAGTCGGATTTTCTCTGGGGTCTCAGTTGCCGAGGGTAGCCGAGACCCCAGAGAACATGATTCGGGGGGTTTTTACCGAGCCCCGAGTTGCGATCGCCGGTAATTAACCGTTTACCGGCGGTCGGAACAAAAAAAAAAAACGCGATTTGCCATTTAATTTCTCTGTCCTCCGATGTGATCGCACATCGGAGGACAGAGAAATGGGGTCCCCGATAGCCCCCCAATACTCACCTATCTCCCCCAGTGCTCCTCGTGGCTCCCGATGGGCGCCGCCATCTTTTTCCGGGTAAAAAATGGCGGGCGCATGCGCAGTGCGCCCGCCGCCCGGCACTCGGAAGATCTTTGGGGTCTCGGCTGCCGGGGGTAGCCGAGACCCCAAAGAACATGATCGGGGTCGGTTCTTACCGACCCCTGTTTTGCGATCACCGGTAATTAATTGTTTACCGGCGACCGCAAAAAAAAAAAAAATCGATTTCATTCTCTGTCCTCTGATGTGATCGCACATCAGAGGACAGAGAAATAGGGGGATTCGGGGACCCTGTTATACTTACCGGTGTCCCTGGGTCCTCCTGCTTCTTCTGCTGGCCGCCAGCTTCTTGCTCCGGTAAGAAAATGGCGGGCGCATGCGCAGTGCGCCCGCCATGATCTGCCGGCTGGCAGAGGAAGATTCTTCCACTTGTTTTATTTTGGTCACTGTGAGATCCTATCACAGTGATCAAAATAAAAAAATAGTAAATAACCCCCCCCCTTTATCACCCCCTTAGTAAGGAAAAAATAATAAAATTAAAAAAAGTATGAATTTCTATTTTACAATTAGGGTTAGGGTAGGGTTAGGGTTAGGGATAGGGTTAGGGTTAGGGATAGGGTTAGGGTTAGGGGTAGGGTTAGGATATGTGCACACGTAGAATGGTTCTCTGTGGATTTTTCAGCAGCGGATTTGATAAATCCGCAGGGCCAAAACGCTGCGTTTTTCCTGCGGATATACTGTGGTTTTTGTGCGGATTCCCCTGCGGTTTTCTATTATGGAGCAGGTGTAAAACCGCTGCGGAATCCGCAGAAAGAATTGACATGCTGCGGAATGTAAACCGCTGCGTTTTCGCATGTTTTTTTCCGCAGCATGGGCACAGTGTTTTATGTTTCTCATAGGTTTACATTGTACTGTAAACTCATGGGAAACTGCTGCGGACCCGCAGCTGCAGAAACGCTGCGGATCCGCATCAAATTCCGCAACGTGTGCACATAGCCTTAAGGTTAGGGCTAGGCATAGGGCTTGAGTTAGGGTTAGGGCTAGGGTTAGGGTTAGAGCTAGGATTAGGATTAGAGCTAGGGTTAGGGCTAGGGTTAGGGTTGGGGCTAAAGTTAGGGTTAGGGTTGGGGCTAGGTTTAGGGCTAAAGTTAGGGTTAGAGTTGGGATTAGGGTTTGGATTAGGGTTGGCATTAGGGTTACATTTGGGATTAGGGTTAGGTTTGGGATTAGGGTTAAGGCTAGGGTTGGGATTAGGGATAGGGGTGTATTGGGATTAGGGTTAGGTTTTGAGGTTAGGGTTGAGATTAGGATTAGGGGTGTGTTGGGTTTAGGGTTTTGATTAGGGTTATGGTTAGCTTTGGGATTAGGGTTAGGGGTGTTTTGGGGGTTAGGGTTGTGATTAGGATTATAGATCGGGTTGGGATTAGGGTTAGGGGTGTGTTGGGGTTAGGGTTGGAGTTAGAATTGGGTGGTTTCCACTGTTTAGGTACATCAGGGGGTCTCTAAACGCCACAGCCAATTTTGCGCTCAAAAAGTCAAATGGTGCTCCCTCCCTTCTGAGCTCTGCCGTGCGCCCAAACAGTGGTTTACCCCCACATATGGGGCATCAGCGTACTCGGGATAAATTGGACAACAACTTTTGGGGTCCAATTTCTCCTGTTACCCTTGTGAAAATAAAAACTTGGGGGCTAAAAATCTTTTTTTGTGGAAAAAATATTTTTTTTTTATTTTCACGACTCTGCATTATAAACTTCTGTGAAACACTTGGACATTCAAAGTTCTCACAACACATCTAGATAAGTTCCTTGGGGGGTCTAGTTTCCAAAATGAGGTCATTTGTGGGGGGTTTCTACTGTTTAGGTACATCGGGGGCTCTGCAAACGCAACATAACGCCCACAGACCTGTCATGATCTCTGCAGGCAGAGATCATAGCAAGCCTATAGAGGGACAAGCTCTCGGAAGATGGAACTATACTGACCATGAACTAAGCCTGCCGCGCAACTAGAAATAGCCAGGTAGCATTTCCTATTTAACGCTAGATGCCCAGCTCTGGCCTAAGACCTAAATAGCTAGCAGAGGGAAATATAAGACCTGGCTCACCTCTAGAGAAATATTCCAAAGAAGACAGTAGCCCCCCACATATAATGACGGTGAGTTCAGATGAAACAACAAACGCAGCAGGAAAATAGTCTTAGCAAATTTGAGGTCCGCTTACTAGATAGCAGAAGACAGATAGTATACTTTCATGGTCAGCAGAAAAACACTAACAAAACACCATCCAGAGATTACCTTAAACTCTGGCATTAACTCATAACGCCAGAGTAGCAATCCCTGATCAACGAGAGCTTTCCAGACACAGTAACAAAACTTCAGCTGTGAACTGGAACAAATAGGCAAAACAAAACATGGACAAAAGTCCAACTTATCTAGTAGTAGTCTAGAAGCAGGAACAAGCACTGAGAGGCATCAGATAACATTGTTGACCGGCAAGAAACCACCAGAGAAATGAGCTTAAATAGCGACACCCACTACTGATGGAATCAGGTGAAACAGGAAAGAGGATGACAAGTCCAATTCCACAAGCGGCCACCGGGGGAGCCCAGAATCCAAATTCACAACAGTACCCCCCCCTCAAGGAGGGGGCACCGAACCCTCACCAGATCCACCAGGGCGACCAGGATGAGCCCTATGGAAGGCACGAACAAGATCAGAAGCATGAACATCAGATGCATTGACCCAAGAATTATCCTCCTGGCCGTAACCCTTCCAGTTGACCAGATACTGGAGTTTCCGTCTGGAAACACGAGAGTCCAAAATTTTCTCCACAACGTACTCCAACTCACCCTCAACCAACACCGGAGCAGGAGGCTCAACTGAAGGTACAACAGGTACCTCATACCTGCGCAATAACGACCGATGAAAAACGTTATGAATGGAAAAGGACGCAGGGAGGTCCAAACGGAAAGAAACAGGATTAAGAATCTCCAATATTCTATAAGGGCCGATGAACCGAGGTTTAAACTTAGGAGAAGAGACCCTCATAGGGACAAAACGAGAAGACAACCACACTAAATCTCCAACACAAAGCCGAGAACCAACACGACGATGACGGTTGGCAAAACGCTGAGTCTTCTCCTGGGACAACTTCAAATTGTCCATAACCTGCCCCCAAATGTGATGCAATCTCTCTACCACCGCATCCACTCCAGGACAATCCGAGGATTCCACCTGACCGGAGGAAAATCGAGGGTGAAACCCCGAATTACAGAAAAACGGGGACACCAAGGTGGAAGAACTGGCCCGATTATTGAGGGCGAACTCTGCCAATGGCAAAAAAGCAACCCAATCATCCTGGTCAGCAGAGACAAAACACCTCAGATATGTCTCAAGGGTCTGATTAGTCCGCTCGGTCTGGCCATTAGTCTGAGGGTGAAAAGCAGACGAAAAAGACAAATCTATGCCCATCCTAGCACAGAATGCCCGCCAAAATCTAGACACAAATTGGGTACCTCTGTCAGAAACAATATTCTCAGGAATACCGTGCAATCGGACAACATTCTGAAAAAACAGAGGAACCAACTCAGAAGAAGAAGGCAACTTGGGCAGAGGAACCAAATGGACCATTTTAGAGAAACGGTCACAGACCACCCAGATGACAGACATCTTCTGGGAAACAGGCAGATCTGAAATAAAATCCATCGAGATGTGTGTCCAAGGCCTCTTAGGAATAGGCAAGGGCAACAGCAGTCCGCTAGCCCGAGAACTACAAGACTTGGCCCGAGCACAAACGTCACATGACTGCACAAAGACTCGCACATCTCGTGACAGAGAAGGCCACCAGAAGGATCTTGCCACCAAATCCCTGGTACCAAAAATTCCGGGATGACCTGCCAATGCAGAAGAATGTACCTCAGAGATGACTCTGCTGGTCCAATCATCCGGCACAAACAGTCTATCAGGCGGACAACGATCCGGTCTATCCGCCTGAAACTCTTGCAAGGACCGCCGCAGATCAGGAGAAACGGCCGACAAAATTACTCCCTCCCTAAGGATACCTGTGGGTTCAGAATTACCAGGAGAGTCCGGGTCAAAACTCCTAGAAAGGGCATCTGCCTTAACATTCTTAGAACCCGGTAGGTATGACACCACAAAATTAAAGCGAGAAAAAAATAAAGACCAGCGCGCCTGTCTAGGATTCAGGCGTCTGGCAGTCTCAAGATAAATCAAATTTTTGTGGTCAGTCAATACCACCACCTGATGTCTAGCCCCCTCGAGCCAATGGCGCCACTCCTCAAACGCCCACTTCATGGCCAAAAGCTCCCGATTCCCAACATCATAATTCCGCTCTGCGGGCGAAAATTTGCGAGAAAAGAAGGCACAAGGCCTAATGACGGAGCAGTCGGAACCTTTCTGCGACAACACTGCCCCAGCTCCGATCTCCGAAGCGTCAACCTCAACCTGAAAAGGCAGATTCACATCAGGCTGACGCAACACAGGGGCAGAGGCAAAACGGCGCTTAAGCTCCTGAAAGGCCTCTACAGCATGAGGGGACCAATTAGCAACATCAGCGCCTTGTCCGGTCAAACTGTCATGATCTCTGCAGGCAGAGATCATAGCAAGCCTATAGAGGGACAAGCTCTCGGAAGATGGAACTATACTGACCATGAACTAAGCCTGCCGCGCAACTAGAAATAGCCAGGTAGCATTTCCTATTTAACGCTAGATGCCCAGCTCTGGCCTAAGACCTAAATAGCTAGCAGAGGGAAATATAAGACCTGGCTCACCTCTAGAGAAATATTCCAAAGAAGACAGTAGCCCCCCACATATAATGACGGTGAGTTCAGATGAAACAACAAACGCAGCAGGAAAATAGTCTTAGCAAATTTGAGGTCCGCTTACTAGATAGCAGAAGACAGATAGTATACTTTCATGGTCAGCAGAAAAACACTAACAAAACACCATCCAGAGATTACCTTAAACTCTGGCATTAACTCATAACGCCAGAGTAGCAATCCCTGATCAACGAGAGCTTTCCAGACACAGTAACAAAACTTCAGCTGTGAACTGGAACAAATAGGCAAAACAAAACATGGACAAAAGTCCAACTTATCTAGTAGTAGTCTAGAAGCAGGAACAAGCACTGAGAGGCATCAGATAACATTGTTGACCGGCAAGAAACCACCAGAGAAATGAGCTTAAATAGCGACACCCACTACTGATGGAATCAGGTGAAACAGGAAAGAGGATGACAAGTCCAATTCCACAAGCGGCCACCGGGGGAGCCCAGAATCCAAATTCACAACACAGACCATTCTATCAAAGTCTGCATTCCAAAACGGCGCTCCTTCCCTTCCGAGCTCTGACATGCGCCCAAACAGTGGTTTATCCCCCATATATGGCGTATCAGCCTACTCAGCATAAATTGCACAATAAATTTTGGGGTCCAATTTCTCCTGTTACCCTTGTGAAAGTAAAAATTTGGAGGTGAAAAGATCATTTTTGTGGAAAAAATATGATTTTTTTTATTTTCATGGCTCTACATTATAAACTTTTGTGAAGCAGTTGGGGGTTCATAGTGCTCACCACACATCTAGATAAACTATTTTGGGGGACTAGTTTCCAAAATGGGGTCACTTGTGGGGGGTTTCTACTGTTTAGGTACATCAGGAGCTCTGCAAATGCAACATGACACCCGCAGACCATCCCATCAAAGTCTGCATTCCAAGCGGCGCTCCTTCCCTTCCGAGCCCTAATGGGTACCCAAACAGTGCCCCCCCCCACATATGAGGTATCAGCGTACTCAGAACAAACTGGTTAACAGATTTTGGGGTCCAATGTCTCCTGTTACCCTTGAGAAAATAAAAAACTGCAGGCTAAAAAATCATTTTTGAGGGAAAAAAAGGATTTTTTATTTTCACAGCTCTACGTTATAAATTTCTGTGAAGCACTTGGGGGTTTAAAGTGCTCACCACACATCTAGATACGTTCCTTAAGGGGTCTAGTTTCCAAAATGGGGTCACTTGTGGGGGGTTTCTGCTGTTTAGGCACATCAGGGGCTCTCCAAACTCGACATGGTGTCCGATCTCAATTCCAGCCAATTCTACATTGAAAAAGTAAAACGGCACTCCTTCTCTTCCAAGCTCTGTGGGGCGCCCAAACAGTGGTTTACCCCCACACATGGGGTATCGACGTACTCAGGAGAAATTGCACAACAACTTTTGTGGTCTAGTTTCTTCTGTTACCCTTGTCAAAATAAAAATTTTGGAGCAAAAATATCATTTTTGTAGAAAAAATGCGATTTTTTATTTTCACGGCTCTACGTTATAAACTTCCGTGAAGCACCTGGGGGTTTAAAGTGCTCACCACACATCTAGATAAGTTCCTTAAGGGGTCTAGTTTCCAAAATGGGGTCATTTGTGGGATTTCCACTCTTTAGGCAAATCAGGGGCTCTCCAAACCCGACATGGCGTCTGATCTCAATTCCAGCCAATTCTACATTGAAAAAGTAAAACGGCGCTCCTTCTCTTCCAAGCTTGGCAGTGCGCTCAAACAGTGGTTTACCCCCACACATGGGGTATCGACGTACTCAGGAGAAATTGCACAACAACTTTTGTGGTCTAATTTCTCCTGTTACCCTTGTGAAAATAAAAATTTGGGGGCAAAATGATCATTTCTGTAGAAAAAATGCGATTTTTTATTTTCACGGCTCTACGTTATAAACTTCTGTGAAGCACCTGGGGGTTTAAAGTGCTCACCACACATCTAGTTAAGTTCCTTATGGGGTCTAGTTTCCAAAATGGTGTCACTTGTGGGGGGTTTCCACTGTTTAGGCACATCAGGGGCTCTCCAAACGCGACATGGTGTCCGATCTCAATTCCAGCCAATTCTACATTGAAAAAGTAAAACGGCGCTCCTTCTCTTCCATGCTCTGCGGTGCGTCCAAACAGTGGTTTACCTCCACATATGGGGTATTGGTGTACTCAGGAGAAATTGCACAACAAAATGTATGGTTACATTTCTGTTTTTACACTTGTGAAAATAAAAAAATATGGTTCTGAATTAAAATGTTTGCAAAAAAAGTTAAATGTTCATTTTTTCCTTCCACATTGTTTCAGTTCCTGTGAAGCACGTAAAGGGTTTATAAACTTCTAAACTTCTTGAATGTGGTTTTGAGCACCTTGAGGGGTGCAATTTTTAGAATGGTGTCACACTTGTTTATTTTCTATCATATAGACCCCTCAAAATGACTTCAAATGTGATGTGGTCCCTAAAAAAAAATGGTGTTGTAAAAATGAGAAATTGCTGGTCAACTTTTAACCCTTATAACTCCCTAACAAAAACATTTTGTTTCCAAAATTGTGCTGATGTAAAGTAGACATGTGGGAAATGTTATTTATGAACTATTTTGTGTGACATATCTCTCTGATTTAAGGGCATAAAAATACAAAGTTTGAAAATTGCAAAATTTAAATTTTTTTTGCCATATTTCCATTTTTTTTCATAAATAATCGCAAGTAATATCGAAGAAATGTTACCATTAATATGAAGTACAATATGTCATGAAAAAACAATCTCAGAATCAGCGGGATCCGTTAAAGCGTTCCAGAGTTATAACCTCATAAAGTGACAGTGGTCAGAATTGTAAAAATTGGCCCGGTCATTAACCCCTTAAGCCCGTATGACGTACTATACCATCGAGGTGGGGTGGGCCTTAATTCCCGGTGACGGGATAGTACGTCATACGCGATCGGCCGCGCTCACGGGGGGAGCGCGGCCGATCGCGGCCGGGTGTCGGCTGCATATCGCAGCTGACATCCGGCACTATGTGCCAGGAGCGGTCACGGACCGCCCCCGGCACATTAACCCCCGGCACACCGCGATCAAACATGATCACGGTGTACCGGCGGTACAGGGAAGCATCGCGCAGGGAGGGGGCTCCCTGCGTGCTTCCCTGAGACGATCGGTACAAGGTGATGTACTCACCTCGTACCGAACGTCTTCTCCCTGCAGGCCCCGGATCCAAAATGGCCGAGGGGCTGTATCCGGGTCCTGCAGGGAGCACTTCCGGGTCAGAGCAGGCTGCAGATGAAAGCTGCAGCCTGCTCCGATGAAAGTATGATCGCGGATCTAATAGAGTGCTGTGCACACTATCAGATCTGCGATCTGTGATGTCCCCCCCTGGGACAAAGTAAAAAAGTAAAAAAAAAAATTTCCACATGTGTAAAAAAAAAAATAAAAAAATTCCTAAATAAATAATAATAATAAAAAAAATATTATTCCCATAAATACATTTCTTTATCTAAAAAAACCAAACAAAAACAATAAAAGTACACATATTTAGTATCGCCGCGTCCGTAACGACCCAACCTATAAAACTGGCCCACTAGTTAACCCCTTCAGTAAACACCGTAAGAAAAAAAAAAAAATGAGGCAAAAAACAACGCTTTATTACCATACCGCCGAACAAAAAGTGGAATAACACGCGATCAAAAAGACGGATATAAATAACCATGTTACCGCTGAAAACGTCATCTTGTCCCACAAAAAACGAGCCGCCATACAGCATCATCAGCAAAAAAATAAAAAAGTTATAGTCCTCAGAATAAAGCGATGCCAAAATAATTATTTTTTCTATAAAATAGTTTTTATCGTATAAAAGCGTCAAAACATAAAAAAATGATATAAATGAGGTATCGCTGTAATCGTACTGACCCGACGAATAAAACTGCTTTATCAATTTTACCAAGCGCAGAACGGTATAAACGCCTCTCCCAAAAGAAATTCATGAATAGCTGTTTTTTGGTTATTCTGCCTCACAAAAATCGGAATAAAAAGTGATAAAAAATGGTCACGTGTCTGAAAATGTTACCAATAAAAACGTCAACTCGTCCCGCAAAAAACAAGACCTCACATGACTCTGTGGACCAAAATGTGGAAAAATTATAGGTCTCAAAATGTGGAGACGCAAAAACTTTTTTGCTATAAAAAGCGTCTTTTATTCTGGTTTCACACTTGCGTTTTTATCTGCATGCGTTTTTTAAAAAAACCGCATGTGTGAAAAAATGCATGTAAACGCGGTAAAACGCATGCGTTTTTATAGAAAAACACAAGAAAACAAGAAAAAAACAAAAAACCCTAACCCTACCCCTAACCCTACCCCTAACCTGAAATACGTGGCACTGAAATACGTGGCACTGAAATATACGTTTATATACGTATATACGTATATAAGTGCCACGATATTTCAGTGGCCACGTATATAAGTGCCACGTATTTAAGTGCCACGTATTTAAGTGCCACGTATTTCAGTGCCACGTATTTACGTGCCACGTATTTACGTGCCACGTATTTTTCAGTGCCTGAAATACGTGGCACTGAAATACGTGGCACTGAAATATCGTGGCACTGAAATATCGTGGCACTGAAATTTCGTGGCACTGAAGTATTTACGTGCCACGTATTTTTCAGTGCCTGAAATACGTGGCACTGAAATACGTGGCACTGAAATACGTGGCACTGAAATATCGTGGCACTGAAATACGTGGCACTGAAATACGTGGCACTTAAATACGTGGCACTTAAATACGTGGCTCTTAAATACATGGCACTTATATACGTGGCACTTATATACGTGGCACTTATGACTGTCAGAAAATGTTCAGTAAACGGTTAGGGGTGAGGTTAGGGGTAGGGTTTCAGGTAGAATTGGGGAGTTTCCACTGTTCAGGCACATCAGGGGCTCTCCAAACGCGACATGGCGTCCAATCTCAATTCCAGCCAATTCTGCGTTGAAAAAGTAAAACAGTGCTCCTTCCCTTCCGAGCTCTCCCGTGCGTCCAAAAAGGGGTTTACCCCAACATATGGGGTATCAGCGTACTAGGGACAAATTGAACAACAACTTCTGGGGTCCAAGTTCTCTTGTTATCCTTGGGAAAATAAAAATTTGGGGGGCTAAAAATCATTTTTGTGGGAAAAAAAATATGTTTTATTTTCACGGCTCTGCGTTGTAAACTGTAGTGAAACACTTGGGGGTTCAAAGTTCTCACAACACATCTAGATAAGTTCCTTGGGAGGTCTAGTTTCCAATATGGGGTCACTTGTGGGGGGTTTGTACTATTTGGGTACATCAGGGGCTCTGCAAATGCAACGTGACGCCTGCAGACCAATCCATTTAAGTCTGCATTCCAAATGGCGCTCCTTCCCTTCCGAGCTCTGTCATGCGCCCAAACAGTGGTTCCCCCCCACATAGGGGGTATCAGCGTACTCAGGACAAATTGGACAACAACTTTTAGGGTCCAATTTATCCTGATACCCTTGTGAAAATACAAAACTGGGGGCTAAAAAATCATTTTTGTGAAAAAAAAAATAATTTTTATTTTCACGGCTCTGCCTTATAAACTGTAGTGAAACACTTGGGGGTTCAAAGTTCTCACAACACATCTAGATAAGTTCCTTGGGGGGTCTAGTTTCCAATATGGGGTCACTTGTGGGGGGTTTGTACTGTTTGGGTACATCAGGGGCTCTGCAAATGCAACGTGACGCCTGCAGACCAATCCATTTAAGTCTGCATTCCAAATGGCGCTCCTTCCCTTCCGAGCTCTGTCATGCGCCCAAACAGTGGTTCCCCCCCACATAGGGGGTATCCGCGTACTCAGGACAAATTGGACAACAACTTTTAGGGTCCAATTTATCCTGATACCCTTGTGAAAATACAAAACTGGGGGCTAAATTTCATTTTTGTGAAAAAAAAAATAATTTTTATTTTCACGGCTCTGCGTTATAAACTGTAGTGAAACACTTGGGGGTTCAAAGCTCTCAAAACACATCTAGATAAGTTCCTTAGGGGGTCTACTTTCCAAAATGGTGTCACTTGTGGGGGGGTTTAATGTTTAGGCACATCAGGGGCTCTCCAAACGCAACATGGCATCCCATCTTAATTCCAGTCAATTTTGCATTGAAAAGTAAAATAGCGCTTCTTCCCTTCTGAGCTCTGCTATGCGCCCAAACAATGGTTTACACCCACATATGGGGTATCGTCGTACTCAGGACAAATTGCACAACAACTTTTATGGTCTAATTTCTTCTCTTACCCTTGGGGAAATAAAAAAATGGGGGTGAAAAGATCATTTTTGTGAAAAAATATGATTTTTTATTTTTACGGCTCTGCATTATAAACTTCTGTGAAGCACTTGTTGGGTCAAAGTGCTCAACACACATCTAGATAAGTTCCTTAAGGGGTCTACTTTGCAAAATGGTGTCACTCGTGGGGGGTTTCAATGTTTAGGCACATTAGGGGCTCTCCAAACGCAACATGGCGTCCCATCTCAATTCCAGTCAATTTTGCATTGAAAAGTCAAATGGCGCTCCTTCCCTTCTGAGCTCTGCCCTGCGCCCAAACAATGGTTTACACCCACATATGGGGTATCAGTGTACTCAGGACAAATTGCACAACAATTTTTGGGGTCCAATTTCTTCTCTTACCCTTGGGAAAATAAAAAATTGGGGGTGAAAAGATCATTTTTGTGAAAAAATATGATTTTTTATTTTTACGGCTCTGCATTATAAACTTCTGTAAAGCACTTGTTGGGTCAAAGTGCTCACCACACATCTAGATAAGTTCCTTAGGGGGTCTACTTTCCAAATGGTGTCACTTGTTAGGGGTTTCAATGTTTAGGCACATCAGGGGCTCTCCAAATGCAACATGGCGTCCCATCTCAATTCCAGTCAATTTTGCATTGAAAAGTCAAATGGCGCTCCTTTGCTTCCAAGCTCTGCCATGCGCCCAAACTGTGGTTTACCCCCACATATGGGGTATCAGCGTACTCAGGACAAATTGTACAACAACTTTTGGGGTCTATTTTCTCCTGTTACCCTTGGTAAAATAAAACAAATTGGAGCTGAAATAAATTTTGTGTGAAAAAAAGTTAAATGTTCATTTTTATTTAAACATTCCAAAAATTCCTGTGAAACACCTGAAGGGTTAATAAACTTCTTGAAAATGGTTTTGAGTACCTTGAGGGGTGCAGTTTTTAGAATGGTGTCACACTTGGGTATTTTCTATCATATAGACCCGTCAAAATGACTTCAAATGAGATGTGGTCCCTAAAAAAAAATGGTGTTGTAAAAATGAGAAATTGCTGGTCAACTTTTAACCCTTATAACTCCGTCACAAAAAAAAATTTTGGTTCCAAAATTGTGCTGATGTAAAGTAGACATGTGGGAAATGTTATTTATTAAGTATTTTGTGTGACATATGTCTGTGATTTAAGGGCATAAAAATTCAAAGTTGGAAAATTGCAAAATTTTCAAAATTTTCGCCAAATATTCGTTTTTTTCACAAATAAACGCAAGTTATATCGAAGAAATTTTACCACTAACATGAAGTACAATATGTCACGAGAAAACAATGTCAGAATCGCCAAGATCCGTTGAAGCGTTCCAGAGTTATAACCTCATAAAGGGACAGTGGTCAGAATTGTAAAAATTGGCCTGGTCATTAACGTGCAAACCACCCTCGGGGCTTAAGGGGTTAAATACCAAATTGGCTCTGTCACTAAGGGGTTAAAAATAATAAAAAAAAGAAAAAAAACCGCAACATTCTTACCTTCCGGCGTCCCGCGCAGCGTTACCGATGCTCGCGATGATCCCAGCAGCTAGCGTTCCCATGGATGCATTGCGTGCAATGACCTCGACGAGACCGCATCGTCATCGGGTCAATTCGCAATGCATTACTGGGAACGCCAGCTGCCGGGATCATCGCGAGCATCGGTAACGCTTTTTTTTAACATTATATCTTGTTACTATTGACGCTGCCTGTGCAGCATCAATAGTAAAAAGAGAGAGAGCGAGAGAGAATTTCCCTGACGGGAAATTCTTCCACGCATGCTCAGTTTGAAAAAACGACACCCGTCGCTGGATTCCTGCCTTTCACAGTCAGCGACGGATCCTGTGTCCATAGGCTTCCATTGTAGCCAACAACAGACAGCGCAGGATCCATCGCTGAGCAATTTTCCGACGTGCAGAATAAACGTTCCTCTGTGCGTTGTCTCCGCCTGACGGACAGCAATTTTCCGACGGATCCAGCGCACGACGGATGAAACGGATGGCCATCCGTCACAATCGCTAATACAAGTCTATGGGAAAAAACAGGATCCAGCAGAAAAATTTGCTGGATCCTGTTTTTTCAAAACTTGACGGATTTTGACGGGAGGAAAAAGACGGAAGTGTGAAAGAGGCCTAATAGAAGCCGGCAGCGGCAGTGGGTGATGTGAAGGAGCTGCGCCTGCACTCCCCATCACCTGTGCAGTCTGCCAGCCGGTGCTGGCTATACAATAAAGTGTGCACTGCTCCCCGCAGCTATGAGCATGCAGGCACAAATAAAGGAGGCAGGGGCTGGGGGCGGGGCCCACCGGAGGATTGTCCGGTGTCCCGGTGCCCCAGTCTGACCCTGCTCCCAGGGGGTTCTCAGAACTTTGTAAAATGTGGTTGTGAAAATGAAAATTACATGTTCTTCTGCTAAAATGTTGTTTTAGCTCCAAATTTGTAATTTTCCCAATGGATAAATAGCAATATAGCAATAACAATATGTTCGCTTGTGGGGGTATTTATCCATTGGGAAAATTACAAATTTGGAGCTAAAACAACATTTTAGCAGAAGAACATGTAATTTTCATTACATGTTACACTCATACATTTGGGTTTAGGCTGTAACTTTTTACATTTTTTATTAATTAGCCATATTAACCCATTTCCGATATCGGGCGTAATCAAATTCCCTCCCATTGAAGTGGGCATCGACATGGAAAAAAGAGTGGGCACCACTTTATCCAATGTAATTAATCAATTAGCCAGATGCTACTCAATGCGCAACCAAGTTTGTGGAAAGATAAAGAAAAAGAGCAGAAAGTATAGTGCACACAAGGCAATAAACGCCTTTATTACCAACAATGCCAAGTTAGACAACAACATACAATTAATAACAATTAACATCATAGTGGAGCGACATGCGAGACAATGCAGGCGAGTAAGAAATGTGCAAAAAATGGTAAGATATTAAATCATCCCAAAAGCATTCCACATTACAAATACATAGCAGAAACAATATTTGTGAATCCATTCGACTCATGTATTAAAGGATTCCATAAACTGCAGAACACAGAATGTTGTTACTGTCCTTGTCTGCCCCTGCTCTAAGCGAAATGTTGGTGAAACATCTCAGGAAATGCTGACAGCGACATAGATCAAACAGAAGTTTGGCTAAGGGCTCATTTCCACATGCGAGGCACACAGAGGCACACGTCCGTATCTCGCATGTGGAAACCAAGCTCTGGCGCCGGCACTTTGGAGCGGAGCTGTGCAGCTCCATGTGTTCCTATGCGGCCGCACGCTCCGCTCTGGAGTGCCGGCGCCACAGCTTGGTTTCCACATGCGAGATACGGACGTGTGCCTCGCATGTGGAAATGAGCCCTTAATCAGATGTGGCAAAAGGGAAAACTAGAACTCCTGGAGCCCCCCATTGTTTGGGGCATCATGCAGGACTTACAAGGGGTGTAAAGGTATTGGGCCTTCAAAAAGTAAGACCTAATATGTGTAGACAGGATCGGCAAGGAGAACTTCTGAGAATGGAATCCGGTGGATTTATGACCGTAATTCTGTGAGGCCATTTGGTATTAATGAAGATTTCACCTTCCCAGCTTTCTCAGGACTTCATTCTTCCCCTGTCCCCCCCCCCCCTCCATTTATTGTTACCAGTTGTTATCTCTCCCATATATGACGTTATTGGTTCCATGCATTGCCTGCGCCCACATGTGGAGCTGTGGAGATAGTGCAGAGAACGTGGGGGGAGGTTATTTTATATGTTTGAGCAATTCTATCACAGGACAATAGGAGGACGACGAGAGGGTCGGGTTCTTTTAGGGACCAGCAGAAGATATTTAACCCCTTAGTGACAGAGCCAATTTGGTACTTAATGACCAGGCCAATTTTTACAATTCTGACCACTGTCACTTTATGAGGTTATAACTCTGGAATGCTTCAACGGATCCTGCTGATTCTGAGATAGTTTTTTTCATGACATATTGTACTTCATGTTAGTGATAACATTTCTTTGATATTACTTGCGATTATTTATGAAAAAAACAGAAATATGGCAAAAAAAATTAAAATTTTGAAATTTTCAAACTTTCTATTTTTATCCCCTTAAATCAGAGAGATATGTCACAAAAAAATAGTTAATAAATAACATTTCCCACATCTACTTTACATCAGCACAATTTTGGAAACAACATTTTTTTTTGTTAGGGAGTTATAAGGGTTAAAAGTTGACCAGCAATTTCTCATTTTTACAACACCATTTTTTTTTTAGGGACCACGTCACATTTGAAGTCATTTTGAGGGGTCTATATGATAGAAAATAACCAAGTGTGACACCATTCTAAAAACTGCACCCCTCAAGGTGCTCTAAACCACATTCAAGAAGTTTATTAACCCTTTACGTGCTTCACAGGAACTGAAACAATGTGGAAGGCAAAAATGAACATTTAACTTTTTTTTGCAAACATTTTACTTCAGAACCATTTTTTTTATTTTCACAAGTGTAAAAACAGAAATTTAACCATAAATGTTGTTGTTCAATTTCTCCTGAATAAGCCGATACCCCATATGTGGGGGTAAACCACTGTTTGGGCGCACCGCAGAGCTTGGAAGAGAAGGAGCACCGTTTGACTTTTTCAATGCAGAATTGGCTGGAATTGAGATCGGACGCCATGTCGCGTTTCGGGAGCCCCTAATGTGCCTAAACAGTGGAAACCCCCCACAAGTGACCCCATTTTGGAAACTAGACCCCTTAAGGAACTTAACTAGATATGTGGTGAGCACATTAGACCCCCAGGTGCTTCTCAGAAGTTTATAACGTAGAGCCGTGAAAATAAAAAATCACATTTTTTCTACAAAAATGATCTTTTTGCCCCCAAATTTTTATTTTCACAAGGGTAACAGGAGAAATTAGACCACAAAAGTTGTTGTGCAATTTCTCCTGAGTACATCGATACCCCATATGTTGGGGTAAACCACTGTTTGGGCGCACTGCAGAGCTTGGAAGAGAAGGAGTGCCGTTTTACTTTTTCGATGTAGAATTGGCTGGAATTGAGATCAGACGCCATGTCGCATTTGGAGAGCCCCTGATGTGCCTAAACAGTGGAATCCCCCCACAAGTGACACCATTTTGGAAACTAGACCCCCCAAGGAACTTATGTAGATGTGTGGTGAGCACTTTAAACCCCCAGTTGCTTCACGGAAGGCAATAGCGTAGAGCCGTGAAAATAAAAAGTTGCATTTTTTCTACAAAAATGATCTTATTGCCCCCCAATTTTTATTTTGACAAGGGTAACAGGAGAAATCAGACCACAAACGTTGTTGTGAAATTTCTCCTGAGTACATCGATACCCCATATGTGGGGGTAAACCACTGTTTGGGCGCACACCAGAGCTTGGAAAGAAGGAGTGCCGTTTTACTTTTTCAATGTAGAATTGGCTGGAATTGAGATCGGACACCATGTCGCGTTTGGAGTAAACAGTAGAAACCCCCCACAAGAGACCCCATTTTCGAAACTAGACCCCCCCATAGAGCTTATCTAGATGTGTGATGAGCACTATGAACCCCCAACTGCTTCACAGAAGTTTATAATGTAGAGCCATGAAAATAAAAAAAATCATATTTTTTCCACAAAAATGATTTTTCACCCCAAAATTTTTGCTTTCACAAGGGTAACAGGAGAAATTGGACCCCAAAATGTATTGTGCAATTTATGCTGAGTAGGTTGATACCCCATATGTTGGGGTAAACCACTGTTTGGGCGCATGGCAGAGCTCGGAAGAGAAGGAGCGCCGTTTTGGAATGCAGACTTTGATTGAATGGTCTGCGGGCGTTATGTTGCGTTTGCAGAGCCCCCGAAGTACCTAAACAGTAGAAACCCCCCACAAGTGACCCCATTTTGGAAACTAGACCCCCCAAGGAATTTATCTAGATGTGTGGTGAGAACTTTGAATGCCCAAGTGCTTTACAGAAGTTTATAATGCAGAGTCGTGAAAATAAAAATAAATTTTTTTTTCCACAAAAAAGATTTTTAAGCCCCCAAATTTTTATTTTGACAAGGGTAACAAGAGAAATTGGACCCCAAAAGTTGTTGTCCAATTTGTCCTGAGTACACTGATACCCCATGTGTGGGGGGACCACTGTTTGGGTGCACGGCAGAGCTCGTAAGGGAAGGAGCGCCGTTTTGGAATGCAGACTTTGATATAATGGTCTGCGGGCGTTATGTTGCGTTTGCAGAGCCCCCGATGTACCTAAACAGTAAAAAAAAACACAAGTGACCCCATTTTGGAAACTAGACCCCACAAGGAATGTATCTAGATGTGTGGTGAGAACTTTGAATGCCCAAGTGCTTCACAGAAGTATATAATGCAGAGTGGTGAAAATAAAATATTTTTTTCCAACAAAAAAGATTTTTTAGCCCCCAAGTTTCACAAGGGTAACAGGAGAAATTGGACCCCAAAAGTTGTCCAATTTATCCCGAGTACGCTGATGTCCCATATGTGGGGGTAAACCACTGTTTGGGTGCCCGGCAGAGCTCGGAAGGGAGGGAGCACCATTTGACTTTTTGAGCGCAAAATTGGCTGTGGCGTTTAGAGACCCCCTGATGTACCTAAACAGTGGAAACCCCCCAAATCTAACTCCAACCCTAACCCCAATACACCCCTAACCCTAATGCCAACCCGATCCATAATCCTAATCACAACCCTAAGGATAATCGCAACCCTGACCCCAGAACAACCATAGCCCTAATCAGAACCCTAAATCCAACACACCCCTAATCCTAATCTCAACCCTAACCTCAAACCTAACCCTAATCCCAATACACCCCTAATCCCAACCCTAACCTTAACCCTAATCCCAAACCTAACCCTAATCCCAAACGTAACTCTAATGCCAACCCTAATCCAAACCCTAATCCCAACTCTAAGCCTAACTTTAGCCGCAACCCTAGTCCTAACTTTAGCCCCAACCCTAGCCCTAACATTAGCCCCAACCCTAACCCTAACTTTAGCCCTAACCCTAAATTTAGCCCCAACTCTAACCCTAGCCCTCACTTTAGCCCCAACCCTAACCCTAAATTTAGCCCCAACCCTAACCCTAAATTTAGCCCCAACTCTAACTCTAGCCCTAACTTTAGCCCCAACCCTAAACTTAGCCCCAACTCCTCTAGCTGCCGGCCGGCAGATCATGGCGGGCGCACTGCGCATGCGCTCACCATTTTCTTACAGAAGGAAGAAGCCGGCGGCCAGAAGAGGACACAGGAGGACCCAGGGACACCGGTAAGTATGATAGGGTCCCCGAATCCCCGTATTTCTCTGTCCTCTGATGTGCGATCACATCAGAGGACAGAGAATGACACATCGCTTTTTTTTTTTGCGGTCGCCGGTAAAGTTAATTACCGGCGATCGCAAAACAGGGATCAGTAAAAAGCGACCCTGATCATGTTCTTTGGGGTCTCGGCTACCCCCAGCAGCCGAGACCCCAAAGATCTCCCGGGTGCCGGCTGGCGGGCGCACTGCGCATGCGCCCGCCATTTTTTTGCCGGAAGATGGCGGCGCCCATCGGGAGCCACGAAGAGCTCCGGGGGAGACAGGTGAGTATCGGGGGGCTATCGGGGGCGATCGGGGACCCCATTTCTCTGTCCTCTGATGTGCGATCACATCGGAGGACAGAGAAATTAAATGGGAAATCGCGGGGTTTTTTTGCGACCGCCGGTAAACGGTTAATTACCGGCGATCGCAACTCGGGGATCGGTAAAATAACCCCAAATCATGTTCTCTGGGGTCTCGGCTACCCCGGTAACCGAGACCCCAGAGAAAGTCCAACTCTGGGGGGCTGTTATGATTGAACTGGTGGTTAGGAGCACTAGAAATGACCAGATGAGCAAACTAGTAATACAGGACGAGCTCTGGGAAGTGGGAGCTCTGCTGACCGCAAGCCCTAATCCTATCACAACAACTAGAAATAGCCGTGGAGCGTTCCTGACTCTGCCTAGACGCCTCTTCACAGCCTAAGAGCTAACTACCCCTAAAGATAGAAAATACAGCCTACCTTGCCTCAGAGAAATTCCCCAAAGAAATAGGCAGCCCCCCACATATATTGACTGTGAGTTAAGATGGAAGTCACAAACACAGGAATGAAATAGGTTTCAGCATAGGAGGCCAGACTTAACTAAACAGACTGAGAATAGAAAAGGTATCTTTGCGGTCAGCATAAAAAACTAACAAAAAACCACGCAGAGTGTGCAAAAGAAACCACCGCACCGACTTACGGCGGTGGTGCCACTCTGCATCCCAGAGCTTCCAGCTAACAGAACAAAATCATGATAGTAAGCTGGACAAAAAAAACAGTGGTAACAAATAAGCTAGCAGAGACTTAGCTTTTGCTGAAGTAGACAGGTCATCTGAAAGATCCAAGAGAACTGAACCAGTACTAGGACATTGACAGCTGGCACCAAGTAACGATCTGAGTGGAGTTAAATAGAGCAGCCAGCCAAGGCCTAAACGAGATCAGCTGGAGAAGGAACCTCAGAACCAGCATCTCCACTCACAGCCACCAGAGGGAGTCCATGGACAGATTCCCCGAAGTACCATTCATAACCACAGGAGGGAGTTCGAGAACAGAATTCACAACAGGGGCGCTATTCACTTTTTCCACAGCGCCGTTAATTAACGGCACTGTGGTTTAAGTACCCTTAGCCGCCGCCGTTAAAAGGCGTATCGGCGGTCGTTAAGGGGTTAAATAAGTGTACAGATAAAGGATTGAATATAGAAGGGAGGTTGTTTTTGTTTGTTTTTTTGGGGGGTGGTATGGCACTTATCTGGTGAATGGGTAAAATTTATTTATGTTTTGTTGTTTTTGTGTTATTTGGTTTTATATATATATATTTTTTCTTTTTTTTCTTTTTGGGAGGGATGTCATTCTCACACGTACAATGATTTTTGCTTTTTGTGTCTTGTTTTTTGCAATTTGTTACTTACACAATGCGCATGCGCGGATGGAACTGTATTCTTGTCTTGCTTTGGAAATTGATATGTAAACTATTTATGCGCAAACCACTTGTTATTCATGTTTTCAGTTGCGCACGCGCATTGTGCATCCTTTCTTGTTCCGGGAATTGATACACAAATGTTTTAGATGTTTTGCAATGTTTGGGCGTGATCTGCGCATGCACCGACTGAGCTCCTCCTCCGGGATCTGACACACAACCTGTTTTTCCTGCTTTATGGAACGCACTTGATTCACTCAGCACGTGTGCACTGACCATTGGGCTTATCCACCGCATGTGACTGGAGTCTCTCAGTGGACGCCGCGCACCTGTGTCGGCGACTCCTGATTGGCCTGGCGGCCTCGACCAATCAGAGACGCGGGATTTCCAGGACAGACAGACAGACGGAAAAACCCTTAGACAATTATATATATAGATGGAGCATCATGTGTGGCCATTATACAGTATTGAGCATCATGTGGGATCATTATACAGTATGGAGAACTGTGTGTGGCCATTATACAGTATGGAGCACTATGTGTGGCCATTATACAGTATGGAGCACTATGTGTGGCCATTATACAGTATGGAGCACTGTGTGGCCATTATACATTATGGAGCATCATGTGTGGCCATTATACAGCATTGAGCATCATGTGATATGGAAATTTGGGTTGGATAAATTTATCCCTGTGTGTGCTGCGGCCGCTCCCAATAAGACTGAGTATTTTGAGCGCTCAAGGAATGAGACTGCACACCACTGTTGTGTCAATAACATTCCATCAATACTGATACTTTATTGTACATACATAGTTCATAGTTTTATATTTTCATATAGAAAGGAGTGGTTAGGGGTTCTTAGGGGTGGTTAGTTAATTACGATATTGTCTAGCTCCTCTGTCATTGGTTATCTAAACATATATGGAATATTATGATTAATGCACATATGGGTGCTGATTAAGCAACTAAAATGTAGCTCTGCATCTAGGACAAAGTTGAGACATCTGATCAGCACTTAATACATCTGGCATTGTTCCGCTTTTGAGATGGAAAACCCCATACAATCTGTCTGGCTTATATCAGTTTATGTCAGCCATTTTAAACCATTGATTATAATGTATATATTAGCTGTGAGTATATGAGTATATATGATTATAGAGGAGCATACATGCAAGTGAGATCTACATGACATATATATTTCTATCACAAGCCCCCCTTAGATATCACTTGCCCTAATCCTAGCCTCCTGTCCCAAAGCGCTGCAACTCTTTTGTGCTGCCGGTGAACTGACACAAGCCTAATGCCTGCGCCCCACTCCGTACAGACTTTTCACAAATGGGCGGTCAGGAGATCTGTCCCTAACGGGGGTTCGTTGCAATCAGTCTCTTTGTCAATAGCATGTGTAGTGTATTCTTTATCAGGTAGGTCATCTATTCGGTCAGGCAGGGCATCCACAACATCATTCTGGCTTGGGTGTCATCTTCTGGTAGGGGAGCTTTCTTGCAATACGATGAGTGGATCCAAGTGGGTCTTCCCTCCAGTTTCACAGAGTTTGGTGTCATCAGCAGCACTTGAACAGGACCATCAAATCTGGGATAGAGTGGTGGTCTCCTTACAAACTTTTTCACCAACACCCAGTCTCCTGGCTTCAAGGAGTGCGTACCGGACACTGAATCTGGATCTGGCAATGAAGAAAAAAACTCGAGAATGGATGTTAGCAAGTTTCTTGGAGACTTCAATTTACATAAGCAGACAAAGTATCATATTACATAGTCAGCTGCTGAGGGAAAGGATACCCCTAACCTGGGACTAGACACAAACAAAATTTCATATGGTGACAGCTTTTCTGGGCCTCTGGGAGTGTGCCTAACACTGAGTAGTGTGATTGGGAGTGTGTAGGCCTAAGTCTGACCCTACTGCTGACTAGATCTCTCCGTGTGAGATTTGCTGTGAATGCGGGTCCCTGGTCACTCTCTATCACTTCTGGGACCCCATAGCTGCATATCTCGTCTCTGAAAGTAGCTTCTTTGCAGTAGTCTTTGCTGACTGGTTCCTCAATGGGAAAGCTTCTGGCCATCCTGAGAACACGTCCACAACCACAAGGGCATATTCGAAACCTCCACTTGGCGGCATCTGGATGTGGTCTATCTGGATCCTCTGGAAGGGGTACAGTGGTCTGGCAAGACGATGTGTGGGAACTTTTTTTTTTTCCATTCTTCCAGGGTTGCATTTGCCGCAGGTCAGACAGCTGCTAGTGAACTTGGCTGTTAGGGTGGGGTTCCCTGGAGTGAACCAGTAAGCACCAATCGGATCATTCATCTGTGTCTTTAATCTGTGTGTGGGCCCATGTGCCCACTGGACCACCATAGGGTACATGCTTCTGGGTAAACAGGGTTTGTAGTCCATTGAGTATACCCTTCCTTCTTCATGTGTTGCTCCCTTCCGCATCCAGCATTCCTTCTTGTCCTTTGGGGCTTGCTCTTGCAGCTTTTTTGAGCAGATCCTAGGATGTCATCTTGTCAGGTTTCCGGTCTTCAGCCATCCTGCAGTAGCCGTCCGGCTCTACGACCTCTTCCACTTTTTCATATTGTCTTCCCTTGACTGCTTCTTTGGCTGCCATGTCTGCCATGTTGTTGCCTCGTGCCTCTACTGTGTTAAGTTTTCCATGCGCTTTGACTTTTAGTACTACCACAACTTTTGGAAGTTGAAGTGCGTGCAGCAGGTCCTTAATGGCTCCATGATGCTTCACGGTTGTTCCACTTGCTGTGATGAAGTCCATTGCAGTCCAGATGGACCCAAAGTCATATGCTATGCCATGCGAGTACCTCGAATCGGTATACATTTTCGCAGTCTTGTCTTCTGCCATCCGGTAGGCCTTCGTCAGCGCTATCAGTTCTGCTTCCTGGGCTGACAGACTAGGCGGCAGACTTCTGGACCACAGGATCTCTTGATTGCTGGATTGCACTGCACATCCCGTGTGGAATCTTCCTTCATCATCTGCAAATATGGAGCCATCCACATAGAGGATCAACTCTGGGTTGGTCAGTGGCTCTTCTGCCACCTCGGGTAGTCCTTCTGTTTCCTGTTGCTGATGATGCTGAAGCAATCATGGTCATCCGTCCGGAGCAAATTCAGATCCCTGCAGAAGGTATCATGCAGATTATGATCAGACTTTTTATCTGAGGGTCCATATCTGTATCCCCCTTGGCAGTGGGAGCAGAGTGGACGGGTTGAGGACTGTGCATCTGGAGATGGTGACATTGTCAGGCAGCAGTAGGGAGCACTGAGATGTCATGTGGAGTCAGGATTTCCAGTGGATGTCCAAGAATGATGTCAGCAGTCTTGTCCAGGAGGGCGTGTGCTGCAAATACTGCTCTCATGCAGGAGGGGCTCCCCTTGCAACTGGATCCAGGCGAGCTGAAAAGTAGCCTAGAGGTCTCTGTCTTCCCCCGTGAGTCTGTGTCG
The DNA here is from genome assembly GCF_051348905.1 of Ranitomeya variabilis. Classification (NCBI taxonomy): domain Eukaryota; kingdom Metazoa; phylum Chordata; class Amphibia; order Anura; family Dendrobatidae; genus Ranitomeya; species Ranitomeya variabilis. Next base: position 16,946,018 of record NC_135235.1, read on the forward strand.
GGACTCCAGTAGCATGGCCTTCTTTCTCCATCAGGTAGAGACGGAATAGCTAGTCAGGTAGGCCTAGTGCTGGCGCTGAGACTACAGAGTCTTTTAGCTTCTTGAACGAACTGAAGGCCACATCTGTTAGCAGGAATGGGGTTGCATTAACGCAGTCATATACAGAGGTTGCATTAGGACTGAGGCATCAGGGATCCAGGCTCTGCAATACGAAACTAGACCAAGGAAGGCCTGTAGCACCTTTGGAGTTGTTGGAGGAACCATCTTCTCCACTGTGGTCTTCCGGTCATCTGTCAGGTGTTTCGTCTGGTGAGCAATACAGTGTCTCTGGAACGTAACTCGCTTCAGACACCACTGGACTTTGTTCTTTGAGATCTTGCAGTGCTGCTCCTCCAGGTAGAGTAGGAGATACAAGAAATGGGCTTTACACGTGTCAAAGCCAACTGCACAAAGGAGTAGATTGTCCACGTATTGTAGCAGGGTTACTTCTGCATGATCTGTGACCCAGCTGGTGAGGACTGTGGACATTTCTTTGGTGAACTGTGAAAGGCTGTTCTGGGCCCACTGTGGCATCACTGTCCATGTGTGGTGTCCCCCCTGGTGCGTTAAGGCAAACAGGAACTGGTCTTCCGGATGAAGGGGAACACTGGAGAAAGCATTAGCCAGGTCGGTCACTGTGAACACTTTTGCTGTGGCAGGCACATTTGAGAGCAGCATGTGTGCGGATTCGGCATAATTGCAGTTTCAAACACCGTGGCCTCATTCACAGCTCTCAGGTCATGTACTATTCTGAACTTGGCTGGCTCTCATTTTACAGTCTTTTTCTTGACCGGGAAAAGCGGGGTATTGCAAGGCGATGTGCAAGGAACAATGATTCCAATTTCCAGGTAGACCCTCAGTTGGTCAGATGCAGCTTGACTCTAGGCCTGGCCTGGGCCCTACGAGGGTACGGGGTACCTGGCTTGAGTGACACCCGTACTGGGGCTACTTGAGGTTCTCACGTCCTGGGGTCCCGTAGACCATAGACTTTCTGGTACTACATCCAGTACCTCCTTGAGTAGGCCTCATCGGTTGCTTAAGGTTCTTGTAGGGCCGCCAGCATGAATCTTCTTGGGTCAGGGATGAAGAAAGTGTCACGGACCCATTTTCCTGGAACACTGTGGTTGCCTTCAGCTTCTGCAGTAGGTCCGTCCCCAGTAGGTTGAGTGGGCAGGTTCTTGACACCACAAACTGGAACAGGATAGAGTATCCTGGCTGGGTGCACACGCTCAGTGGCTTTGTAAGCTGAGAATGTCTGACTTGACCATCAATGCCCATGCGAGGCATAGAGGATTCTGATAAGCAGGTGGGATCAGCGAGTTCCACAGGTGTCATCACACTTCTGGCTGCACCACGTTGGATCTGACAACGCCATCCACTTTAAGGGTAATTTGAGGTATTGGTCCTGCAGATGAAGTTTTACAAGTCAGGAGCGTAGTGTCTTGCGGACCTGGCTTGCTTGCCCCTGTCCTTTGGACGGGGTGCTTCACTGCTTTCTGCACTTCTTCCTTGACCTGTTTCTCTGGACCAACTCTTGAGTTGCATGGGTACAGTCTCCTCGGGGGCGTGGGTGCTTTGCACTGGTTCTGATAATGGCCAAACTTGCCACAGATGTAACACTTGACACTTCTTCTGTCTTCGTAGGGAGGTTGCGCTTCCAGGTTAGTGGTCACCATGAGGGGGGCTGTCTTCTGCACCCCTGGTTGGGACTCAATCCCTTTGGCTACTGTGGACAACGGCATGATGGGTACTGTAGCGGCAGCGAGGTCCGGCCTGCTGATTGAAGCTGCGGTGGTAAGATGGGGCCTGCAGGTGCATCAGTGGCGAGGCCCGGGGGTGCCATGAGACCGGCGGCTGCACCCAACCCAAGGTCTTGGGGCATTACAGGGGCTGCGGCTCCATCTGCCATCACTTCTTCCCCCTGTTCTGACATAGCTTCTCCCCTTTGCTAACCTTATTGAGGTCGGTGTCTCTTCTCTGGAGTCTGCAGCGGTTCTTCCGGTGTGTCGCTCGGCACTTTGCAGCGTCTTCACCTCTGGCTCCCCTTCTGGCGTTCTCAGCAGCACGGCACCCGTTTCCTTCTTCGCGCTCTTTGTGGTGCTATAATGGCAGCAGTTTTGGCACCAATTGGCAATAAACAGTCTCCTAGGCGTACATAAACCATTTTGCTGGGTCAGTCCACTGCCATTGACCTGTTCTCAGGCCTAGCCACTATCAGTGGTTTCCTAATTGGCTGTCTCAGTCCATACACAAAGGCCTGTGCCAACATTTGTCTGTGTATCTGGTCTTGAATGGTGAAGCCCAAGTTTTGGAATACTTGCATTACTCTGCCATGAAACTTCTTTACAGACTCTGTATTGTCTTGGCTCATGTCATGTAAGCTGAGGGCTTGTCCTGCCAATCTGCCTTTGGCCCACTCTCTGAGCTGTTCAGTTAGCTGTGGCCCTGACTCCCAAGCGTGTACATCTAATTCTGCTGGAAATTTGAATTGTTCCTTCATGATTGGCCAGAGTGCATCACCTGCTTCTATTTCCATTTATGGCCCAGAGATCATTCCAGGTGGCTGCATATGTTCGCTGGTTCTGCTACATTCTTCGGTAAAATGGCATGGGATGCATCCCTGGGTCTGGAGGATTGTCACCTGACTTGGGGTGAAGTGCACATAGTGTAATGGTGGTGCCTCTATCTGCCCCTGCATTCTTGGTGCCTGTGGGTTTCTTTTCCTAGTACTGGACAGCATGTATGATGTTCCCTCTTCATCTTCATCAGAGGAATAGTTGTGATAGCGTGTACTGGGGTCATACACTGGCTGATATTGGACTTAGAAGTTGCCTTTTTGTGTGAGGATGTCTCCCCCCTTGCTGAAGCTATGATGGACTAGGCTTATATTTCTGTGTTGGTGTGAATGTAGGCAGCTCTGACCGGTGCTGAAATAAGTTGTACATTATCAGCAGATGTAGATGATGATGTCAGTACAACCCCCTCTGCACCCAGGGCTGAGCTGTCTGGGGGCTGCTCACTGCATTGTGTGTAGGGGGATTTTCACCTTCTTTCCCCGATATCACAACTGTCAATGGCTGGATTGTGCCAGGGACATAGAAGGGGAACCTTGTGCTGTAAGCACCACATTGTTTGAATTGGACGTTGGCCCAGCCGGCAAAGAAGAGGAAGAAAGAGGAAGAAGAAGGAGGGGTTGATTGAAGGAGGAAAGAGGTGTGGCGAAGGAGAATGAGGAGATAGAGAGAGAGATGGAAAGGTGTGGTAAAGAGAAACAGGGAGAATCAAGGTGTGCAGAAGGAGGTGGAGAGAGAGAGCGTGAGGAGAAGAGGGAGGAGAGATGGGTGTGGAGGAGATAGAGAGCGGGAGAGAGAAGAGAAAAGTGTGGAGAAAGAGAGGAAAGGAGAGTGAGAGAGAAGAATGAGGAGAGAAAGAGTGACAGAGAAAAAGTAGGATAGAGAAGAATGAGAACAATAGAGAGGAGCAATGATGTCTTCTCCCTGTAGGGAGAGACGGGGCGCACCACAAGCTGTGCAAAAAAAAAAATAAAAATCTCCCTATACCATGGATTCTGCTGAGAGCAGACTGCGCAGATCCAATATCTCCCGTCTTATACACACAAAAAATCACATCTTGGTTTGCTCACATAACTTTCTGTACCACCTAAACGATGTAAGCTCTGCTGCTACTTCATACCATGTATTAGTATTCAGCAATCTAACATCAGCTAACTTCCCTTATTTTCCTTTCTACGTCATGCCATTCCGCAGCTTGAAGTCTGCCATTCTTATGAATTTCACATACTTTATACCTTCCAAAATTCTTCACATACTTAACACCTTCGTGTTCTGCCACTATCACTGTCTGAGGGGCCGTTTTCTCTCCAGGAAGTAAAAGGCTTTCCTGTTGCTTGGCCACCTTATTCCCCATGGCAAAAGCAAAAAAATTAAAAACACACAAAAAGGAAAAAAGAAAACAACACCAAAAAACTTCTAAAAATGAGTATATAAAAACTCAAAAAAAAACACAAAACTATAAAACCGTCAAAAACTTAGTTCACCACCAAAAACTCAAAATTTTGATAGAAAAGGGGAAAAAAACTTTTTTCTTAAAAAGTAAAAGGTAAAGAGATTGAAAAAACTTAATAAAAAAAGCTTAAAAACTTTAAAATGAAAAAAACAAGATAGAAGGAATACCTTCAAATGAGTAAAAAGTTAAAACAGCTATATATATATATATTTTTTCCCTCTCTGCGCTTAATGCAGTCAGAGACACACACTTCCCCTTTTCTTATGCTATTGTATCCAATGTCACTAAAGTCACGTATCTGAAAACACGTATGTCGCATAAAAAAATGATAGATACAATTTGTTTCCCTTCTTCACAAATAGCTACACATAGCCAGCATTGCAGAAACAGTCAGGAGAAAAAAAAACAGATGTGACAGTGTGATTTACAATGCATATATCTCTGCTTGGAAAAGGGGAAGTAAAAAGAAAAGAGAAAAAAAACTTTCTTTTCCAATTGTATGCTCTTAAAGCAGCAATTAGTATGTGACACAAACAGAAACAGATAGACGTCCGGGAGATGCCCCTTTAATTCTGTGACACGTGCAGGTTGCGCTGGGAACAGACTACTGCCAATCGCACTGGGCACACCTGTGCCGGGGCCGCCTGAGTGAGAACCACAACCAGCGGGAAATCTACCACCCCGGGCTGGTTGTCCTGACTGGATCACCGGCACTACGGGAATCTGTGGCAGCGCTCAAAGCTATCACCATCCGAGCCTGGAACCTGGAGCCACCTGCCCCGGAACTACCTGTTCCTCCTATTGCACGGGAATCTGTGATAGCTTATTCAGTGATTTGACCTCCTGCGGTCTGTTACCCAGCCACCACAAACAAAAGTCACTGTTCCAACTTTTTCTCCCGGATCTCACACAAACATGGAACACATACACGGCACACAGCAGACACCTTGACTAAAATCCCAGGGTTTTGGATACAGGCTTTGGACTTTTTACACTACCTGGGAATGCGGTGGTGACCACACCTGACCAGCAAGAGGTATAGACCCGGACTGGGCACAGGGGACTTTCAGGTAAGATGATAACATTTTCTTACCTTACTTATGGAGCTGCGCAGTCTCCGTCCCGTGAACCAAGGCCGTGGCCAACACCTCCGTCTCCCCGGTCAGCAGGGTCCCGTGTGTTTCATCCATGCCTCGTAGTTGGGGGCCATTTGATATGGAAATTTGGGTTGGATAAATTTATCCGTGTGTTCTGTGGCCGCTCCCAATAAGACTGAGTATTTTGAGTGCTCAAGGAATGAGACTGCACACCATTGTTGTGTCAATAACATTCCATCAATACTGATACTTTATTGTACATACATAGTTTTATATTTTCATATAGAAAGGAGTGGTTAGAGGTTGTTAGGGGTGGTTAGTTAATTACCATATTGTCTAGCTCCTCTGTCATTGGTTATCTAAACATATATGGAATATTATGATTAATGCACATATGGGTGCTGATTAAGCAACTAAAATGTAGCTCTGCATCTAGGACAAAGTTGAGACATCTGATCAGCACTTAATACATCTGGCGTTGTTCCGCTTTTGAGATGGAAAACCCCATACAATCTGTCTGGCTTATATCAGTTTATGTCAGCCATTTTAAGCCATTGATTATAATGTATATATTAGCTGTGAGTATATATGATTATAGAGGAGCATACATGCAGGGGGAGATCTACATGATATATATATTTCTATCACACATGTGTGGCCATTATACAGTATGGAGAACTGTGTGTGGCCATTATACAGTATGGAGCATCATGTGTGGTGGCCGTTATACAGTATTGAGCATCATGTGTGGCCATTATACAGTATTGAGCATCATGTGGGGCCATTATACAGTATGGAGCATCATGTGTGGCCATTATACAGTATTGAGCATCATGTGTGGCCATTATACAGTATGGAGCACTATGGCCATATTTTTTTTTTGTTTATAATTATTGTATATAAAACAGTGTGATCAGCAGTGCTAAATGGCTGTGGTTGGGACGTGGATATGGGTGTGACTAGTTGTGAAATGGGTGTGGTCAGAGGCGTGGCCTAAAATTTGCCGCGGCGCACACTTTATACCTCCTTCCTTTCTTCAAAAGTTGGGAGGTATGGTACCACATTTGCCAGATCATGGCAAGTGCCACAAATCCCATAGGGAATGAATGAGGCCGAACGCAGTGTTGCCGTGAGAGTGATCCGTTACATGGCAGATGCAGAAAAACTGCCGGATCTGCTGCAAATGGCGACTTTCACATCAGCGATTCTTGCCAAAGTCACTGCCGATAGTGTCATACTCACCAAAGGGGGAGGCAGCACTAAAAGTGCCTAGCGCAGCAGAAACTCTAAATACGGCCCTGGCGACGCGCGATGGGCAGAGCAGGCAGACCCAGGGCATGTTGGTTTAGTAAGTCTGATATTGCATTAGCGCAGTCCCCATTCATTACACTTGGATATTGGCTCATTTTTTATGGCTCATCCATGCATGTGACTACATTTGGTGGATTCTTGCCTTACTCCTCCATTGATGCCATTGTGATGTGTATATGTGTATTTCTAGAAATTCTATAGATGGCAGCTTCTGATTAGTCATTTCTATACGATCTGGCTCTCAGGGAGTTTGGCTCCTCAGTCCAGGACTTTTAGCTGAAAATTTGAATATGTATTTCATTTTTTAATCTAACGTCACTTGTTATCACTTATTCTCTTGGGAATTGTAACGCGGCTCCACATATTTACATTTTCATCTACATTTCGCTCCTGTACATTGGAGGCTATTTCCCCTGTGAGCCCTTTTATTGTCCATTGTATATATATATTTTTTCTGCTATGTATTTGTAATGTGGACTGCTTTTGGGACAATTTAATATCTTTGCATGTTTTGCACATTTCTTACTCACCTGCCTTGCTGTTATGGTTACCCCAATGACCATGGGAAACAAAAATACCAAACGGACTAGCTCTCGGGTGATGGAAACTAAGGTCGACCGTGACCTGAACCTGACCCAACACTTACAGTAGCCGGGGGATGTACCTACGATGCCCTAGACACCACTCGCCAGCCGGAGATCTAACTACCCCTATAAGAGGAATATACAGGCCTGCCTTACCTCCAGTGAGGAACCCCAAAAGATGATAGTAGGCCCCCACAGATATTGACGGTGAGTTCAGAGGAAATGACATACGTAGGATGAACAGCAGATTTAGCACAGTGAGGTCCGCTTACTAGATAGCAGAAGGACAGGAAAGAGTTACTTCACGGTCGACCTAAAAATCACTATTCAAAAACACCATCCAGAAATTACTTTAAACTCCAGTGACAACTCATGCCACTGGAGTAGTAATTTTCTGTCCACAAGAGCTTCCAGCACTGAAGAGTCACATTGCAGATAGCTGGACAAAAATAGCAAAACAAGAAACTAAATTCAACTTAGCTGAACTGGAACTTGAGGCAGGTGAATGCAACAGAATGCTACTAGCACATTGTTGGCCGGCATGTGACTAACAGCCAAGCAGCCTTAAATAGGAAACTCCCCTAGAGGGTGGCGACAGGTAATCAGAGATGGAGGAAGGCACATAAGAGACACTACCATAACAGACCACCGGGGGAGCCCACAAACCGAATTCACAACAGTACCCCCCCCCTTAAGGAGGGGGCACCGAACCCTCACCAGAACCACCAGGGCGACCTGGATGAGCACTATGAAATGCACGAACCAAATCGGGAGCATGAACATCGGATGCTGTCACCCAAGAATTATCCTCCTGGCCATAACCTTTCCACTTAACCAGATACTGAAGTTTCCGTCTGGAAACACGGGAGTCCAAGATCTTTTCCACCACATACTCCAATTCACCCTCAACCAACACAGGAGCAGGTGGATCAGCAGAAGGAACAACCGGTACCTCATACCTCCGCAATAATGACCGATGGAAAACATTATGGATATTAAAAGATGCTGGGAGGTCCAAACGAAAGGACACAGGATTAAGAACCTCCAGAATCCTATAAGGGCCGATAAACCGAGGCTTAAACTTAGGAGACGAGACCTTCATAGGAACAAATCGAGAAGACAGCCACACCAGATCCCCAACACAAAGACGAGGACCAATACGCCGATGACGATTAGTGAACTGTTGAGTCTTCTCCTGGGACAACTTCAGATTGTCCACAACCTGTCCCCAAATCTGATGCATCCTATCAACCACAGCATCCACTCCAGGACAATCCGAAGACTCCAATTGACCGGACGAAAACCGAGGGTGAAACCCTGAATTACAAAAAAATGGAGAAACCAAAGTGGCAGAACTAGCCCGATTGTTAAGGGCAAACTCTGCCAATGGCAAAAAGTCAAGCCAATCATCCTGATCAGCGGACACAAAACACCTCAAGTAAGTCTCCAAGGTCTGATTAGTACGCTCAGTCTGGCCATTAGTCTGAGGATGGAATGCAGACGAAAAAGACACATCGATACCCATCCTGGCACAGAACGTCCGCCAAAATCTAGACACAAACTGAGTACCCCTGTCAGACACTATATTCTCAGGAATACCATGCAAACGCACCACATTCTGAAAAAATAGAGGAACCAACTCAGAGGAGGAGGGCAATTTGGGTAAAGGTACCAAATGAACCATCTTGGAAAAACGGTCACAAATCACCCAGATGACAGACATCCTACGAGAAACCGGAAGGTCAGAAATAAAGTCCATAGAGATGTGCGTCCAAGGCCTCTTAGGAATAGGCAAGGGCAACAACAACCCACTGGCCCTAGAACAGCAGGGCTTGGCCCGAGCACAAACATCACAAGACTGCACAAACATGCGCACATCTCGAGACAAAGAAGGCCACCAGAAGGACCTAGACACCAAATCCCTGGTGCCAAAAATTCCAGGATGACCTGTCAACGCGGAAGAATGAACCTCCGAGATAACTCTACTGGTCCAATCATCAGGGACAAACAGTCTACCAGGCGGACAGCGATCAGGCCTATCCACCTGAAACTCCTGCAAAGAACGCCGCAGGTCTGGGGAGACAGCTGACAATATCACCCCATCCTTCAGGATGCCGGTAGGTTCGGAATCACCAGGCGAGTCAGGCTCAAAACTCCTAGAGAGGGCATCCGCCTTCACATTCTTGGACCCAGGCAGATATGACACCACAAAGTTAAATCGGGAGAAAAACAACGACCAGCGCGCCTGTCTAGGATTCAGACGCCTGGCCGACTCAAGATAAATTAGATTCTTGTGGTCAGTGAGGACCACCACCTGGTGTCTAGCACCCTCAAGCCAATGACGCCACTCCTCAAACGCCCACTTCATGGCCAGAAGTTCCCGATTTCCCACATCATAATTTCGCTCAGCGGGCGAAAACTTTCGGGAGAAAAACGCACATGGTCTCATTACTGAGCAGTCAGGATCTTTCTGCGACAAAACTGCACCTGCTCCGATCTCCGAAGCATCCACCTCAACCTGGAACGGAAGTAACACATCAGGTTGGCGCAACACAGGAGCGGAAGAAAAGCGGCGCTTAAGCTCTTGAAAGGCCTCCACAGCCGCAGAGGACCAATTAGCAACATCAGCACCCTTTTTGGTCAAATCAGTCAAAGGTTTAGCAATGGCAGAAAAACCCGCTATAAATCGGCGATAGAAATTAGCAAAACCCAAGAACTTTTGCAGACTCTTCAAAGAAGTAGGTTGCATCCAATCACAAATAGCCTGGACCTTGACAGGGTCCATCTCCATAGATGAAGGGGAAAAAATATATCCCAAAAAGGAAATTCTCTGAACTCCAAAACTACACTTTGAGCCCTTTACAAAAAGAGAATTAGCTCGCAAAACCTGAAAAACTCTCCTGACCTGTTGAACGTGAGATTCCCAGTCCTCCGAAAAAACAAGAATATCATCCAAATACACAATCATAAACTTATCCAGATATTCACGGAAAATATCGTGCATAAAGGATTGAAAAACGGAAGGGGCATTTGCAAGACCGAAAGGCATTACCAAATACTCAAAATGGCCTTCAGGCGTATTAAATGCGGTCTTCCACTCATCCCCCTGCTTAATCCGCACCAAATTATACGCACCACGTAGATCGATCTTAGTGAACCACTTAGCCCCCTTTATACGAGCAAACAGATCAGTCAGTAAAGGTAACGGGTACTGGTATTTAACTGTAATCTTATTCAAAAGTCGATAGTCGATACAAGGTCTCAATGAACCATCCTTTTTACCTACAAAGAAAAATCCTGCCCCTAGTGGAGACAACGAGGGGCGAATATGACCCTTTTCCAAGGATTCTCTGATATACTCCCGCATAGCAGTATGTTCAGGTACAGACAAATTAAACAAGCGACCCTTAGGAAACTTACTACCGGGGATCAATTCAATAGCGCAGTCACACTCTCTGTGGGGAGGGAGAGAATCAACTTTAGGCTCTTGAAAGACATCATAAAAATCTGACAGAAATGCTGGGATCTCAGAGGGAGTAGATGAAGAAATAGGAACCAAAGGTGCATCCCCATGAATACCCCGACATCCCCAGCTCAACACAGACATAGATTTCCAGTCCAAGACGGGATTATGAATCTGTAACCATGGTAATCCAAGCACTAAGACATCATGTAGGTTATATAATACAAGGAAACGAATAATCTCCTGATGGTCTGGGGTAAGACGCATAGTCACTTGTGTCCAATATTGTGGTTTATTGCTAGCCAAAGGTGTAGAATCAATACCCTTCAGGGGAATAGAAACTTCCAACGGCTCCAAATCAAACCCACAACGCTTGGCAAAGGACCAATCCATGAGACTCAGAGCGGCGCCAGAATCCACATAAGCATTCACAGTCACAGATGATAAGGTACAAATCAATGTCACGGACAAAAGAAATTTTGACTGCAAGGTACCTGTAGAAAAAGATTTATCAACCTTTTTATCAACCTTATTTATACGTTTAGAGCATGCTGATATAACATGAGCTGGATCTCCACAGTAGAAGCACAATCCATTTTTGCGCCTGTAATTTTGACGTTCGCCTCTAGACAAAACACGATCGCATTGCATATGCTCTAATGCCTTTTCAGAGGTCACCGCCAAATGGTGCACAGGTCTTTGCTCAGAAGACACCGCCATATGGTGCACAGGTTTTTGCTCAGAAGATACCGCCATATGGTGCACAGATTTTTCCTCAGAAGACCCCGCCATATGGTGCACAGATTTGCGCTCCCGCAAACGCCGATCAATCTGGATAGCCAATTTCATGGCATCATTCAGACCTGTAGGCACAGGGAACCCCACCATGACATCCTTCACGGCATCAGAGAGACCTTCTCTGAAATTAGCTGCTAAAGCGCACTCATTCCATTTAGTAAGCACCGACCATTTACGGAATTTCTGGCAGTATATCTCAGCTTCATCTTGCCCTTGGGAAAGAGCTATCAAGGCTTTCTCAGCCAAAATCTCCAAATTAGGTTCTTCGTAAAGCAACCCCAAAGCCTGAAAAAACGCATCTACATTTAACAACGCAGGATCCCCTGGCGATAATGCAAATGCCCAACTTTGTGGGTCGCCGCGCAGTAGAGAGATAACAATTTTAACTTGTTGAGTCTGATCACCAGCAGAGTGAGATCTCAGAGACAAAAACAATTTGCAATTTTCTCTGAAACTCAAAAACCGGGATCTGTCTCCGGTAAAGTATTCAGGCAGAGGAATCTTAGGTTCAGACATTGGAGCACGTATAACAAAATCTTGTAGGTTCTGTACTTTTGTCGCAAGGTTATTCAAACCTGCAACTAAACTCTGTGGATCCATGTTTCAAATGGGTGTAACCCAAGCATTCAGATGTTAAGAGGAGAGGAGAAAAAAAAAGGCTGAAGACTGCAGTTTAAGCAAGAAATACAAATGATCAAACTAAGGTGCACTTTCAAACACAGAAAAAAAAAAAAAAAAAACCTTTTCTTCTCCTTCCTACTTTAGTGCATATTTTAACACATAGATTTTTTACTGGCCGGCCAAACTGTTATGGTTACCCCAATGACCATGGGAAACAAAAATACCAAACGGACTAGCTCTCGGGTGATGGAAACTAAGGTCGACCGTGACCTGAACCTGACCCAACACTTACAGTAGCCGGGGGATGTACCTACGATGCCCTAGACACCACGCGCCAGCCGGAGATCTAACTACCCCTATAAGAGGAATATACAGGCCTGCCTTACCTCCAGTGAGGAACCCCAAAAGATGATAGTAGGCCCCCACAGATATTGACGGTGAGTTCAGAGGAAATGACATACGTAGGATGAACAGCAGATTTAGCACAGTGAGGTCCGCTTACTAGATAGCAGAAGGACAGGAAAGAGTTACTTCACGGTCGACCTAAAAATCACTATTCAAAAACACCATCCAGAAATTACTTTAAACTCCAGTGACAACTCATGCCACTGGAGTAGTAATTTTCTGTCCACAAGAGCTTCCAGCACTGAAGAGTCACATTGCAGATAGCTGGACAAAAATAGCAAAACAAGAAACTAAATTCAACTTAGCTGAACTGGAACTTGAGGCAGGTGAATGCAACAGAATGCTACTAGCACATTGTTGGCCGGCATGTGACTAACAGCCAAGCAGCCTTAAATAGGAAACTCCCCTAGAGGGTGGCGACAGGTAATCAGAGATGGAGGAAGGCACATAAGAGACACTACCATAACAGACCACCGGGGGAGCCCACAAACCGAATTCACAACACCTTGCATTGTCTTGTATTTCGCTCCACTATGATTTTAATTGTTTTTAATTGTATGTTGTTGTCTAACTTGGCATTGTGTTAATAAAGCCATTGATGTGGCATCGACGCTGAGCCCACATCTTTCCTGGCACATGTCAGCTGTTTTGAACAACTGACATGTGCCTCTAACAGCCGTGGGTGGAATCACGATCCACCCTCGGCTGTTAACTAGTTAAATGCCGCTGTCAAACTCTGACAGCGACATTTAGCGCACGCTTCCGGCAAGCAAAATCTATCGGCGACCCTGTCACGTGATGGCGGATCACCGATGGGTTGGCATGACAACGAGAGGTCTCCAGCGGATCTCTTTGGTTGTCACTGCCCGATTGCTATGAGCTACCTGAATCAGAGAATCAGCCGTCTGAGATCAGGAAATATTGATATCGCTGCATGATCTATAAGGTTTGCTTCTATTAAGGAGTTACATTTTGTTACTTACGTTGTTGTGAATCTCTCCTTAACCCCTTACCGACATCGGACGTACTATTCCGTCCGATGTCGGCTCCCCTGCTTTGATGCAGGGCTCCGCGTGAGCCCACATCAAAGCTGGGACATGTCAGCTGTTTTGAACAGCTGACATGTGCCCGCAATAGGCGCGGGCAGAATCGCGATCTGCCCGCGCCTATTAACTAGTTAAATGCTGCTGTCAAACGCAGACAGCGGCATTTAACTAACGCATCCGGCCAGGCGGCCGGAAATGACGTCATCGCCGACCCCCGTCACATGATCGGGGGTCGGCGATGCATCAGGAAGGTAACCATAGAAGTCCTTGAGACCTCTATGGTTACTGATGCCGGCCTGCTGTGAGCGCCCCCCTGTGATCGGCGCTCACAGCACACCTGCATTTCTGCTGTATAGCAGCGATCTTATGATCGCTGCTACATAGCAGAGCCGATCACGTTGTGCCTGCTTCTAGCCTCCCATGGAGGCTACTGAAGCATGGCAAAAGTAAAAAAAAAAAAGTTTAAAAAAATGTGAAAAAAATAAAAAAAACATAAAAGTTTAAATCACCCCCCTTTCGCCCCAATCAAAATAAATCAATAAAAAAAAAATCAAACCTACACATATTTGGTATCGCCGCTTTCAGAATCGCCCGATCTATCAATAAAAAAAAAGCATTAACCTGATCGCTAAATGGCATAATGAGAAAAAAATCGAAACGCCAGAAATACGTTTTTTTGGTCGCCGCGACATTGCATTAAAATGCAATAACGGGCGATCAAAAGAACGTATCTGCACCAAAATGCTATAATTAAAAACGCTAGCTCGGCACGCAAAAAATAAGCCCTCACCTGACCCCAGATCACGAAAAATGGAGACGCTACGAGTATCGGAAAATGGCGCAATTTTTTTTTGCAAAGTTTGGAATTTTTTTTCACCACTTAGGTAAAACATAACCTAGACATGTGAGGTGTCTATGAACTCGTACTAACCTGGAGAATCATAATGGCAGGTCAGTTTTAGCATTTAGTGAACCTAGCAAAATAGGCAAGCAAAAAACAAGTGTGGGATTGCACTTTTTTTGCAATTTCACTGCACTTGGAATTTTTTTCCCGTTTTCTAGTACACGACATGGTAAAACCAATGATGTCGTTCAAAAGTACAACTCGTCCCGCAAAAAATAAGCCCTCACATGGCCAAATTGACGGAAAAATAAAAGTTATGGCTCTGTGAAGGAGGGGAGCGAAAAACGAAAACGGAAAAACGAAAAATCCCAAGGTCATGAAGGGGTTAAAACTGGTGTATGTACCAATGGTTACACATGCAATAAAGAGTTGGTTGACATCTCATTTTTTAATAAAGGTTATACTTTAAAGGTTTTTTGGGGGGAGGTGATTTTTGAAAATAAAATGTGGTAAATATATTTTTACATGGTGGGTTCACATTTAAAAAAAAATTTTTTGGGACATGGAAATGAATGGTATAAAGTGCACCTGTTTTTGGGTTTTGGTGTTCACCTTTAATGAACATTTCTCACATCAATTCAGCAGGGTGTTTATCTTAAACATTACCTAGTTCAGGGGGTGGTCTAACTATAAATCCATTATACTTATTACAGATACACCAGGGACCAGGACCACAGCCGCCGCCGTCTGTCTTGCCCACCTGGAACAGCCCACCAGGACCTGCCCACCAGGACCACAGCCACCAATCTTTAAAAGTAAGTTTTGAAGACCCCAAATCTGCTACTTCAATGTGTAGAGCAGATTGCAAGTGTCTTTTAACTTACAGATACACCAGGACCACAGCTGTCGGCTTGCTACAGCAACAATGTCCTCCTCCAGAGCAACAGCGTGTATCGGTAAGTTAACACAAAAAGTTTTTTTTTTTTTAGTTTTTTTAAATTTACATTTTTGTGGATCACTACATGCATAAATTATGTTTCAACAGGAAGCTGAATCAGATGAGGAGCTGTCAGAAGGGGCAAGACGGGTGGAGAGATGCAAGTGGAGGAAGAACCAAGTGTAAGTAGCGGTGAAACAGTTGCTTCACACATCACACTGCACCATACACAAAACAGATTTTCATACATAACTAAACACCGAAAACATGCCTACATTACAGAGAATTTGTTCCCTTTATTTCAGTCTCCTGCTGCTGCTACTGCTGACCAGTCAGCAAATCGTGAAGGTTCTCCCAGTCGCTCCCAGAGTCAGCGGAATCGTCGCCGCGGTCGGCCATCAGCGAGTTTTTTTTTTGGAGGGGGATTCTATTGGTACTTTAGTGTTTCAGTGTACTAATTTGTTTGTTTTTCTTCTTTTTTTTTTGCACAGGCTTCACAGCGTGCTCCCGCAGAGGAGTTTGATGATGACATTGACAGTCTCATCGAGGAGGTTCGCGAGCGGGAGCCGCTGTGGAACATGGCTGACCGCAGGCATGCCGATACCAGTGTCACCCGCCGGCTCTGGGACGAGCCATAACATCTTTCCAAGGTGGGAGTACCTTCATCCACAGCAGCAGAGCAAACTATGAAAGTATTCACTTTTCAGTGATGTTTTGAGCTGACTGTAATGTATTGCATTTACCAATTTTTTTTTTCTTTTTATTCTTGTCTTCACAGGTGCAAAGGTTAGGAAGCGGTGGCGGTCACTGAGGGATCGCTTTAAGAGGGAATTCAACGCGGAGATGCAGGCCCCGAGTGGCTCAGCAGGAAGGAAGAGGAGCAAATACAAATATGGCCCGGCCCTCTCCTTCCTGAGGCGAACAATGCTGAGCAGAGTGTAAGTATTCTACAGCCCACTAATAACCATGTTAACCTGTCTACTTAGTTTGGTTTCAGTCAGGGCTTTTTCATATCAATATATTAATTTCTTTTGTTTTTTCTTTCACAGCACCTTCTCCAGCCACCGGGCGCCTGCATCTTCCTCTGCGCCCTCTGGAGCGATCCCTCCTGAGTCCGCCACTGAGGGCCACGTCGGTAGGCCCCACACCACTGACCCCTCCTCTGACCCCTCCACTTCATCCGCCCCAAGCAGTGGAGCATTATTGCAGCCTTCATTGCTCGCATCTGATGCTGAACAGTTAGCGTTCCCTTTACCCCACCCCTCTGATGCTGCCACCTCTAGACCACCATTAGGTTCGTGGCGGCAGCGACAGAGGGGTCAGGAAAGGAGCTATGCTCCTGAGTTCTTACATCTGAATGCATCCTTCCAAAGCTCTTTCAAAATGTTGGGAGGGCAAGTGACTGCTGGTTTCAACATGGTGCAATCACGCATCAGTGAAAGCAGCCATGAAACCAGCAGTCGCTTGGATAGGCTGCATTCAGCTGTAAGTCAATCTCCGGCCAATCTTTTTTTTCCAATCCATGCTCAGGAGCATGGAGAAGCTTTCTTTTGAGCAACAGATGCGGGTAATGAATACCTGCCATAATGCTCTACTGAAGGCCCTTAACGAACCACAATCTACCCACACACCTCCCCACACATCCACTACAATTCCACCCCAGGCCCCATTTCCACACCATGCCCCACCCCAGGCCCCATTTCCACACCATGCCCCCCATTACCAAACCCAGCCCCAATACCCACACCAGCCCCAATACCAAACCCAGCCCCAATCCCCACACCAGCCCCATTACCAAACCCAGCCCCAAACCCCACGCCAGCCCCATTACCAAACCCAGCCCCAATACCCAACCCAGTCCCAATACCCAACCCAGTCCCCATACCCATCCCGGCCCCCAAACCAAATTTCTTCCCCAATATTTTCTTCCTTGCCCAGCTTTTCTTCCCCAGTAAGTATTCCCCCTACCCCAACACCACCCCCCTCTGGTCAGCCTCCTGGTTTTACCCCCCCTTCCACTGCACCCCAACCAAGTAGGGTTTCCCCACCTATCGACGTGGTCCAACCTTCCAGCCCCTCCTCCCCTCGTATCTCCACCCCACACTTTGAAGATTTATAAGTTTATGTACAAATGTTAAATTTTATAAAAATAATTTGAAAACAACAAATATGTTTTTTGCAAAGAAAAAAAAAAACAATTTAAAAAAAGAGTTCAAATAAAATTCTGTCTGATTAAAATTCTACTGTGTGTGTGTGTGGATTTATTACGGTAATATGGTAACTAAAAAGGTAAAATAAAAATAAACACTAGACGTGTCAAAGGTACATATTGGTTTTAGTAGCAAGAAAACCACGCTTTTGGGCTTTTTTTTTTTTTTTTGGGGGGGGGAGACACAATTTTTTACATAAACAAAACACATGGAAAACAGGTCACACAATGATGTCTTGCCATGGGATCCGCCCGACAGGTGACATAAAATAATCCGCAAACTGGTCCCTCATCCTTGTAACAGAACCTGTGGAGCGAACCGAGCTGCTGCGGTAGTCCCACAAGGTTGTCTCCAATTCTTGGTCATCCAAGGAAACGGGCTCCTTTGAAAGGACAAAGTTATGGAGCACCACACATGCCTTAACAACTTCGTCTACAGTTGTGGTTTTCAGTTTGATAGCCGTCAGCAGAACTCGCCACTTCGCCGTCAATATACCAAAAGAACACTCTACTACTCTTCGTGCCCTAGTAAGCCGGTAATTAAATACCCGCTTGGTATGGGTTAAGTTCCGGCTACTATACGGTTTCAGTAGGTGCGGCGAGAGTTGAAAGGCTTCATCACCTACACAAACATATTCCATGGCTGGTTCACTTGTTCCTGGCAGTGGTCTGGCTGGCGGGAAATCGTAGGTCTCTCCATAAAGGCAACGACCCATTGGAGAGTTTTTAAAAACTTGCGAATCGTTGGATCGTCCATACACTGCTATGTCCACGGCAAGGAACTTGCAGTTAGCGTCTGCAATAGCCATAAGAACGATGGAGAAATACTTCTTGTAATTATAGTACTCCGATCCTGTTCCTGCCGGTTTCGCAATCCTTATGTGTTTCCCGTCAACTGCACCCACACAATTTGGGAAATGGCAAATTTGCTGAAACTGTTCTGCACTTCTCAACCAGATGTCCATGGATGGTTGGGGGATATACTCTGGTTGTAAAGTGGTCCAAATAGCCCGACATGTCTCCTTCACTATTCCTGAAATAGTGGAAATGCCCAGCCGGAATTGGTAATGGAGCGAAGTCAGAGATTCACCCGTAGCTAGGAAACTTTATTAAAAAAAAAAAAAAAAAAAAAAAAATGTTAGAAAAAATTGCACAGACCAACAAGTTTCAATAAATGGCACTGTGAAATTTTTTTTTAGGACGGGACACACAATAAAACCTGCATGAAACCGGTGTAAAAAAGCAGTGGAATGGCCGCAAACAAAACAAAAATCACATGCTGCAGAGAATAGTGCGCAATATGTCAGCGCAGTATTGTCTGCAGCAAGTAATATAACATTAAAAATGACCAATGACAGAAAAAAGAGCAGTTGCATGTCAACAAACCCCCCCCAAAAAAAAAATTCTGCAGAAAATGCAACGCAATGTTTCAGCGCAGTATTTTCTGCAGTCTGTTATAGGACATTCAATATGAGCAATGACATTAAAAAAAAAAACCAGTGGAACGGCCGCAAACAAAACAAAAATGACATGCTGCAGAAAATAGTGCGCAGTATGTCAGCGCAGTATTGTCTGTAGCATGTAATATAACATTAAATATGAGCAATGACATAAAAAAAAAAAAGAGGCTTACCGCAGGGTCACCATCAGCCGCTCCGCCGGTGTGATGGCAAGCCTCATCCTTGTGTCCTTGCCTTCGGATGACATCCTCCAGTTTTTCAAGCAAAAAGTCAAAATTTTCCATCCTCATCCGCACGTAATTGTAGAATTTGTGTGGATTGTGCCGCAACTCCAGGTACAGAGTGGACTGGACACCCCAGGTCATCCGTAGTTCATTAATCGGATGTATCCAGAGTCGCCTCCGTCTCCGTTCCTGCAGAAGCATCCTACCTTTTTCCGCTGCCGCCTCCTTCTCCCGCACTATGATATCCAGGCGATTCGTCTCAAAGATAACGTCAGTAACCAAACTAGCAATTCTCACAAGAACACCTTCCATCGCTGCCACAAAACTAAAACCCTCAAAGATGGGCTGTAAAAAAGGAGATTTTTGTTTACTTACCGTAAAATCTTTTTCTCCGAGCCACTCATTGGGGGACACAGGACCATGGGTGTTATGCTGCTGCCACTAGGAGGACACTAAGTAGACAGAAAGATTAACTCCTCCTCTGCAGTATACACCCCTTCACTGGATACAATTTCAACCAGTTCGGTAGTAAAGCAGTAGGAGCATGAACAAAGACAACTATGTCAAAACCAAAGAAGTAACAACAAGCCAAAACAGGCTAACAGGGTGGGTGCTGTGTCCCCCAATGGGTGGCTCGGAGAAAAAGATTTTACGGTAAGTAAACAAAAATCTCCTTTTCTCCTACGCCTCATTGGGGGACACAGGACCATGGGACGTACAAAAGCAGTCCCTGGGCGGGGAGCAATATGCTAAAACCCCATGTACCACTGGCTTACGGCTTAAGGAACTGCCGCTTGCAGAATGCGCCTGCCAAGGGCGGCGTCTGCAGAAGAGATAGAATGAATGTGGTAATGCTTGGTAAAAGTGTGCAAACTGGACCACGTCGCAGCCTTGCAGACCTGCTGTGCTGACGCCTGGTGCCGAATGGCCCACGAGGCGCCCACTGACCGAGTAGAATGAGCCTTGATCCCAGCTGGGATAGGAACACCTTTGACACGATAGGATTCTTGAATGGCTGACCGAATCCATTTTGCCAGAGTGGCTTTTGAAGCAGGAGAGCCCCTCCTGGGCCCCTCTGGAAGTACGAACAGGGCGTCTGACGTGCGGAAGGGAGCCGTCCTTGAGACGTACCGACGAAGAGCCCTCACCACATCAAGAGTGTGTAGAGCCTTTTCGATGCGATGGACAGGAGCCGGGCAGAACGAAGGCAGAACAATCTCCTCATTGAGGTGGAAAGAGGAGACGACCTTGGGCAAAAAGGTGGGAGAGGTCCTCAATACCGCCTTGTCCGGATGAAAAATGAGAAAGGGAGGGCGGCAGGAGAGCGCAGCCAACTCCGAGACCCTTCTGATGGATGTGACGGCTACTAGGAAGACTACCTTCCAAGAAAGGAAGGTCAAGGAAACGTCCTGCAGCGGTTCGAAGGGAGTCTCCTGAAGAGCTCCGAGAACTAAGTTGAGATCCCACGGATCCAAAGGTGACTTGTAGGGAGGCGCCACACGGGAAACTCCCTGGAAGAAGGTTTTCACCGGCAACCTGTTGGCAATCTTCCGCTGGAAAAGGACTGACAATGCCGAAACCTGACCCTTCAGGGAGCTAAGAGCAAGTCCCGACTCTAGTCCGGACTGAAGAAACTCCAGTATGGAAGGAATAGAAAAGACTAGAGGAGATCGACCCTGTGCATCGCACCATGAGAAAAAAATTCGCCAGGTACGGTGGTAACTACGCATGGAAACAGGTTTCCTAGCTCTGATCATGGTGGAGGACACCCTGGGAGAGAAACCCGCTTGGCCTAGAATCCAGGACTCAACGGCCAGGCCGTCAAAGACAGGGCCCTTCAGTTCTGGTGGTAAATCGGGCCCTGCGAAAGGAGATCCGCGCGATCTGGAAGACGCCAGGGGACGTCGGCCACCAGCTGAACCAGTTCGGCGTACCATGCCCGACGCGGCCAGTCTGGCGCGACGAGAATCACTGGTACCCCCTCTGCCCTGATCTTTTTGATGACCCTCGGTAGTAGGGGGAGAGGAGGAAAAATGTACGGGAGGCGGAATTGGCGCCAAGGCAGGACCAGGGCGTCTACTCCGAGGGCCCGTGGGTCGAGGGACCGAGCAAGGAACTGAGGAACCTTGTTGTTCATCCTGGAAGCCATGAGATCCACATCCGGGGCCCCCCAGCGATGGCAAATCTGCTGGAAGACCTCCGGGTGGAGGGACCACTCTCCGGAGGCGATGCCCTGGCGGCTGAGGAAGTCCGCCGCCCAATTTTCCACACCTGGAATGTGGATCGCCGAGATGGGCGAATGGTTCGACTCCGCCCAATGGAGGATGTGAGACACCTCGAGCATGGCCGTCTTGCTGCGAGTTCCGCCCTGACGGTTGATGTATGCCACAGCCGTGGCGTTGTCGGACTGGACTCTGACTGGATGACCTGCCAGAAGTCGGTGAAAGTGAAACAATGCTAGCCTGATAGCTCGAATCTCGAGGATATTGATGGCGAGGCGAGACTCTTGAATGGACCACCGCCCCTGGGCTGTGTGATGGTTGAAGACCGCTCCCCAGCCTATGAGACTGGCGTCGGTGGTCACCACCAGCCACCGTACTGGGAGAAAGGACCTTCCCTGGGTTAGGGAGGACTTCAGCGTCCACCACCTGAGGGTCTTCCTGACCCGAGGGGACAGGATGAATCGGCAGTCGAGGGAGGAAGGGTTGCAGTCCCAAGCCGACAGTAGCGCATGCTGCAGGGGACGGAGGTGAAACTGCGCAAATGGAACCGCTTCCATGGTCGCTACCATCTGTCCGAGAACTCGCATGCTGGCGCGAATGGAGTGGGATACTGGACGAGAAAGACGCTGGGCTCCCTGCTGCAAGGCCAAAGCCTTGTCTTGAGGGAGTATGACCAGACCGCGGGAAGTGTCCAGTATCATCCCCAGGAAGGAGATTTGTTGAGCCGGAATTGGAGAAGATTTTTCGAAGTTTATCTTCCATCCCAGGCGAGAAAGAGTATCCATCGTGAGAACGACGGACTCTTCGCACGCTGGGTAGGAAGGACCCTTTATCAGTAGGTCGTCCAAGTACGGAATTACCACCACTCCCCTGGAGTGAAGAATGGCCATGGCAGCCGCCATGACCTTCGTGAAAACTCTGGGAGCGGTGGCGAGACCGAAGGGCAAGGCCACAAATTGGAAGTGTTCCCCGCAAAAGGCGAAGCGAAGGAACTGCTGATGCGAAGGAACTGCTGATGCGGAGGGAAGATCGGTATGTGTAGGTAGGCATCCTTGATGTCTATGGATGCCAGGAATTCTCCCTTTTCCATAGACGCGACCACAGAACGGAGGGATTCCATCCTGAGGTGTCGGATCTTTATGAATCTGTTTAGTAGCTTCAGGTCTAGGATCGGACGTAGTGATCCGTCCTTCTTTGGGACCACGAACAGATTCGAATAGAAACCCTTGAATCTTTGTTCTAGGGGGACCGGAATGATGACTCCGTCCCTTTGTAGTGCCCGTATTGCCTGGAGAAACGCTGTGGCCTTTGACCTTTGAGGGCAAGACTGGAAGAAGCGTGTAGGGGGGAGGGAGGAAAACTCTATTTTGTATCCGGTGGACACCAGTTCTCTGACCCACTCGTCGGAAACGACTGAGCCAGGCTTGACGGAACAAGAGTAGACGTCCGCCTACTTTGTTGGAGTCCACCGGATGATGCAAGGAGTCATTGGGCGGAGGATCCATGGGATGCGGATCCCTTAGGCCCGGGAGGTTTGGGCCTGGGTCTCCAGTTACGATTAGGTCTGTAAGAGACCTGGGTGCCTCGGCCACCGCGCGAACCTCGTCCTGATGCGGGGGTAGAGGATGTAGAAGACCAGTTGGTATTGGACCAAAAAGGCCGAAATGGAGGTTGCTGCTGGTACCGAAAGGACCGGGTGGGCTTTTGCTGGGGGAGAAATTTACTTTTCCCTCCGGTAGCATCCGAGATCATTTGGTCCAATTTTTCTCCAAATAGCCGACCAGCCTGGTAAGGCAGGGCTGTTAGAGAACGTTTAGAAGCCGAATCTGCTCGCCAATCCCTGAGCCACAGGGCTCTCCTGATGGAAATTGCATTGGCGGCTGCCTGAGCAGCGCAATTGGCTGCGTCCATAGAGGCGTTGACTATGAAGTCTCCGGCCTGCGCTAACTGGTTAACCAGGATGCTGGCTTCTGGAGGTAAATCACTGGCTTGGATGTTAGAGGAAAGAGTCTCGGTCCAAGAGACCATAGCCTTAGCCACCCAAGAGGCGGCGAAGGATGGGAAGAGAGACGCTCCTGTGGCCTCGAAGGCGGAGCGAGCCAGATAATCAATCTGGCGATCGGAGGGATTCTTAACGGAGGAACCGTCCGAAAGAGACAGGATGGTCTTGGACGCGAGGTGTGACACAGCAGGGTCCACCGAGGGAGACTGCAGCCAGTCCTTGACTAATTCCCGAGAAAAAGGGTATTTGGCCTCGATGGACTTTTGTCCTATGAAGCGTTTATCTGGGCGATCCCTATGTTTTTGTACGACCTCCTTAAAGTGAGGGTGAGTGACAAAAACATTTTTAACACGTTTAGTCTTTTTGAAAGACACCACATGTTCGGGTTCCGAAGCGGAGTCCTCAGTCACCTTCAGGGTCTGGTTTACCGCCTCAATGAGAGAGTCGAGAGACTCTTGGGAGGAGGGGGGGTCCTGAACATAGGAAATGTCGGACTCATATTCAGAGTCATCCGAGTTTGGGGAAGGGGACCTGGAAGCAGAGCCTGGAGGCACTGAGGGGCCTGCTAGCTCATGGTCAGGGGATGAAACGTGAACACGTTTTCTGGAGCCCCGGGTAGAAAGTGACTGGGTACGCCCCCTGCTGGTAGAAGAATCCATACCGTCGTCTGAATCCTCCACGGTCCGACCTAGAGGGGGGCCCCGGAGGGAGTCAATTGCCCTGGCTAGGGAAGCCACAGATCGTGACAGAGGTTGCCCACTCAGGGGGGCTAGGCTCTACCGGGTCGACGGCTGCGGCATCGGAGACGGTACCGGCGTCGGCAAGGGGCGGCTGCACAGAGGGCGAGACGCAATCTGCACACAAATGGCTAGTGTGAGCTCGGGGCAGAGCCGCATTGCAAGTGGCACATACAGTGAAAAACACTGTGTGCTTCTTGTTACCCTTTTTTGTCTCCTTGGATTGAGACATAGTGCCTTAGGGACAGAGCGGGCAG
Organism: Ranitomeya variabilis; assembly: GCF_051348905.1. NCBI lineage: Eukaryota > Metazoa > Chordata > Amphibia > Anura > Dendrobatidae > Ranitomeya > Ranitomeya variabilis. The sequence goes on from NC_135235.1 coordinate 16,970,300, forward strand.
TATACAGCAGAGAAAGGGTTAAGCTTTCTTGAAGCAGCTTACCCACGGTCCTGTCTGTGTCCCCAGAGAGAGATATGGCGGTTCTGTGTCCAGGAGTTCTCCTTGGAGCGCTGTAGAAGCGTGGGCTCCGTGCAGGGAGAGAGGAAATATGGCCCCCGAGATTTGGAGGGCGCCTCTCGTCCCAGACGAGAAGCGCCGATGTAGGGGGCGGAGCTACGGCCGTGGGAGGAGATTTTTCCCCTGCGGCCTACTCCGGCTGAAGAAGCCGGGGACTAAATTTGTGCGGCGGCGGCCGCGACGGTGCCTCTCCCTGGGGACCCGGACCGCATCGCTGCCGCTGAGGAGGACTGCACAGAGGGCGAGACGCGCAGGGGGGAGTCCCCCGAAGGTACTTACAGCCACTGTCCCGGTTCTCACAGGTCTGCGTTTCTGTGAGGGTGTGACTCAATCCATGCACCCTGGATGGGGATGGAGAGGCCCCTGATGCATCATGCTGCTATAGCAGAGGGGGGCTGCGGCACAACATCCCCTCCGGACTGCATTCTTCTCCAGTTACATTGCTGTAATGCAGGGTCCTGGAGGGGGTTGGGGGAAATCGGGACCAAGAGGAACCGTTGCCCTGGCGCAAACTTTCCGTGCGCCATACGTCGCAGGAGAGGAACGGGGAGGTATACTCGCCGTGCTCGCCTGTTGTTGGTTCGGGGGAGAGCGGACCTTATGAAAAAAAGGACCCGTCGCCCCCTTCACTCCGTTAAATAAAAAATTAAAAATTTACATAAAATTAAAAAATCAAAAATTAAAATCAAGTTGGGGTCTGGGAAAAAAGACCCAAGTGCCTCCTAAGACACTAAGCAAGAACTGGTTGAAATTGTATCCAGTGAAGGGGTGTATACTGCAGAGGAGGAGTTAATCTTTCTGTCTACTTAGTGTCCTCCTAGTGGCAGCAGCATAACACCCATGGTCCTGTGTCCCCCAATGAGGCGTAGGAGAAACAGTAACTATATAGTTTTCCATATTTTCCAGTAGCCAATCAAATTTGGGAGCTTCCCATTTTAAAAACGGATCCATCGTAAAAGCGGATGCAACGGATGGTAAAAACGGATGCAACGTATGCAATGCATCCAGTATTTCGACGGAACCGTTTAGCGGATTTGCGACGGATCCGTCGAAATGCTGTATGCGTTGCATACATTTTTCACTTTGACGCATCCGTTTTTTCTGCAAAAAAGACTATTTGAGACGGTTTGCAGTTAACGCTAGTGTGAAAGTAGCCTAATGCTTTTACTGACTTACAGACTTCTGACTGAATTAGTGATCTCAGGTTCTCGGCAAAGGAGGGTGTCTCCTCTGCCACTGTCTTTATCAATACAATCCTGACACAATCTCGTATTCCACGATGCTCCTAAGGGACTTTTGCATAAGAGACATTCCTAAGGCTATGTGTACACGTTCAGGTTTTTTCGCATTTTTTTGCGATAAAAACGCTATAAAAACTCATTAAAAACGCATACATTATGTATCCTATCATTAAGAATGCATTCTGCATGTTTTGTGCACATGGTGCGTTTCTTTTCCGCGAAAAAACCGCATCGCGGTAAAAAAAAGCAGCATGTTCACTAATTTTGCGGATTTTTCGCGTTTTTCCCGCAATTCTATGCATTAGGAATAAAAAATGCACAAAAACGCGTCAAAAACACGGTAAAAACACATGCGGATTTCTGGCAGAAATGTCCGGTTTTTGTCAGGAAAATTTCTGCCAGAAATCCTGACGTGTGCACATAGCCTTATTCTTAGTCTTTGATTTATTCTTCTTAGGGACCTCCTATACTCCACGCCACCAATATATGAAAAAATAGGGGAGAGATGGAGACAAGAGAGGAGAACAGACATTAGCATACTGGACTTTCTCGAAGTTCACTCACCACTCGGACGCTTCAAAAGACGGGTACCGGATCCGGAGGCTGACTGGTCTTTTCAATGTCTCCCAGCAAGACTAAAGACTCCTCCTTGGTATGACAATCCGCCCGCACGCTGCCTGAGTGGCGTCCACTGCTGCTGTGGCGTATCTGGCTCTTCTAATTTGAGAGAGACCGCCTCACTTGCACCTCCTCCTGCGGCTGTAAATGCTCTGGTGAAAAGCTCTCCAACCTACAACTGCCACCTGATGAGAGCAGTCACATTCAACCTGGAATAGCCAGTGATGCACAGCAGTACTTCTGATCGCTTATAAATAACAGCATTTCCCTTTTTTTTTCAAATTAATTGATCACCTGGTTGATCCTGCGCCTGTTGGTTGCTTAGCACCCCGAAGCGCTGTATTCGGGCCTGTGCGCACACCCGGCAACCACTTCTGGTGCGAGCTGCAGACCTCGCGTGCATCCAGGGTTAATTTCTATAGCGTGCTGGCAATGTGCGCTCCCTCTCCTGTTTCCGGCCGGCTGCTGGTACTCCAGGTGCCGCGCGCCTCATCCTCACTTCCAATACGCATGTCCGCACGGTATGCCGCGCCGGCCTATTCTCGGCATCCATGACACTCAGGAACGCTGCCTCCTCCATACACCGCTCCATATCTCTTCACCTGGAGGGAACACCCACGCTGCTGGCTCCTGCAGGTACTGCCAAATGATGATTGCGTTTTGTGCTCAACAGGGAGGGAACCAATACATGTGGCCCCCGAGGAGTCTTATTTTGCCCGAGCACCAATGTGCCTCACAGGCTGCATGGCCACTGTATGTCGACAGGGAGGGCACAACAACTGTGATCTCCGAGGACCTAAAAAAGTAGCATGTGGGGTTTTTGCGGCATCAGGGAGGGTGCACTGAACGTGGCCTCCGAGGCTCTATCTTCAACCGGGCATTGCCTCACGGGCTGTGGCCATGCTTCACTCAGGGGGAACATGGATATACATGGCCCCCGAGGTAACTACCGGCACCTGGTGATGGGTGTAGCCGACCAGTGCCTGCCCAAACTCATCCGACCCAGGCATCCTCTTCTATCTTCAAGATCTTCCATCTTGAGGATTCCCCATCAAGGACAGGAAACCAACTGATGCGGAGAGAGGAGCTGCCCCTTTTATCTGGAAGGTTTCCTGTCCTTGAAGGGCGGATCCCCTCTCTCGTGGTGCCATCATGTATGGTGGAAAAACCTGAAGTGATTATGTGTGAGCATTGAGATATCCAGTGATCCAGGCCCTTGTGTTGCTGAGAATCAGGGCATCTGGGGAAGAGCTGGAAAGGACACGGTCAGGATTGATGAGGATCCCAGATGCAGTACCCCATCATAGATCAGACGCCTATGACACAAAAACCAGTGCACAGCACCATCTTTGGGGATATTAACAACCTGCAATTAATGATAGTTACTTCTCACACCCCCATGGACTCGATCATATGCAGACCGGGGTGCAAAGTGATGCCCCAGAAAACCAGAAGCAAGCCATATTTTATTATAGGCACCTCGCAGCCCCCCTAGATTGGAGGCAGGGAAAACGTGACAATACATTGTGGAAGTGTGAACGCAGCTGTGTGAGCATGGAGCACTCGGGAGAGGAATGTCCGATGGGCTCCTGTAATCACTCTCCACCTCGTATGACTCTCTGGAATGAGCCAACATTGCTGTCTGATGATTAAATGCCTTCTGTCTGGAGCGACAAGTGGCACCTCTCAACCAGGAGAGGCCACTGCCTAGACGCTTCCAGATGGCGGCACAGCACAAATCTTACAACAATTTACCAAAGATGTAAAATCTACAGTTTATTGACGATACTTAAAAGAAGGTTCACACGACACAAAAAAAAAAAAAGACAAGGTAAAAACAAGGACTGAAATGTAAATTTAAAGCGTAAAAACATGAAAGCGCTTAGAGGGCAGGAAAATAACAAGACATAAAAACCACAAAAAAAGCACAAGTTCATGGTACAAAATATGGAAAAACTTGCGCTACAACATATTAAAAACAATTCCTGGAACAAGACTAAATGAGGGCAAAACTTTACAGTTTTTAAATATACAGAACCTGATGCAAAAATGACAACAGGCAACACTTTATACAACGTTCCGGGGCAGGCGGCGATCAGCCGTGCGTCGTGTCGTCCTCCACAAAGTCCTTGGCCTGTTCAGCTGTGATCACATCAATATGACTGACCTGGGGGGAGAAAGTAAAATAAATTACTTCCTCCGTGTTTCTCCCCTGTGCAGACGGTGGGATTGCTCGGCCCCATCAACACGCCTGGCATTTCAAGTGCATTTGTGAACATGTTATCAGAGTGAAGGGCAGCACATGGCAGCGCGCCGCGCCGTTATCTGACACTGGCAGAGAATTCTTCCCCTGTAATAACTGCCAAATCTCGGCAGCGAGGCCGGCTTCCTATATCACTGAGCACATACTTACAGGCTGCGAAAATACAGGACACGCTGCTGATATTACAGGCGGCATTTCTGCAGGTTTCATTTTTATACAGCGGAGCAATATACAAATAATACGTTTCTTCCCTCACTCTGTGTTTTTTGTCATGTAGGTTTAACCATTTGTAGTGTTAAGGCACGAGTCATTATATACATCAGAGGGTTATATCATTGCACGCCTTTTTTTTTTGGGGGGGGGGGGGGGTAGATGTATGTGAGCTCCACTTAGCAATAGCTGGGCAAAGAGTTGTGCGACAATCATTTATTGTGCCTCATTTTCTATGTATTTGATGTAACAGATTTGTCTTCAGTGTCTACCCCTAGTGGCGGCTTTATGCTGCTGCATTCTATATAATCATGGGAACACTAATTAGAACAAAGTATCAATTCTCTGTACAGGATGTAAAAAAAGAAAAAAAAAAATCTATAATATATATATATATATATATATATATATATATATATATATATATATATATATATATATATATATATATATATATATATAATTTTTTATTTTTTTACACCAATGTTAAAATGGTACTGGATATACAAGTGTCCAAAATGTTTAACCCCTTGGATGCTGTGGTCAATAGCGAACACGGCACCCAAACAATTTGACAAAGCTAGGACACAACACAGCTTTGTAATATCTTAGGACAACCAAATTGTTTAATGCAGAGACCCTTCAACAATATACTCTACCAATCTCCAGACCCCTCACTATATGTCTGGACATAATACAAGCATTCTCTGAGTGGAGAAAGAATGCAGAATTTGCACAGAATAATATTCTACTTTTCACCCCTTCTAGCCCGACACTCACCTTGTTCCTAAATTTCACCCCATAAAATTTGTCAGCAGATTCCAGCAGTTCTGGCCTGAAGGTTGTAGTAATGAACTGTGCGTGCGATGCGAGCTCCATGATCATATCTAGGGGTGGAAGGAGACAGATTACAAGGAGGAAAAGCGAAGATTTCTCCTGAAACAATCTCTCAGCACTAAACTGTATGACTGGTGTAAAGACAGCAGATGACAAGACAATGGCCGCTAAAATAGACAGTAATTTCTGACCATTTTACGTCCCTAATTACTTTAATTTTGCAGTAAGAATTGGATTTCATAAACTTCTTCACAACATGGTGAAATGCCCTATGTATCTGCCACTCACCCAATGGCCAAGTTCAGGCTACCATAGCCAAGACCACTCAGTCTCTGCCTTACCTGACACAGCCTTTCTGTGCTGAGCATCCAGAGCCTGGTCAATCTCATCAAAGAGGTAAAAGGGAGCCGGATCACATTTCTGGATGGCAAAAATCAGAGCCAGCGCCACCAGAGACTTCTGCCCTCCAGAGAGCTGCTGCATCTCTCTCATCTCTGCTTGCTTCCCTGTAAACGAGACCTAGAAAAGAGAGTACGGAGGGTTACAGAGCAGCCATCACAGAAGAGCCAGCAAACACAATGTTCCATCAGTCTGGGCGCCAACACTTAGTAGTTACCCGGATCCCGACGCCAGTGAACTGATCAATAGATGGGACGTTGCTCTGCGAGCTGGAGCCCTTCTCACTCTCGGCACTGCCCTCCCCTTCGTCCTGAGACTGACTGCCTTCCACATCTCCTTTCTTCATCACCAGCGTGGCCTTACCACCCGGCACCAGCTTTGTGAACACTTCACTGAAGTTCTTTGACACCTAGAAGAACAGTTTTGTCAGGTAACAGTCTACAGAAGTGTCATCACAAGAACTAGGAGCATCAGACCTGCTTGAAGGTGAGCTGGATGGCTTCATATTTGCGCAGCTCAAGGACGTTCATCAGCTCCATGATGGACTTGTAGCCGCGGTCCAGCTCTTCCTGACGTTTGATCAGCTTCTCTTTCTGCTCGGAGAAGTTCACAAACTGGTCCAGAGCTTTCTTGTTGACGTGACTGTACTTCTTCAGCTCAGTGTTACACTGCTCCAATTTACGGAACAACTGGAAACAGAAACAAAGCAAAAATGAACAGATTCATGGTCTGACCACCGAGGAATATTCAAAGGCTGCAAATCATTAAAGGGTTATTCGTAACATTGCAAAGTGCCTGTAAAAACAAACATTGAGCCTACAGTGTACTGCTTGCTGCCTAGGTTACTGCCACTCCTGAAGTTCCACTAGTAGGCGGTTTCCTAGACAATGAGTGACTGCAAGCGCTTGGCTGTACAGCCAGCAAGTGATGCTCTACAGCTGTCCGGATCCAGACAACGTCGGTGCCCTGAGCTTCCCCCATGCTGAAGAGGAAAAGCTGCTGTGCTCACAGCACGGCGAAGTGCACGGTGTGATCACAACACATCCGTGCCACCGGACCACTTTACATCTTCAGGAGACAGACTCTTTAATATTAACCCCTTAACCCCCCAGAGCTTTTTTCAGTTTTGAGTTTTCATTTTCCGCTCCTCTTCTTCCCAGAGCCATATAGCTTTTTTATTTTTCCGTCAATATGGCCATGTGAGGGCTTGTTTTTTGTACTAGAAAACGTCAAAAAAATTCCAAGTGCGATGAAATTGCAAAAAACGTGCAATCCCACGCTTGTTTTTTTGTTTGGCTTTTTTACTAGGTTCACTAAATACTAAAACTGACCTGCCATTATAATTCTCCAGGTCATTACGAGTTCATAGAAACCAAACAAGTCTGGGTTCTTTTTTTTCTAAGTGGTGAAAAAAAATTCCAAACTTTCTGATGATCTTTTTAATCATATACCTGAGACAGGGACAAGGGGGCATCCTCTACGTCTGGAGGAAAGAAGGTTTAAGCATAATAACAGACGCAGATTCTTTACTGTAAGAGCAGTGAGACTATGGAACTCTCTGCCGTATGATGTTGTAATGAGTGATTCATTACTTAAATTTAAGAGGGGACTGGATGCCTTTCTGGAAAAGTATAATGTTACAGGGTATATACACTAGATTCCTTGATAAGGCGTTGATCCAGGGAACTAGTCTGATTGCCATATGTGGAGTCGGGAAGGAATTTTTTCCCCCAATGTGGAGCTTACTCTTACCACATAGGTTTTTTTTGCCTTCCTCTGGATCAACATGTTAGGGCATATTAGGTTAGGCTATGGGTTGAACTAGATGGACTTAAAGTCTTCCTTCAACCTTAATAACTATGTTACTATGTTAAAATAAAAAAAAGGTGCAATTTTCACAATACCCGTAGCGTCTCCACTTTTCGTGATCTCGGGTTGGGTGAGGGCTTATTTTTTGCGTGCCGAGCTGATTTTAATTATACCATTTTGGTGCAGAAACGATCTTTTGATCGCCTGTTATTGCATTTTAATGCAATGTCGCGGCGACCAAAAAACGTAATTCTGGCGTTTTGACTTTTTTCTCGCTACGCCGTTTAGCAATCAGGTTAATAGACTAGAAGCTGCCACAACCCGATCGGCTCTGCTACATAGAATACCTCTATGTAGTAGTATTACTTGCTATGAGCGCCAGCCACTGGGTGGCACTCACAGCAAACCAGCACTGACAACCATAGAGGTCTCCAGAAAACCTCTGGTTGTCATACCAACACACTGATGTGCGTATTTCCAGTGCGATTGCCGGAAGCGCAATTTAAATGCCGGTTACAGTTTGATAGCGGCATTTAACTAGTTAATAGCCATGGGTGGACATTTCCCCGGAAAGATGTGGGCTCATGGCAGGAGCCCACATCAAAGGGAGGGAATCCAACATCGGCGTACTATTACGCCCCATGTCCGGAAGGGGTTAAATGGACATTAATGTTATCAGTCATTATAATCCTCCCTCTAATGATAAACTGATGTGAACTCTTACTGAAAAGACAAGAAAAGCAAGAATCTAAAAATGGTGCCAGTGGTCAGTGTGACATAGCAGTACGTGACAGCATGTGGTACAGAAGCACAGCGGCGTCTGTCTGTATTTGGTGCAGCTCAGCCCCCTTCAGCGGACCCCTCACTGCTCCCAACGTCACATCCAGCAGCTTCCGTTACCTGTTTTAAACTGAGGGTTTGATACTTTTCGAAGGCCTCCTGAGGCAGCGAGCCCAACTCTCGTATCTTCTTCATACATTCCTCTTTCTTCTTCAGAAGCATTCCTTGCCGATTGGTCATTTTCTCAAGCTCTTTCGTGTCATGGTTGATGGCATCCATATGCTCCTTCTCCATGTTCTTCCATCGATCCATACTCTTCACAAGGTCTTTTATCTCAATTTCCGTTTTATCAATGGTAACATCAAGGCCTAAAAGAAGGCATCTCCATGAAAAGTATGTACACATCAAACACCACCTGAAAAAAAAGTCGCCACCTACCCCTGAAAGCCAATTTATTCACCCTGCACCGATTTTGAGTTACCTCCTGTATTATACCCCAGAGCTGCACTCACTATTCTGCTGGTGCAGTCACTGTGTACATACATTACTGATCCTGCGTTACATCCTGTATTACACCCCAGAGCTGCACTCACTATTCTGCTGGTGCAGTCACTGTGTACATACATTACATTACTGATCCTGAGTTACATCCTGTATTATACCCCAGAGCTGCACTCTGTGTACATACATTACATTACTGATCCTGAGTTACCTCCTGTATTATACCCCAGAGCTGCACTCACTATTCTGCTGGTGCAGTCACTGTGTACATTCATTACATTACTGATCCGGCGTTATATCCTGTATTATACTCCAGAGCTGCACTCACTATTCTGCTGGTGCAGTCACTGTGTACATTCATTACATTACTGATCCAGCGTTATATCCTGTATTATACTCCAGAGCTGCACTCACTATTCTGCTGGTGCAGTCACGGTATACATACATTACTGATCCTGAGTAACATCCTGTATTATACTCCAGAGCTGCACTCACTATTCTGCTGGTGCAGTCACGGTATACATACATTACTGATCCTGAGTAACATCCTGTATTATACTCCAGAGCTGCACTCACTATTCTGCTGGTGCAGTCACTGTGTACATTACACTACTGATCCTGAGTAACATCCTGTATTATACTCCAGAGCTGCACTCACTATTCTGCTGGTGCAGTCACTGTGTACATATATTACTGATCATGAGTTACCTCCTGTATTATACTCCAGAGCTGCACTCACTATTCTGCTGGTGCAGTCACTGTGTACATACATTACATTACTGATCCTGAGTTACCTCCTGTATTATACACGGATGCACGGGTGCTAGTCCCGTGCATGGGACTAGCGGTGGATACTGCGTCCGTTACCCACGAACCAATCAAGACTTTGTGCTAATTCTCGGCATATCCGGACAGTCCTTTATGGAGGGGAATCTCTATTCCCACATATACTCTATAAGTACTTTATTGTGGTACATTGATGAAGGTCAAAACAGACCGAAACGTCTACCGTATGTACTTTATTTCATTAAATCTTCACTGCACCTAGTGATTTATGTGTGCCAAGTTTATCTATTACCAAATCTACCAATGACCGATCTAGAAAGAGGGGTACCCCCGAGAATACAGAAATAACTGGGCCTGTGAATCGTGTACTCACCATCTGACCGCGCCAATGTATCCTTCACTCGTTTGTTAATGGCCTCCAGTTCAGACGTTGTTGCTGTGAGAACCGTTCCTCCTTCAGTTTCCCGAAGCTCATTCAATTCCTGCGACATAGGGACAACGTTCTTAACTCACCGTACAATCTTTGCAGACTGCGTCATGTAGACTGCGTCCAGCGGGAACTTACCTGCTCCACCTGATCCAACCGCTTGCGCAGATTCTCGTTCAGGTACGTCTCCACACGGGTGATTGTCCCTTCCAGCTTGATTCTCTCGTTCAGAAGTTGTCGGTTTTCCTTAGAAAATTATTGTAACAATTTAGGCGATCCGGAGAGCGACCAATCAATGCAATAACTCCAATATTCAACACATTTTCTGCAAAGATGACAATTAATGGCACACCCGTAGCCTGTACATACTTGCTGCAGCTGTCGAATCTCATCATTCAGAGCATCCACCCTCTTCTGGTCGTCCAGGCTGAGCTGAGATAATAAGTCTGTTCCTAACTCGGCTTTCAGTGACTCCCGAGTCGACTCCATTGCATGTAAACTGGCCTCCAGGCTCTGTAAACTGCGTTGCTGTGAGAAATAACGAAGAAGTGGAGAATAGTGAACACAACGCAGGTGATGGATCTGCAGACTTACTAGTGATCGATCCAGTATGCTACACGCTGGGCTCAGGGGTCCGTCTTACCTTTGGCATGAATGTCTTCTCTGACTGCAGACGTTTCTCCTTAAGCATCTTCATCTCCGACAAGATACTGTCCCTGGAAGCTTTAAATTTTCTCTGTTGGGTTTCGATCTGTTGCATCTGGTTCATCAGCTGGTCGATTTCATTATTAATCCCTACACGGTGCTAAGGAACGGTCTACACATCACGGAATATTTAGATTATCAGGACTAGATACAACAGGATAAAAACACAATAAAAGACCCCTTCAGTGTCAGCGTTAACTCTCCCTATGTGATTCACTAGGATTCTGGACCCCGTATAGTAATTGTGGTCTTGGCAGAAACCGAGCAAAATGCAAAGGACTCGTGCGACAACATCACTGCACCTTGTATCAAGTCCTGCATACTTTTCTGTTTTGGGGAGTGGTGGGAATAAAGCAGCCAATTCAATGTACAGCAGACACGATAAGCAATATTTCATTATTTTTTTCCAAGGAGACCTACAATAAAAAGTGATGTAAACAAGTTATAGTACTGCTCATAAATGGAACCAGGAAAATTCAGGCCAGCCTGCGTCTATCTGGCTGCTGTAAGTTATACTGAATGTTTGCAGTCGCTAGTTTTTATCCTTAAGGTGCAGATACCTTTTCTTTATCGCTTCATTGGGGGACACAGGACAACCATGGGTGTATGCTGCTGCTGCTAGGAGGCTGACACTATGCAAAAAAGGAAAAAGGCGTAGCTCCTCCCCGGCAGTATACACCCACCGACAGGCACCAAGCACCTCAGTTTGTGCTTAGTGTCTGTAGGAGGCGGACCTGGATCTTCAGATCCGCTGCTAATCTTGATTCCTTTACAGGTTTTGTTGTTTTTATTAACATTTTGGCTTTATTTTTCAGATCACAGCATTCAGGGTGCAATCTTCCACCCTGCCTCCCCAAGAGGGCGGCTGAGCGAGCAGTGTGGTGTCGCCCGCATCGCAACTCTCAGACCGTCGGCAGGACATTATCCCGTCACTCTCCCAGGTGCTCCAGGGTTTTTATGGTGGCGGTCCTTGCCAAACAGTCCCCCTCACCTCGGAGAGGGCTGAGAGGAAGACGGTGGTCACCAGCGGTGACCCTCCCCCTTGTCTTTGGGGTCGAGGCCGTCTTCTGGACGAAGGATTCTGTTCCAGCGACCCCTCTCTCATCGGGCCCCTGGTCGATCCTCTCTCCCTCTACCTGTGAAACAGGAACATGCAGGTACCAGCGCTTCAGCAGCCGCTCCCCCACAGCAGTATTTCCCTGTCTAAATGTACAGTGCTTTCACACAGTCACAGCCTTTTTTTACTTTCACAGCTGCAGCTGACCACGCCCCCTCCGATAGGCCACCCCCCCTCCTTTTTCGGCGCTCTTTTCCTCCTCCACTCAGAGGGGTTTTTACATCCCGGGCACACCCTTCCCTTTCAGTGCGGCCCAATCAGGAGCCTTGGCTTATTCCTCTCAGTACAGCACCGCCCCTTCTTCTCTGCTGGCACTTCCTGCTTCAGCAGCTCCGTGCACAGGACACATCGTGTGTTGGGGGACACAGGCAACTCTGCTCTGCGGTAGGATTGCAACGCTATATTGGCCCCTCCCTGGTATTATCCATACCACTGTAGGCCCTAGTCTTTTCTGTAGTATAGTGCTGCAGAATATCCTTATGTACAACTCTTCTGGAGCTTTCTTTACCAAACCTACCATAACTCACTACGCCTGTGCTCGTTGTAAGATAAAGTGGTCTGTAGGCCAATCGTCGCCTCTCTGCCAGTCCTGCAGTCCTCCTGCCATGTCTGCCCCGCAGGAAGCTTCCGAATCTCGGGATGGGGGCGCTCTCCCTCCCCCTGAGTGGGCCGTTGCTATCTCGCAGTCGGTCTCTGATTTGACTAAGGTATCTCAGTCCCTGGTCCAGGCGCTTGAACGTCTTCCAGCTTCCTTCAGCCAACAGCGCTCCAACCGTCTTCCATGGCGAGTCTGCCGCACCTGACCCTGAACCACAGGGAGACAAATCTGCCAGCCGCTCTAGAAAGAGGACTCTGTCCGGCTCTTCGTCTGGTTCTCCGGGTCCCTCCGCAGTGCTCAAACTGCTCTCCTCCCCCCCCAATTCACCTCTTCAGAGGAGGACATTGGGTCTGATGTGGATTCCCAGTCCGGTTCTGACTCCGATTCAGACCAGGCTTCTAGCATGCAGGCTGTCGTAGATAGTCTTATTTCGGCTATATCGCTAATCCTCAAACTGAAACAAGACAAGGTTTCCCCCCAGGATTCCTCTGTCTCCTTTAAACGGGTGAAGCGTCCCTCTCGCTCCTTTCCTATGTCAAGGTGAAAATATATATCTTTATACCTTTGTACTTTTATATATCTTATACTGTGAAACAATAAGTTTTTCCTAATTGCTTGCTAATGTAAATGTAATTGTATTTAAAGATGGCTGCCAGTGTTCATTATTTTAGTTCAGCGTCTAAAGGGTTAAGATTCATTTCTTCAGAAACGAAACTTAAGGAATGTGAAGAAAAGGAGGATCCACCAGAAGATGTCAGAACAAATCAGAAAGACTGAATGCTAGCTTAAACCCCGCCTAATGCACGCCTTCCCCTAACACTCAATATAGTATTGTGTATTTTAAAATAAAGCCAGTTGTTGTGACCGTTGCAGACATGAGTAGATGCACGGGCATTCAATTGAGATTGAATCAGCACCTTGTCTGAGTCATACTTACCCGGTACCAAATGCTCGGCTCATGCTTATAGTTTAATTTGGAATGACTGGTGAAGGAAGGATGTATATTGTCGTTTACGACCCCGACAATTTGGCGCAACCAACGGGGGGCGTGGCCAGCGATCCGAGACCCTCTGGACCCATGCCTGGATGTCTGTGGATGATACCCGTAGTGGCTGACCTCGAGGACTGATCACCATCCGCACACGGTAAGTGGCGATCATATACACTGTATGTGTCACACTTGCTAGTGTCTCAGCCGTTATTGGTTTGTCTGTAGTCTCCTTGGGTCCGGGAGGTGAATGATCGAGTGGTGAGATCAAACGTGATCCTGTGCCACGCTCTGAACCAGCAACTGAGAGACGTCGCATCCTGTGCGACCTCTGTACACCACACCTCCCTCACCGGTCATTGTACTCCATTCAACCATCCTACCCATGACTATTGTCTAGTAGTGAAGTGGAGTGAAAAATTGTGCAAGTTGTAGATTGTGGGGCGGCTTAGAGGAAGGGATAGGAGACGCAGCCTCTGTGATATTGTACCAGCTAGGTAATTAAGACGTCCCGGAGGGGGACCACCTGTATTTCTGTGGAGGGCTCTCACTAGGAGACCGCCTCCCGACGGTTTGGAATATCGTGGCAGGATAGCCTGTTAATCACTGTTGTTCTAGTTTAGGGACAGGAAATATTGAGCGCGAGGCTCTTTTCCTGGTACGTTGAACGCGAAGTTCCGTGGTATAGAACGCAGTGTTGGTATCGCTGCCAGTGGCCTACTGCAGGAGGACATAGTATTCTGTAAGAGTCATGCTGCGTATCTTAAAGCAGAAGAAGTCTGTGCCCCACAAGTTAGATGAGGATTCTGTGGAAGTCAGGGCAATAGTGGAGTCACGGGAGGGCAAGAAGGCAGTCAAGAATGTTGAGAGATTGTATAAGCATGTAGGATTGCCCTCGTCAGGGAGATTGCAGCGGGTTATGTGGCCCAATCTCATAGAAAATAAAAGGGGCATGTTGAACGATAAAGGATTGTTAGAACAAGCGCAAGCTCATCTGCGAGTTGCGCGAGGCTTAAAGAACAAAGGATGAAAATAGGTTGATGGAGAGGAAGGATCAGACAATACAGAGCCCATGTTTGGTTATAAAATGCCTTTGAACTGTGATTTTACAGATTGTAAAATGGCCGCCGTGCCACTGATGATGAAAATGTAGTCCCAGCCACCGCCCTGTAATGGCGGCGGAAAGAGCTTTCCAGAAGCGTAGCTGTGTCCTGTTTGTGTTGTGCAGAATCCAACCTGGGTGGAGACCTGCCTTGTGTGTGCGTACGGACCGTCCTTGGGGCTCCGCCCAGACCACGGAGGATTATTGGAAAGTTTTGTAGAAAAAGGGAATTAGACCTACCGGTAATTCGGTTTCCAGGTAGTCCCTCAGGACAGCACAATGGAGGATGTCCTTCCTTTGACCTATAGCGGGACAGGATCATAGAGAGGTTAAAAGGACCCTCCCACCTCCACCCTCCAGTGTTTTTTCAAAGTACCACAGAAGGATGGAAATAAATGGTCTAAACATGCCCTTACAAACACGTGTGTTATAATCCATTTAACGGCTTCATCTTAATTTTGAGCCATGGTGACTCAAAGGACAAACGATCTGCCGGTAGATTAATCCCGTACAAGCCTAAAAAGAGAAACATAAGGGAGGGAACTAAGGGTGCTGTCCTGAGGGACTACCTGGAAACCGAATTACCGGTAGGTCTAATTCCCTTTTTCCATTACGTCCCTCAGGACAGCACAATGGAGAATACCAAAGAAACTCTCCCAGGGTGGGTAAAGAAGCCCAGGAATCAAAGTCCCAGGCTAAAACCAGACTAGATGTATAAATGATATGAAAGATCAGAAAAACCATAGATATCTAAAGAGATCCGCAAAGAAAATCACCGTAGTGAGTGTCTGATATACATCTATAATGGCCAATTTCAGTATGAATGTGGTAAACGAAATAAGCATCAGAAACAGAGAGGGAAATTCACCCATTGTACTCCAATACCAATAATGAACCACAGCAAGTTATTTATTGTGATAGATACTTATAGACATCACCGCCCCAGAATAGGGTTAGAGAACCTTACTGCCCAGCAAAATATGGTGAAAGTCACAGCCACCACACAATGAGGACTGTACCGACCAATAATAAACTGGATGTGCTTATAACAGGACTGTTCCTTTATCGGACCTTCTGGGCTCAGGTTAAGTCTTGGTTACAGACCAACTTACCATACTACAAGGAGACCTGCAGGACAGAGGCCCTGGACTGGGAAAGATCAAACCAATAACAGTTAGTACATGGATAATGGCACAGCATTGGGATGGACGCATATTACTCATCCAGGAGATCACGTCTATTCCAAATCCTTAGATGTCTAATCCCAAGTAAGGGTTGGATATTATTGAAACTAAGGGATACACCATCCGGCAGGTAATATCTCCTGCCATTACCAATGCTGGGCTTCTATTAGAAGCGCTGAAAGAGAAACGTGGATCATCACTCCTGTTTTACTGATGTTAGACACAGGGAGTCTGGACCCTGAATTAATAAATGTGGTGGTGCTATTAAAAATCTTCCGACACTTGAAATTATTCGAAACTGCATTTATACGAGTCATTAGTCCAGACATTATAAGTATGTCGACTATTTGTCCATATATGCATATACGCACATACATATCCAAGAGGCAATCTTCTCAGGAATCTTTATACACCCAGACTGCCATTGTGGGAGTAACCATATTCCATGGCTACAGAAAAAGTAGGTCTCTTCCCCATTACGGAGGGAGATTATCTACTGTGAGGCAGTGAGACTATGGGGTCTTAACAGTAAGAGCCCTGGATCCAGTTTCATTAATCTTAGGAGCCGTGACTGCTGTAAGAGCCGCGAGTATGAGATCCTCTGCCACACGACACAGTGCTGCTGCTTCACCACAAGGTACAGAAGGCCGAGCTGATGTCCCTGGTAAACATAACGCAACAGACTTATGGGACAAGAATCTGTCTGATTGCCGAATGTAGAGTTTGGCATGGATTAATAATAATAACAACAATAATAAACTTTTATTTATATAGTGTCAACATATTCAGCAGCGCTTTACAGTTTGACAGTCTCAAACACAACAGTCATAAGTAACAACCATATAATAATTAAAGCAAAATAAAACGACCCTGCTCGTGAGAGTTCAATCTACAATGAGGCGGGGAAGATACAATGTACAAGTGTGTACTGTATTAACAATGTTGTATAACAATGATGGCACAGCCATCTTTAGGGGGTGGGGGATAGATGGAGATAGTGAATGGGCTAAACACACACACACACAAAATGACTGATTAGGGAACGTGATAGGCCGCTCTGAACAAATGTGCCCTGAGGGAGTGCCCAAAACTCTGCAAATTGTAGATGGTCCTAATATTTTAGGGCAAATCATTCCAAGGAGGAAGGAATCCTTCCTTTCAACTCGTGGGATTTTTCCCATTCCCAGGACAGTAGTATGTCCTTTTATAGGATTATAGGATGTACCAAAATGACATGTGTCATCTTTTAAAGCTATTTATGTAAAAGACTTGCCTTTAGCCCTCAAGGTAGAATCTACCTGACAGATCTGTTCCAAACAGAAGAAATGCAAATTCTACTAAGACAATTCAAGCATATCTGTTTGCTTGACTAAGCCCTGTTGTAAAGAATGAAGTAACAGAAGCTGGATCTGGGTCCAAAAACACAAGGA
Source organism: Ranitomeya variabilis (assembly GCF_051348905.1). Lineage (NCBI taxonomy): Eukaryota > Metazoa > Chordata > Amphibia > Anura > Dendrobatidae > Ranitomeya > Ranitomeya variabilis. Next base: position 16,987,412 of record NC_135235.1, read on the forward strand.
CTCTATATCCAGAGTTGCGGCCCAAGACAAAACGTGAAGTGGTAGGCCGATGATACAATGTGCAGACACACAAGGCACAAGACAGAAGGTCTAACACAGTGGTTCACCGCCAGAGGCGAAAAAAGCACCAAGCCTGACACACTAATGATACCCCCTGAGGCACAGGGCACCAAAACCCTATGATGCAAAATGATGCATATAGGAACTATGAAGCAATATAATGCAATATGATGTCCAAAGGCACTATTAAGTAATCTGATTCAATACGATGCAATATGATGCAAAGTCACTATGAAGCGCTATAATGCATATAGCAACTACGAAGAAATATGATGCACAAAGGCAATCTGAAGCACTATGATGCATACACGAACAATGAAGCAATATGATGCATATAGGAATAATGAAGCAGTATGATGCATGAAGTAACTATGAAGTGCTATGGTGCATATAGGAACAATGAAGCACTATAATGCATATAGGAACTATGAAGCAATATGATGCATGAAGTAACTATAAAGCACAATGGTGCATATAGGAACAATGAAGCAATATGCTGTAATATAATGCACAAAGGTAATATGAAGCACTATGGTGCATATAGGAACAATGAAGCAATATGCTGTAATATAATACACAAAGTCACTATGAAGCGCTATGATGCATATAGGAAACATGAAGCAATATGCTGTAATCTAATGCACAAAGGCAATATGAAGCGCTATGATGCGTATAGGAACCATGAAGAAATATGCTGTAACCTAATGCACAAAGGCAATATGAAGAGCTATGATGCGTATAGGAACCATGAAGCAATATGCTGTAATATAATGCTCAAAGGTAATATGCAGTGCTATGATGCGTATAGGAACCATGAAGAAATATGCTGTAACCTAATGCTCAAAGGTAATATGAAGCGCTATGATGCGTATAGGAACCATGAAGCAATATGCTGTAATATAATGCACAAAGGCAATATGAAGCGCTATGATGCGTATAGGAACCATGAAGCAATATGCTGTAATATAATGCACAACGGCAATATGCAGTGCTATGATGCGTATAGGAACCATGAAGCAATATGCTGTAATATAATGCACAAAGGCAATATGAAGCGCTATGATGCGTATAGGAACCATGAAGCAATATGCTGTAATATAATGCACAGAGGCAATATGAAGCACTATGATGCGTATAGGAACCATGAAGCAATATGCTGTAACATAATGTACAGAGACAATATGAAGCGCTATGATGCGTATAGGAACCATGAAGCAATATGCTGTAATATAATGCACAAAGGCAATGTGAAGCGCTATGATGTGTATAGGAACCATGAAGCAATATGCTGTAATATAATGCACAGAGGCAATATGAAGCACTATAATGCGTATAGGAACCATGAAGCAATATGCTGTAATATAATGCACAAAGGCATTATGAAGCACTATGAGGTGTATAGGAACCATGAAGCAATATGCTGTAATCTAATGCACAGAGGCAATATGAAGCGCTATGATGTGTATAGGAACCATGAAGCAATATGATACACAAAGGCAATATGAGCACTATGATGCATATAGGAACAGAGATGCAATATATGATGCAGAAAGGCAATATGAAGCACTCTGATGCATAAAGGAACCATGAAGCAATATGATGCAATATGATACACGAAGTAACTATGAAGCGCTATGATGCATATAGGAACTATAAAGGAATATGATGCCGTATGATAACCCAGAGGCACTCAATATGTTGCATAGATGTACTATGATTCAGTATCATGCACAGAGACCCTCCATATGATGCATAAAAGCAGTATGATGCAGTATTATGCACGGAGGCACTTGATATGATGCACAGAAAGACTAGGCCATGCTTGAAGGTGCCAAACAAGAGACCAGGCCTACACTTTTAAGCAAAAGAGCAATCTATCAGAGGTCCAGATAAATCTCCACTCTGAACAGTACCTCTCATTTGTCAGACTGACTCCACCCGAAGGAGCTAATTAATGAGCTGCAGCTGGAGGGCAGACTTCATGAAGACAATGTGCTGAATAAACACCTTGTGTCCTCCTACGGACGGAGTAGTTAAGTTGCAAAGAAAAGTGAAACACTTGTTTATTGAACCAAAAAATGGAAAGCATGATTCCAAAAAAAAAAACCACTCTGAAGCCCAATCATAAGGCTCTGTGCAGACAAAACCTGCAACTAACTGAAGTCCAGTCATGAGATGTAGCCTGGACATATGGCCCTACCATAGCCTAGAGGTCCAAGGCCTAGCTGCAAATGGGTTCCAGGTACAGCTTTGACACAAAGGCATGAGACTAGAGTCAGCCCAGAGGCCCAGGCCATCAATGCAACATTTAAACCATGCACTCACCTGTGCTGGCTCCATACCTGCTAGAAGACGGGGAGCTGGTAACGCCAAAAGCCTACCGTGGAAGGAAGCGGCGTCCCCATTACTCTTCTCCTGTGCCCCCTTCCGTGTTCCATCGTGGAACGCACGCCAAACCTATATGCCGGTGCTCCTCTCTGGCATCACTGTAAGCGCCACGGCCTTCTCCACCACACGACTTTCGGACATAGAGGTGTTTTGCCGGTTGGCGTCCGAGCCGAGAGCCCCCCACCGGGAGGAAGCGGCTCTACCCAGGAGCCCGTCCGCTCGACTGGTCTCTGGGGCTGAGGGACTCCCCACCGGGGAGTTTCCACCCTGGGCTACTTGACAGGGGGAAGGATTGGACCAGCCGCACGATCCCCCTGAGCCCATTGCACAGGCTGACTGTTGGCTGAGGAACCTCTCAAAGAGGAGTCGGCCACGGTCCACTTGACAGGGGTGAGAGAATCCACAGGTTATCTTCGCTCTAGGAGCAACCTCTCATACAACCGTCCCCTGTAGGGACAGGAAAAACACTGGAGGGTGGAGGTGGGAGGGTCCTTTTAACCTCTCTATGATCCTGTCCCGCTATAGGTCAAAGGAAGGACATCCTCCATTGTGCTGTCCTGAGGGACGTAATGGAAATTAGGTCTGAAAACTGCTGTAATTTGTGACTTTGTAGAGGATACGGAGCTTTGTATCAGTGCTGTGTACTGTAGGGGAGGGGCGAGGCAGACCGCTGCGAGATTTCTTTGTCAGTTCTTCTTCTTTCTCCTTATCTACGCTATGTGCCGGAGAAGGAAGGGGGGCAAAGAGCTGGGCTCAATATTCTCCCTTGTACGCGGAGGAATTCTGTGCTGTTTCTAGTAGTCTTTTTTCTCTGTGTAGAGGAATGCTGTGATCTCTTATCTCTGTGTCCTTGGAATGGAGAGAGCACATACTGTAACGGTGTTCTCTGTATTTTCTCTGGTAGATCTGTGTCCGGTTTAAAGCGACAACATTGTTTTGAAGTATGAAGAAATATTATAATCTGGAATTTGAAAGTGAAATATAGTGCCTGGTTTTATAAGGAGATTTGTATCAGTGTAATTGAAAGATTGGTAAAAGAGTTGAGTAAAGCAAGCAATTAAAAATTTGGGATAGGGGGGGGGGGTCTCCCTGCTGGATAATATGGTCCCTCCCCAGGAAATTAAGCCTCTACTCCCGACTGTAAACCCTGTGCCCCTTACAGCAATATATATCCTGGATTGCCGAGAAGTTCTATGGGCGTCTTATGGTAGTGTTTAAAGATCTGGGATTCCCATTGTAATAAAAAGCCCATTCATACCTTTTTGTAGTAGACCCGATATTGAGATTTCCACTCCGGATGATATATTGAAAATAGTAAAGAGTTTTTTTTTCAAAAGAATTTAGCCCAGCAGGAAAGACAAGGATTAAGTCACTAGCTGTAATAATTCTTGCTCGCTCACTGGCCCCCATCGCTGCAGCTGCGAGGTCACAGTGTTTCTTATCTCCATGTAACAGACTCCAGTTTCTGCCCCCTCCTATCGTACATGCAAGTCCAGCTTCACACTGCAATACGCCTTTAACCCTGTCTGGGAATCTCCCTCCCCAGCCCCATGTCAATTTTCAGACCAAGAGCTTGCTTTAATCGGTGTAAATGCCAGACCCCCCCCCCCCCCCCAGCCCGGAAAGGCCCCTACATCTCCTCTTCCCGTGACACCTTCACACTTATGAGGCCAGACTTTCCAGGAATCTGAAGTTCGGTTGCCTGTCATTCACGTTGCTACATTATATTTCAGGAATCCCAGGTTCTTTTCTCAGTGAGGTATGGGGACATAGTTACCCACCAGATAGGAGCCATGGTGAACCCAGCTAACTCTACCCTGTCACATAGAGGTTGTTTGGCTCAACAGATAGCTAGAAAAAGGGGAGCCAGTCATAGCCCAAGAGTGTCAGGCCTACCTTGCCACTTATGGCCCCTTGCAACCAGGAGAGACTATGGTCCATACCCCACACGATGTACATAGTATCCTTAACCAGGTACAACCTAGCCACATGTCCATGGCTGGACAGCTGCGACTTCAGTGTGCTATTCTCATGCCTACTAATGTGACTTTGAAAAGGTGCACTGTCCTAAACCCTGCTACTTTTCTCCTAGTTCCCCTGGATCCAAAGGGGGGAGGAGTAGGTGACATGAACAAGGACACTTTTTCTTTTAAGAATGGATCCAGAGGAACAAGATTAGGTTTCCAAATCACATGAATGTCTAGAATTGATGTTTCTTGAAACGGCTGGTCTCTAGTGTGCCTATTCTAATGCTGATTTTGAGCTTTTTGTAGATGGATCCCGTCACCAAGATGACCAAGGACGCTACTGTACCAGATATGCTGTGGTCTCAGAACATGAGGTAATCAAGGCAGAGTCAATGCTGGCTCATATGTCTGCACAAGAAGCAGAGCAAACTAGCAGAAGGTAAGACTGTAAATATCTACACTGATTCCAGGTATGCTTTTGGCATTACACATGGTTATGGGCCTATCTGGAGAGCCAGGGCTTTCCTGACAGCAAATGGCCACCCCTTTAAACGTGCTGAGGCAGTCCAGCAACTTATGAATGCACTACAGCTTCCCACCCAAACAGGCATCATAAAGGTAAAGGCACATACTAAAGGCACTGATGGACGGACAAAAGGGTAACGCACTGGCAGACCAGGCTGCCAAGAAAGCAGCAAGCACTCCTGTAGCCTCTCAAGTACATCACCTAGACACCCCACCATCTCCACTTGTGTTGAAAGACATCTTAGCCCGGTTACAAGAACAGGCAAGTAAGGAGGAGAAAAATAGGTGGCAAAAGATAGGGGCTTGCTCTGATACCGTTACCGGACTATGGGGGAGGGGTGAAAAGGTCTGCCTACCACAGGTACTGTACCCAATGATGGCACAGGTTCTGCACGGGAATGTGCACCACTCGAAGACGGCCATGTGTGACACCCTACAGAGACAATGGATTGCCCTCCGGGTTTTCCACCTGCGCAGAAAGGCAGGTACAGAGCTGCATGATATGTGCCACACATAATCAGAGTAGGACAGTGAAAACCCCATCCAAACACACTCCCCGGCCCTTTAACCAATGACAGAGACTGCAGATTGATTATATTCAGTTACCCAGGGTAGGGACGTATGAGTATGTGTTGGTCTGCATTGATCTATTTTCAGGTTGGCCAAAGGCCTACCCAGTTGCCAAAGCTACGGCTAAGACAACGGCGAAGAAACTGATGGCTGAGATCATATGCAGGTATGGAGTTCCTGAAGTCATTGAAAGCGATCGGAGTTCCCATTTTACTGGAGAGATCATGTCAGAGGTAATGGCAGCACTGGGGGTAAGTCAAGCATTGCATACTCCATCCACAGAGCAGTGGAAGAGTGGAGAGACTAAATGGAACTCTTAAGCTTAAAATCCAGAAGGCAATGACAGAGACTGGTAAACCACGGACAGAATGCCTTCCTCTAGCTTTGTTTTCAGTAAGATATACCCCAAACAGGAAGACAGGACTGTCACCGTATGAGATTCTGTTTGGCAGGAGCCCCAATCTTGAATGTTTCTTTCCACAACAGTTGCAGCTCAAGTACCAGGACTTGACTAGCTATGTGCAGGCCTTACATGGACACCTTGCCAAAGTGCATTTAACTGTCTTCAGTTCTCTTCCAGACCCAGACAAGGTTCCTGGACACCATCCTTTTGTGCCAGGAGACCTGGTGTATGTGAAAAAGTTTGTGCGCAGAGATTGTCTACAGCCGAGATTTGAAGGACCCCACACGGTGATCCTGGTCACCCCCACTGCAGTAAAACTTGAAGGAAAGAGCACCTGGATCCACGCCTCACACTGTAAAAGAGACCGAACCAGTGTTTAGTCACAGTAGTGACTGAAGGGAAATGTTGCTGTTTTTGACCCTGGAAATGGGGGCCATCCTCGCCCCTACCTTTTCGGCCCCCAATGTAAATGAAAATACTAAGGTCCCACTATTCTCTGGGTAAACCTGACAGCCCCGGTGAATATCTGGCGATTTGATTTCTGTGATGTAGTCAAATGCCCTGAGACTTAACGGGTGGTAGAGGGGATCATCCAGTTTTATATATGTGTTACCAGAAATGACAACAATAACTGTTATTATTGGTCAGATGCTGCCTGGAATACGGGAGATGATTGGGGATATAAACCTAGTGAAGCCATGTTCCCAAGGATGGGACGGGTAGGAGTCTTCGTGGGAGAATGCATCTAACAGCCCTTCTGCAACCACTTAGGGGCTGTAAATGGGGTAAAAGTTGTCACCCCCTCCTCCTGAATCTTGAAAGCCCCCAATCTGCTGATCTGCAGACGTTCGTATTGGGAAGGCATTATAATTAAGTATTTAGTAGTGGATACCATGGGAATTTAGGCCATATACAGCTCCAGGATATTAGTTTCAGACCAACCAAGGCCCCTGTTACCAGTACACCTAAAACAGGCCCAGGTGAGCGTTTGCAAGATGTAGTTAATGAAGTAATCCCCATTCCAGGTCTCAGTTGGCAAGAGGTTTTCTCCATAGAAACACAAACAGCCCCAAGGAAAAACCTATGGTTAGAATGGGTGAGATACAATGTAAGAGTCCAGAATATCTCTGTAGGATGTATTGCTTGTGCTGCTGCGAATACACATCTGAACACACATGCACTGCTTTTTCCTGATGACAACACCACTGCCTGTGTCATGAATTTGTTGAAAGGTTTGAAGTCCACTGATTATCCAGATTATGTCCCACTATTTCATAAGGAACCTAGACTAAAGGTCCCAGGAGAAGTAACCGTATTAGCTGACAATTACACCTGCTATAATTCCCACGACACCACAGGTACACCAGTAGGGATCTTCAAGACAAGTTTCTGCAAAGAGAACAGTTCTCTAGATACTGATTTGCTAATTAAACATACACAATATATGTACACCAAAGATACCTGATGAACCTACCAGAAAGAGGAGAAGTTTTGATCAGCTCCATATGAGTTATGAAGAAGATCCACTAGTATATATCGATGCCATTGGAGTGCCAAGGGGGGTGCCTGACCAGTTTAAAGCCCAGAACCAGATTTATGCCGGCATTGCTTCTATAATCCCACAGGTGCAGATTAATAAAAATGTTGAATGGATCAAATATATATATTACAGTGAACAAAGATTTGTTAATTATAGCTGTGATGCCTTTCAGGATATAGTTGAGGACTTGGGCCCTAACACTTGTATGACCCGTGCTGCAACCCGACCTAAGAGAATTACACTGAATCCTGTCCAGACAAGATCACATGTAGTGACATAAGAAGCTGACACAGGATTGTGGTTGGTGGATAGTGGGGACATTAACTTTTAGGAGTAGGCTGACAGTAATCCTTTTGGGAAGGAGCTGTAGACCAGCATGTCATGTCACTCCCACCACCAGAGAACCAACCACATCAGGTAGGGTAAGACAGATACAGGAGTATTATCCCTGGAGGCCCTCTGACTAGCTAGCTACGCAAAAACAATTGGCTGACCCTGAGAACCAACCTTTCTCATTTTACAGACGAATAATGACCATATGATGGACGTATAAGTGCACCTAGGCAGGCCTAGGTAGTTAGTGAGCACAAAAACAGGTGACATGCTAGGACGCAAATTAAGATTTTCTACAGATGTGACAAAGGAGAGAGTGTAGAGCTATACTTTGGACGGTTACAGCTGAAATAGGAAGACATGAGGTACAGTCCCATAAACCCACTTGATGTTAGAGTATTGGTAAATACATTCATTGACGGTATGACCAAAGACATACGAGACGAAATATAGACAGCCAGACCTGAATGGCGAAATGTAGATCCGAGAAAACCTGAAGGTTGTTAAAAGAGGTTGAACAAATTAGGACAATAAGACGATGTGTCAGGTATGCTGGAGTGGACATATCTTTCTTCTCCAGTTGGTTAGGTGGGCTCAAGGGAATCTTTCAACAGGCCTGTCTGGTACTGATTGCCCTCCTTGTAGTTGGATTGATAATTCTCTGTTGTGTTATTCCCTTGTACAAAAAGGTTATTGCCAAAGCAACTCCGACTGACACCTTCCTCAATCAAGAAGTAGATTTACCAGAGTACGATGGTACTGATCCAGGGGAGATCCCGAAGTACATTCCTCTCAAGAGAGTAGACAGAACCCCCCATTCTCAGATGATGCTAAGAGATTTAGTTTAGGGACAGTGGGAGAACTCCATGTGAGGTTAGTGAAGGGTTCAGCTGCCTGGAGGCCTCTCGCTAGGGGAGAGTTTCTGAGGTGTCTGGATGAAGAAATCCACCTCCCCTTTCCCCATCACATGGACAGTCTCGAAGGATCTTTCTTTAAGGGAAAAACTTAGTGTTTAGGGGGGATTGTCAAGGTGAAAATATATATCTTTATACCTTTGTACTTTTATATATCTTATACTGTGAAACAATAAGTTTTTCCTAATTGCTTGCTAATGTAAATGTAATTGTATTTAAAGATGGCTGCCAGTGTTCATTATTTTAGTTCAGCGTCTAAAGAGTTAAGATTCATTTCTTCAGAAACGAAACTTAAGGAATGTGAAGAAAAGGAGGATCCACCAGAAGATGTCAGAACAAATCAGAAAGACTGAATGCTAGCTTAAACCCCGCCTAATGCACGCCTTCCCCTAACACTCAATATAGTATTGTGTATTTTAAAATAAAGCCAGTTGTTGTGACCGTTGCAGACATGAGTAGATGCACGGGCATTCAATTGAGATTGAATCAGCACCTTGTCTGAGTCATACTTACCCGGTACCAAATGCTCGGCTCATGCTTATAGTTTAATTTGGAATGACTGGTGAAGGAAGGATGTATATTGTCGTTTACGACCCCGACACCTACCCATGAGGAGTTTGAGTCTACCCTGTCTAAACACTGGGAACAAGAGCTAGATAAACCTGAGGCATATATATCCAGAAGATAAATTTTAATGACCAATCATACAGAACAAAAAACAGCGACGTTTCGGCCGTATGGCCTTTGTCAAGGTAATTATCTATAAGCAAAGAAAATATATACAGAATCAACAAAATTATATTGACATCAGATATTAAACGATTGATCATAACAGGAGAATGTATGACACTAAAATAATAACAGACATAATTGTGTCATATGATTATATATGCGAAGTCGAGTCTTCCTTGTATGATGTGGATCTAAGATAACATGCATATAAGAGCCAAATCATGGAAAAATAGAGTATTAACAGATACTAGAAAGAGGGGAATAACCGTTCCGGCCATTCACATGGCACACCATTCCTCCAGCGGTTCGTCCCTGATTCTATACACCGACAGGTATGATTCCTCACCCTTGACACTCACTAGGCATGTGCTTTATTTATTCTGATTGCTATTATTTCCTCTATTTTTGCAGCACATTTTGTCTGCCCAATATACAGGTAATTATACTGCCACCTGGTGGGGATTTACTAGCACGCTTCTTTTCCTTCACTTATCACGGCTTTACTGGTTATTCCCCTCTCTCTAGTATCTGTTAATACTCTATTTTTCCATGATTTGGCTCTTATATGCATATTTATGGTCATATATTTGCGGTCTTCTATTCATATGTGCTACCTTCCTTTATTTTGTAGCCTACGGGCCATGCACTTCTCTTAAATCCACATCATACAAGGAGGACTCGACTTCGCATATATAAATCATATGACACAATTATGTCTGTTATTATTTTAGTGTCATACATTCTCCTGTTATGATCAATCGTTTAATATCTGATGTCAATATAATTTTGTTGATTCTGTATATATTTTCTTTGCTTATAGATAATTACCTTGACAAAGGCCATACGGCCGAAACGTCGCTGTTTTTTGTTCTCTATGATTGGTCATTAAAATTTATCTTCTGGATATATATGCCTCAGGTTTATCTAGCTCTTGATGTTAATTATTTTTCCTGAAGGCACCTTTTGACGGCCACCCCCTTGAATTATTCAGCTAAACACTGGGAACATCCTGAAAAACATTTTTCGGGTAGAAAACATCTGGACGTGCTCTATCCCTTTAGCGCCGATCTTCTCTCCAGGTGGGCTGAATCTCCCAAGGTCGGTCCACCGATCTCCTGTCTTTCCTCCAAGACTGTTCTCTCCTTACCGGACGGCACGTCTCTTAAGGACACATCAACCAGATTAACCACGCAGGGAAATACCTTCTCACTACCTCCTTAGATGCAGCAGCCTGTTCAGCCAGGGCAAGCAGCAACAATTGTCGCTATGCGCCGCATTCTTTGGCTCAAAGCATGGAATGCAGATGCTACTTCCAAAAAGTCTCTCACCAACTTGGCGTTTCAAGGTTCCAGGCTTTTTGGCGCTCGTCTGGATCAAATTATCTCAGACGCGACTGGGGGTAAGAGTACCCCTCTCCCCCAGTCCAAGCCAAAACGCTTCTTTAACCCAAAGGCTCCTCCAACATTTTGCCCCTTTCGTCCGTTTGCAGCCTCAGATTCCTCTTCGCAACAGGAGCGACCCGCTACCACGGGTGAACGTAGAAAACCCTCTTACAAGCCAGCTCCCATGTGGAGATCTAGGGCTCCATCTCCCAGGTCTTCCGGACCTCGTTCCAACAGACACCGTTCCAAGTGACGGGTCGCCCCCACCTGGGAGTCTTTCCAGGGTGGCAGGCAGGCTTCTTCTCTTCAAAGACACCTGGCTGTCAGTGATCAGCGATGCCTGGGTCAGAGAGATTATCACCTCCGGGTACAAGATCGAATTTTCTACCCTCCCCGAAAATCGCTTCTTTCTCTCTTGCCCCCCGAAGCAACCATCCCATTTACCCGGCTTGCTTCAAGCCGTAACGTCTCTGGTCGCCGCCGGAGTCGTAATTCCCGTTCCTTCCAAAGACCGTTTTTGCAGGTTCTACTCGAACCTTTTTGTAGTCCCAAAGAAGGACGGATCTCTTCGCCCTATCCTGGATTTGAAGCTTCTGAACCGCCATGTCCGACCTCGCCACTTCAGAATGGAATCCCTACGGTCAGTGATCGCAGCCATGGAACCCGGGGAGTTCCTCCTCGGTCGACATCCAAGATGCGTACCTTCATGTCCCCATCTGCGTACGGCATCAGAGATTCCTTCGGTTTGCTGTCGGGGACAATCACTACCAGTTCACGGCTCTCCCCTTCGGTTTAGCGTCTGCCCCCAGGGTCTTCACCAAAATCATGGCGTCGGTCATGGCCCTCCTTCGTTCCAGGGAGATCCTCGTTATCCCCTACCTGGACGATCTGTTGATCAAGGGGTCCTCTCGTCTAGATTGTGCCCACAGTCTCCAGGTCTCCCTGGAAACCCTGACCCGTCTCGGCTGGATTATCAACCGGACCAAGTCCTCTCTGATTCCATCCCAACGACTGTCCTTCCTGGGCATGGTGTTCAACACGAACTTAGCTCGGGTCTTCCTCCCAGAGGACAAGTTCTCAGTACTCCTCAAGGCAGTCCGCCTTCTCAAACGCCCAGCCCCTCAGTCACTTCGGTTCTGCATGGGAGTCCTGGGAAAGATGGTGGCCTCCATGGAGGCTGTTCCTTTCACCCAGTTCCACACCCGCCCCCTCCAACTATTCCTCCTATCCACCTGGAACAGGTCCTTGGACTCCCTGGACCGTCCCGTCCACCTTCCTCTCCAGGTCCGTCAGTCCCTAACCTGGTGGACGTTGTCCTCCTCTCTCCTGAGAGGAAGATCATTTCTTCCCCTTCAGTGGTAGGTCATCACCACCGATGCCAGCCTTCTCGGGTGGGGAGCAGTCTTCCGACAACACACGGCTCAGGGCCGTTGGACCACCCAGGAAGCTCTCCTTCCCCATCAACCTTCTGGAGATCAGGGCAATCTTCCTTGCGTTAATCCGCTGGCAGTTTCTTCTGTCGAATCTTCCCGTCCGCATCCAGTCGGACAACGCCACGGCAGTGGCGTACTGAAACCACCAGGGCGGGACTCGCAGCGGCCAAGTAATGGCAGAAGTGGCAAAGATTCTTCGGTGGGCGGAACGCCACGTTCCGGCCTTATCAGCCGTTCATATCCCCGGGGTCGAAAACTGGGCAGCCGACTTTCTCAGTCGCCAGGGCCTAGCAGCGGGCGAGTGGTCTCTCCACCCTGCAGTCTTCAATCAAATTTGCCTCCGCTGGGGTACGCCAGACGTCGATCTTATGGCGTCCCGGATGAACCACAAGGTCCCTCAGTTTGTCGCCAGGTCCCGGGATCCTCTTACCGTCGGCCACGACGCCCTGGTAATTCCATGGTCCCAGTTTGTTTCCCTACCTGTTCCCACCCCTCCCCTTGATTCCAAGGGTGGTAAAGAAGATCAAGTTGGAAGGGATTTCAGTCATACTGATAGCGCCGGACTGGCCAAGGCGGCCGTGGTACGCCGAGCTCGTAAACATGCTCGCGGACACTCCTTGGAGACTCCCGGATCGGCCAGATCTCCTCTCGCAGGGACCTCTTTACCACCAGAGTTCTCAGTCGCTGAGTTTAATGGCATGGCCGTTGAGGCCGCAGTCTTGAAAAACTCTGGTCTCTCTTCCCAGGTCATACAGACCATGATCAGAGCCAGAAAACCGGCTTCTTCCCGTATCTACCATAGGTACTGGAAAGCGTTCTTTCGCTGGTGCGAAACCAATGAAGTTTTTCCAATGTCCTTTTCTCTTCTGGATCTTCTCGGTTTCCTCCAGTCAGGTCTCGATTCGGGCTTATCCCTCAGCACACTTAAGGGACAAGTGTCCGCTCTGTCGATCCTCTTCCAGAGTGACCTTTCCTCCATTCACCAGGTTCGGACTTTTCTACAGGGATTTGGCATATCGCCCCTCCTTTCCGTACTCCCTTGGAACCTTAACCTGGTCCTTGGCGCTCTTCAGGCTGCTCCCTTTGAGCCTCTTCATGACGTGCCCTTTTCCCTTTTCTCTTGGAAGGTCGCCTTCCTCACTGCCATTACATCCATCAGGAGGGTCTCCGAGTTGGCAGCCCTGTCATGTCGTTCCCCTTTCCCGATTCTTCATCAGGATAAGGTCGTTCTTCGACCGGTTCCTGAAATCCTTCCCAAGGTGGTCTTGGCTTTCCACATGAACGAAGACATTGTCCTTCCATCGTTTTGCCCTTCTCCGGCTCATCCTTTGGATAAGTCTCTTCACAAGCTTTACGTGGTCAGGGCCATTCGGGTCTATCTTTCTAGAACCGCTCCCTTCCGTCAATTTCAGAATCGTATCGTGTTCATGAGGCACGTCCTCCCCCAGGGGTGCGAGCTCACTCCACCAGAGCTGTCGGAGCTTCTTGGGCTGTTCGCCACCAGGCCTCCGCCTTACAAGTTTGCAAGGCCGCAACCTGGTCGTCTTTGCACACGTTTACGAGGTTCTATCGGGTTCATACCCAAGCCTCGTCCGATGCAGGTCTTGGTAGGAAGGTACTGCAGGCGGCGGTCGCACACCGGCCGACCTGAGACCTTTTCTCTTTTCCTTTCTACCCACCCTTTTCCAGGACTGCTTTTGGACGTCCCATGGTTGTCCTGTATCCCCCAATGAAGCGATAAAGAAAGAGGGATTTTTGGTACTTACCGTAAAATCTCTTTCTTGGAGCCTTCATTGGGGGACACAGCACCCTCCCTACTGGTTTGTTCTGGTACCCTGTTTGGGGCCTGGAGACCCTAGTTGAGTTGGTACTTTTACTGTTATGAGTTCTGTCGCTTCTCCTACTGCTTTTTGCACTAACTGAGGTGCTTGGTGCCTGTCGGTGGGTGTATACTGCCGGAGAGGAGCTACTCCTTTTTTGCATAGTGTCAGCCTCCTAGCAGCAGCAGCATACACCCATGGTTGTCCTGTGTCCCCCAATGAAGGCTCCAAGAAAGAGATTTTACGGTAAGTACCAAAAATCCCTCTATTTCTGTCATTAACTATCCTAATCTAATAATATTGCTTTTCACAGCAGTCAGTGAAGCAAAAAAATTACACAAACATCACAATCTCCAATTTCCTGCTCATTTGGTCAGATTTTTTTTCACTCATAAAAGGATATTCTCAATGTTCCTCCTTAGGTTCTCGTTCAGTTTTGCCTCCAGAGCGTGCAGCTCGTCCTCCACCTTCCGGACATCTTTCTGCAGTTCCAGTCTTGATTTCCTTGTGTCGTAGTAACCTCCGGTCAGTGCGCCCCGATGGCTGACCTGATCCCCTGATAGGAAACAAAATAATTTATGGAAAGGAAATTAAACTACCTGGATGTCAGAAACATAAGTCAAGCACGAGCCGGCCACAAACAGAAGCTCGTCACTGGCCAGAGATACTCCTTGTCCTGTCACGCAGTAACTATGCACAAGGTTATGGGGGGACGCTCCCAAGTGGTGTACCATATATACTCGAGTATAAGCCGAGATTTTCAGCCCACTTTTTTGGGCTGAAAGTCCCCCTCTCGGCTTATACCCAGGGGTCAGCAGGGGCTGTCTAATAATACTCACCAGCTCCTGGCACGGTCCCTGCAGGTCCCTGCTTCCCGGCGCTGCAGTTTCTTCCTGTAGTGAGCTGTCACATGGTACCGCTCATTACAGTAATGAATATGCGGCTCCACCTCCCATAGGTGTGGAGCCGCATATTCATTACTATAATGAGCGGTAACGGTGACCGCTCACTACAGGAAGAAAATGCGGCGCCGGGGAACAGACGTGCAGCGATGGCGCCAGGAGCAGGTGAGTATGACGGGGGCAGTGTGCGATATTCACCTGCTCCTCCTTCCACAGTCGGCGCCGCTGTGTCTTCAGCAGTGACGCTCAGGTCAGAGGGCGCGGTGACGCGATTAGTGCGCGCCGCCCTCTTCCTGAACGTCGGTGCAGAGGATGGGAAAACACAGCGGTGATCAGCGGTGGAACGGGGAGCAGGTGAATATATCAAGTGCCGGGGGCCGGAGAGGTGAGTATGTCATTTTTTTAAATCGCAGCAACAGCATATGGGGCAAATATCTGTATGGAGCATCTTATGGGGCCATGTGCAGCATGATATGAGGGCAAATATCTGTATGGGGCCATGTGCAGCATGATATGGGAGCAAATATCTGTATGGGGCCATGTGCAGCATTATATGGGGCCATGTGCAGCATGATATGGGAGCAAATATCTGTATGGAGCATCTTTTGGGGTCATAATCAACATTTGTGCAGCATTATATGGGGCATATTTTAATATGGAGCATCTTATGGAGCCCATCATAAACTGTATGGAGCATTATATGGGGGTCCTGATTCAATATGGATATTCAAAAACACTTAAACTACTGATGTCTCAATTAATTTTACTTTTATTGGTATCTATTTTTACTTTTGAAATTTACCAGTAGCTGCTGCATTTTCCACCCTAGGCTTATACTCGAGTCATTAAGTTTTCCCAGTTTTTTGTGGCAAAATTAGGGGGGGGGTCGGCTTATACTCGGGTCGGCTTATACTCGAGTATATACGGTAAATGCTGAGTATTTACTGGAGCAGAAAAAAAAAAATGTAGGACAACCATAGTGATAAATACTGCAGTAGATTTCAATATGAAAAGGGTGCAGACACGACGCAAATCTCACCCTTTACATACAGCAAAATGCGCAGGGACAGCCGCAACACAAATACGCAGCGCTGGGAAATTTTAGTTGCGGATTTGTTAACACTGAGGGCGAATAACTAAAATGTTAAAAATAAAGTGCAATGACTAAATAGACTAAATTTGGTTAGATACTTTAGACAGCTCGTTAGCCATAAGCCGCTACCAGACGCTTCGCATTGCCTCCCATCAGTACAATTCGACATCCCTGATCCTTCACTGCCCCAACATCTTCCATTTTATAAGAGTTGGGACACCGTCCATACACAACAGACGTCAGCCGGACCCTCCGCTCAGCTTCTGACTTTGTCAGTCTGATAATGAAGCCTATACATGGAGCGATTGCTACTCGAGTAGAAATTAACAAACACAGAACCACCCAGTGTGAACAAGCTGCTTATTAGGAAGATTCATCACACTGACTACAGTCTTTAGATGAAGGATACTGCTGATGAGATCTTTTCATGTCCTCACCAGCAGCTGCTGTATAAAAAGCAGAAATGTGATCACTTAATCCCATCAAGCCTTGATAGGAATTCCTATTTATTTAGGATTGCCTCAAAGAACAAATTAAATCTATAAGGTTACAACTGAAAATGCTAAACTGCTGTACGGACAGAAGCCGGCAAGGGGGCGCAACCCAGTCACTAAATCTCCAAATATGAGAATGTGCCCACCTTCCAGAGTGATGCAATCCATTGTGAATGCCCGGGCCAGCTGGGTGGACACCTCCATGCTGCGACAGATAAGAGTCTTTCCAAAAACATGCTTGAAAGCTTTATCAAACCGATGGTTATACCTTAACTTGCTAATCATTGGAATAGCATCCTACAAAAACAAAAGACAACATCTCAAACTGTACAGTATAAAAAAACATCTAAGTCTTTTCCCCTGAACAAACCATCCCACAATCATACTGGTACGTCCTTAACCCCTTAAGCCCCGAGGGTGGTTTGCACGTTAATGACCAGGCCAATTTTTACAATTCTGACCACTGTCCCTTTATGAGGTTATAACTCTGGAACGCTTCAACGGATCTTGGCGATTCTGACATTGTTTTCTCGTGACATATTGTACTTCATGTTAGTGGTAAAATTTCTTCGATATAACTTGCGTTTATTTGTGAAAAAAACGAATATTTGGCGAAAATTTTGAAAATTTCGCAATTTTCCAACTTTGAATTTTTATGCCCTTAAATCACAGACATATGTCACACAAAATACTTAATAAATAACATTTCCCACATGTCTACTTTACATCAGCACAATTTTGGAACCAAAATTTTTTTTTGTGACGGAGTTATAAGGGTTAAAAGTTGACCAGCAATTTCTCATTTTTACAACACCATTTTTTTTTAGGGACCACATCTCATTTGAAGTCATTTTGACGGGTCTATATGATAGAAAATACCCAAGTGTGACACCATTCTAAAAACTGCACCCCTCAAGGTACTCAAAACCACTTTCAAGAAGTTTATTACCCTTCAGGTGTTTCACAGGAATTTTTGGAATGTTTAAATAAAAATGAACATTTAACTTTTTTTCACACAAAATTTATTTCAGCTCCAATTTGTTTTATTTTACCAAGGGTAACAAGAGAAAATAGACCCCAAAAGCTGTTGTACAATTTGTCCTGAGTACGCTGATACCCCATATGTGGGGGTAAACCACAGTTTGGGCGCATGGCAGAGCTTGGAAGCAAAGGAGCGCCATTTGACTTTTCAATGCAAAATTGACTGGAATTGAGATGGGACGCCAAGTTGCATTTGGAGAGCCCCTGATGTGCCTAAACATTGAAACCCCTAACAAGTGACACCATTTTGGAAAGTAGACCCCCTAAGGAACTTATCTAGATGTGTGGTGAGCACTTTGACCCAACAAGTGCTTTACAGAAGTTTATAATGCAGAGCCGTAAAAATAAAAAATCATATTTTTTCACAAAAATTATCTTTTCACCCCCAATTTTTTATTTTCCCAAGGGTGAGAGAAGAAATTGGACCCCAAAAATTGTTGTGCAATTTGTCCTGAGTACGCTGATACCCCATATGTGGGTGTAAACCATTGTTTGGGCGCAGGGCAGAGCTCGGAAGGGAAGGAGCGCCATTTGACTTTTCAATGCAAAATTGACTGGAATTGAGATGGGACGCCATGTTGCATTTAGAGAGCCCTTGATGTGCCTAAACATTGAAACCCCTAACAAGTGACACCATTTTGGAAAGTAGACCCCCTAAGGAACTTATCTAGATGTGTGGTGAGCACTTTGACCCAACAAGTGCTTTACAGAAGTTTATAATGCAGAGCCGTAAAAAAAAAAATCATATTTTTTCACAAAAATGATCTTTTCACCCCCAATTTTTTATTTTCCCAAGGGTAAGAGAAGAAATTGGACCCCAAAAATTATTGTGCAATTTGTCCTGAGTACACTGATACCCCATATGTGGGTGTAAACCATTGTTTGGGCGCAGGGCAGAGCTCAGAAGGGAAGGAGCGCCATTTGACTTTTCAATGCAAAATTGACTGGAATTGAGATGGGACGCCATGTTGCGTTTGGAGAGCCCCTAATGTGCCTAAACATTGAAACCCCCCACGAGTGACACCATTTTGGAAAGTAGACCCCTTAAGGAACTTATCTAGATGTGTGTTGAGCACTTTGACCCAACAAGTGCTTCACAGAAGTTTATAATGCAGAGCCGTAAAAATAAAAAATCATATTTTTTCACAAAAATGATCTTTTCACCCCCATTTTTTTATTTCCCCAAGGGTAAGAGAAGAAATTAGACCACAAAAGTTGTTGTGCAATTTGTCCTGAGTACGACGATACCCCATATGTGGGTGTAAACCATTGTTTGGGCGCATAGCAGAGCTCAGAAGGGAAGAAGCGCTATTTTACTTTTCAATGCAAAATTGACTGGAATTAAGATGGGATGCCATGTTGCGTTTGGAGAGCCCCTGATGTGCCTAAACATTAAACCCCCCCACAAGTGACACCATTTTGGAAAGTAGACCCCCTAAGGAACTTATCTAGATGTGTTTTGAGAGCTTTGAACCCCCAAGTGTTTCACTACAGTTTATAACGCAGAGCCGTGAAAATAAAAATTATTTTTTTTTTTCACAAAAATGATTTTTTAGCCCCCAGTTTTGTATTTTCACAAGGGTATCAGGATAAATTGGACCCCAAAAGTTGTTGTCCAATTTATCTGGAGTACGCTGATACCCCATTTGTGGGGGGGGACCACTGTTTGGGCGCATGACAGAGCTCGGAAGGGAAGGAGCGCCATTTGGAATGCAGACTTAAATGGATTGGTCTGCAGGCGTCACGTTGCATTTGCAGAGCCCCTGATGTACCCAAACAGTACAAACCCCCCACAAGTGACCCCATATTGGAAACTAGACCCCCCAAGGAACTTATCTAGATGTGTTGTGAGAACTTTGAACCCCCAAGTGTTTCACTACAGTTTATAACGCAGAGCCGTGAAAATAATTTTTTTTTTTTTTTTCACAAAAATGAAATTTAGCCCCCAGTTTTGTATTTTCACAAGGGTATCAGGATAAATTGGACCCCAAAAGTTGTTGTCCAATTTGTCCTGAGTACGCTGATACCCCCTATGTGGGGGGGAACCACTGTTTGGGCGCATGACAGAGCTCGGAAGGGAAGGAGCGCCATTTGGAATGCAGACTTAAATGGATTGGTCTGCAGGCGTCACGTTGCATTTGCAGAGCCCCTGATGTACCCAAACAGTACAAACCCCCCACAAGTGACCCCATATTGGAAACTAGACCCCCCAAGGAACTTATCTAGATGTGTTGTGAGAACTTTGAACCCCCAAGTGTTTCACTACAGTTTACAACGCAGAGCCGTGAAAATAAAACATATTTTTTTTCCCACAAAAATGATTTTTAGCCCCCCAAATTTTTATTTTTCCAAGGATAACAAGAGAACTTGGACCCCAGAAGTTGTTGTTCAATTTGTCCCTAGTACGCTGATACCCCATATGTTGGGGTAAACCCCTTTTTGGGCGCACGGGAGAGCTCGGAAGGGAAGGAGCACTGTTTTACTTTTTCAACGCAGAATTGGCTGGAATTGAGATTGGACGCCATGTCGCGTTTGGAGAGCCCCTGATGTGCCTGAACAGTGGAAACTCCCCAATTCTACCTGAAACCCTACCCCTAACCTCACCCCTAACCGTTTACTGAACATTTTCTGACAGTCATAAGTGCCACGTATATAAGTGCCACGTATATAAGTGCCACGTATATAAGTGCCACGTATATAAGTGCCACGTATATAAGTGCCACGTATATAAGAGCCACGTATTTAAGAGCCACGTATTTAAGTGCCACGTATTTCAGTGCCACGTATTTCAGTGCCACGATATTTCAGTGCCACGATATTTCAGTGCCACGTATTTCAGTGCCACGTATTTCAGTGCCACGTATTTCAGTGCCACGTATTTCAGTGCCACGTATTTCAGGCACTGAAAAATACGTGGCACGTAAATACTTCAGTGCCACGATATTTCAGTGCCACGTATTTCAGTGCCACGTATTTCAGGCACTGAAAAATACGTGGCACGCAAATACGTGGCACGTAAATACGTGGCACGTAAATACGTGGCACTTAACCCCTTCCCGACATGTGACGGAATAGTACGTCACATGTCGGGACCCCCGCTTTGATGTGCGCTCCGGCGGTGAGCGCACATCAAAGTTTTTTACAGTTGTTTTTTACAGCTGACATGTGCGCGCAATAGCGGCGGGTGAAATCGCGATCACCCGCCGCTATTAACTAGTTAAATGCCGCTGTCAAACGCAGACAGCGGCATTTAACTACCGCATCCGGCCGTGCGGCCGGATATGAGCGCATCGCCGACCCCTGTCACATGATCGGGGGTCGGCGATGCTCCTCCATTGTAACCATAGAGGTCCTTGAGACCTCTATGGTTACTGATTGCCGGTGGCTGTGAGCGCCCCCCTGTGGTCGGCGCTCACAGCACACCTGCATTTTAGCTACATAACAGCGATCTGATGATCGCTGTTATGTAGCAGAGCCGATCGGGCTGTGCCTGCTTCTAGCCTCCCATGGAGGCTATAGAAGCATGGCAAAAGTAAAAAAAAAAAGTTTTTAAAAATGTGAAAAAAATAAAAAAAACATAAAAGTTTAAATCACCCCCCTTTCGCCCTAATCAAAATAAATCAATAAAAAAAAAAAAAAACCTACACATATTTGGTATCGCCGCGTTCAGAATCGCCCGATCTATCAATTAAAAAATAGAATTATTCTTACCGTTAATTCGGTTTCTAGGAACCTTCCACGACGGCATATGGAGGTTGTCTCTTTGCCCTAATGGGGAACAGGAAACACAGAGGTTAAAAGGACCTCCCACCTCCCACTTGCCAGTGACTTACAACTGAGACCATTGCACTGGTTTACCTTTAAAATCCCAGAACTAATCCAGGAATATATATCGGGTGGGAAATTAGTGCCGTCGTGGAAGGTTCCTAGAAACCGAATTAACGGTAAGAATAATTCTATTTTCTCTAGTCACCTTCCACGACGGCATATGGAGGAATACCAACTAATTTTGGCACTAGGGAGGGACAACGGCCTGGAGTACTTTGCGGCCGAAGGCTAAGTCCTTGTTGGACAATACATCTAGTCTGTAATGTTTAGAGAAAGTATGGAGTGAAGACCACGTTGCTGCCCTGCAAATCTGCTCCGGAGATGCGCCTGCTCTTTCTGCCCAGGAAACCGATGTGGATCTTGTTGAATGGGCTTTGATACCTACTGGAGGTAACTTGTTTTGAGCGAGATAGGCTTCCGTAATAGCCTTCTTGATCCATGTAGCGATGGTACTTTTGGCTACCTTTTTCCCCTTGTTTTGTCCTGAGAGATGGATAAACAGGTTATGATCAATTCGGAATGTACTGGTGTGATCCAAGTATTGTAAAAGAATACGTCGAACATCCAAGGTGTTGAATCTTCTTTCTTCCGAGTTTGCTGGATTGTGGCAAAAGGTTGGTAGAAAAATCTCTTGAGAACGGTGGAAGTCAGAGATAACCTTCGGAAGAAAGGACGGATCAAGACGAAGCACAATTGAATCATCTCTTACCAGGAGATAAGGTTCTCGTGTAGACAAGGCCTGTAATTCACCAATTCTTCTGGCTGAAGTAATGGCAACCAAGAACACGGCTTTATAGGCTAGGTTTTGTGGAGAACAAGATGATAGTGGTTCAAAGGGTGGGCCTGTCAGACCCTGGAGAACTATATTGAGATCCCATGGGGGAACTATGACCTGTTTTCTAGGATTCATTCTAGTAGCCGATGTCATGAACCTTTTAATCCAGCGATGACTCGCTAAATCTTGATCAAAGACCGCGCTAAGTGCAGAGACCTGGACCTTGAGGGTACTAGGCCTGAGACCTATTTCCAAGCCTTTTTGCAAAAAGTCCAATATAACGGGTATATTAGGCTTGAGGGGGTCTGGAAGGTTAGGCAGACAGAATGAAGAAAACTTTTTCCAGATTTTGTTGTAGATGGCGTTGGTCACCGGTTTTCTCGATTTTTGTAGGGTAGCTATGACAGGAATTGATAGTCCTTTAGCTCTTAAAACCTGGGTTTCAGCAACCACGCCGCCAAGCTCCACTTCTGAGGGTCTGGGTGGAGAATGGGACCCTGAGAAAGAAGATCGTGTTTTATCGGCAACATTACTGGTCCATCCACTTGTAGTTGGGTAATTAGGTTGAACCAACTCCTTTTGGGCCACAATGGAGCTATCAGGATAGTTGGAGTCCTTTCTAGGCGTATCTTCCGTAGAACCTTGGCAAGGATGGGGATTGGCGGAAAAGCATAAGCTAGATGAAACGGCCAATCTTGGGTTAAAGCATCCAACCCCCTGGGATTGCCTCTCGGGTTCAGGGAAAAAAAGGTTTCGACCTTTGCGTTCTGGTGAGAGGCAAAGAGGTCGACGTCTGGATGACCCCATCTGTGAACCAGCATGCTGAATATTTGAGGATCCAGGCTCCACTCGCCAGGATGGATTTCCTGGCGGCTTAGGTAGTCTGCCTGAATATTTGTAGTTCCCTTGAGGTGGATTGCCGTCAGGGATAATAAGTGCTTTTCGGCCCAAGAAAAGATTCGAGCGGAGATTTTTATTAGACTGAGGGTTCTTGTACTGCCCTGGTGCCTGATATGGGCCACCGTGGTCATGTTGTCCGAGTATATCTGTACATGTTGACCCGAAATCTGATGACTTGCCGCTAGTAGAGTCTCTTCCACAGCCTTGAGCTCCCTGAAATTTGATGATTTCTCGGAAATCGATTGGCTCCACTGGCCCTGATAGGGGACATGGTTCACTATGGCTCCCCAGCCTCTCTTGCTGGCATCTGTTTTGATGGTGGTTAGAGGAGACTGAATCCAGCATACCCCTTTCAGAAGGTTCCTGGGCTTCATCCACCATGTTAAAGAAGCTTTCACTCTGCCCGGAGTGTGGATCCTCTTGGCAAGAGTGCCAGGTTGACCATCCCAATTGTGAAGAATGTGGGCTTGTAGAGTCCTTGAGTGGGCTTGAGCCCAAGCCACCGACTGTATGCAGGCTGTCATGGAACCCAACAGCGACATTCCCTCTCGCAGAGTAGGAGATCTCGTTTCTTTGAACTTCCTGACTTTTGTTAGTAGGGGAAGTCTGTGATCGTCTGGGAGGAAGGACATTTGTTTTGCTGAGTCCAGCATTACTCCCAGAAATCTCCTGGTTTTTGCAGGTTGAAGCTGAGATTTTTGTAGGTTCGGAATCCAACCTAGAGATCTCAGAATGTCTAGAGTGGTAGAGACATGTGCTATCAGGGTTATCTCGGTGGAAGCTACTATCAGAAGATCGTCCAGATAGGGCACTATACAGACACCTTGCTTTCGGATAAATGACACTACTTCGGCCATCACCTTGGAGAACACCCTCGGTGCTGATGAAATGCCGAAGGGAAGGACTCCAAACTGATAGTGCTCCACCCGATGATTCCCCTGAATCGCAAACCTGAGATATTTTCTGTGTCTCGGGTGAATAGGGATGTGGAAATACGCATCCTTGAGATCGATGGTAGCCATAAAAGAGTGATGTTCTATCAGAGGAATCGCAGATCTTACGGACTCCATCTTGAACTTGCGATATTTCACGTGCTGGTTCAGACCCTTTAAGTTTATAATAATCCGGACGTCTCCTGAAGGTTTGGGAACCAGGAAGAGTCGGGAGTAGTGTCCTTTCCCCCACTCTGATTGTGGGACTGGGGAAATTACATTTGATCTGATAAGGTCTTTGAGACCTAAGGACAATAGACTGCGATCCCTTGATGATGGAAGGGAAGTGACTTTTAGACCCTGAGGTGGGGGAGAAACTAACTCTATTAACAGGCCGTCTCTGATGACATTGAGAACCCAGTGGGAGCTGGTAATATCCTCCCACTGAACCACATATTTCGAGAGTCTTCCCCCCACCGGGTCGGAGTCATTGTTTGTCCTGCTGAGATTGTTGCTGCTGCTGCTGGACAAAGATATTCTTTCCCCTGCCCTTTGCGTAGCTCCACCTGCCGGTTTTTCCTTTGCCTCTTGCTTGAGAGGGCTGAGGTTGTGGGCCACGAAAAAAACGTTTCCTAGGCTGTTTTTGCTCAGGGAGCGCCTTCTTTTTGTCGGTGGCCTTATCGAGAATATCGTCTAGGGCAGGACCAAAGACGTAGTCTCCTTTGAAAGGTATGGTGCAGAGCTTAGACTTAGAGGTGATATCCCCACTCCAGAGCTTAAGCCAGAGGGCTCTTCTGGCAGAGTTGGAAAGTACGAGGGATCTGGCGGCGACTCTTACAGACTCCAGAGAAGCGTCCGCCAAATACCCCGTAGCTTTATGCAGAATGGGTAGGGAATCCAATATCTCGCCTCTTGAGGTACCTTGAGATATGTGATTCTCTAATTTCTCAAGCCAGCAGGAGAGGGCTCTTGCCACACAGGTGGAGGCGACGTTAGCCTTAAGGACAGCTGCAGAAGTTTCCCATGATTTTCTGAGGAGACTTTCGATCTTTCTATCCATGGGATCCTTCAATTGAGAAGAATCCTCAAAGGGGAGTGCGGTTCTCTTGGCGACTCTAGCCACTTGCACATCGACCTTGGGAATATCTAATTTAAGGTCATCCTCAAGCAGAAATCTGTGCTTCATTTCTGAAGGGGTACTAAGACGCCTCTCAGGTAGTTCCCATTCCTGATTAATCATATTAGTGATATTGGCATGAACTGGGAAGCCCACTCTCTTCTCCGATGAAAGACCACCGAACATCTGATCCTGTATGGACTGCGGTACAGGTTCCTCTTCTAGTCCCATGGTATTACGGACAGCAGAGACTAGATCCTCAATATAGTCTGAGGAGAAAAGGTACTTCCTGACCTCAGCTTTAGGGGATACTGGATCCTCCCAGCCAACAGATGAGGCATGAGAGAGGTCCGAATCAGAGTCGGATTCCACAACCTGAATCTTCCTCTTCTTAGCCGGGGAATGAGGTTGTGGCTGTGGAGATGGAGGTGGGGGTGGAGGTGTAAAGGCTGCCAGAGAAGATTGTACCTCCTGTTTTACTAATGAGCGAATCTCATCCAATAGTGATGGCTGCTCAGCTCTTATTATCTTGTCCGTACATGACTGACAAAGTTTCTTGTCCCAGTTAGGAGGACATTTAGTGGAACAGATAGGGCACTTCTTTCTATAGGCACCTTTAGGGGCAGGTTTTTCTCCCTGAAATATATAAAGGGAGAGAGGGGTGAGGACTTCTAACCCCTGCTACACTCCTCCCGGATCCCATCCCTGCGAACACTTACAGAGGCAGGGGTGGCGCTGGGCTCCGCAGATACGGGGCATGAAGAACCTTCCATACTGAAGGAGATAGCCTTACCTCAGTGGTGGTTCAGCAGGCTTTTATGGACGCCGTCCAAGCAGCTGCTCCAGCGATTAATCCCCCTCCCCCTCCAGAATCCAGGTGAGGGAGCTGTGCGGTCCGACACGCCGGCCGGCGAAACCCGGAAGTACCGGCTTCTGGATGCATGAAGAAACCGGAAGTGACGCGCGAGAGCCGCTGACGTCACTTCCGGAACGCCGAGCCGACAACATGGAGGAGGAGGACGCCGGGCAGCTCCAGGAGGAGCCCGGTTAGGGAACCCCGGCCTGCTTTGCCCTCGTGGGGGCGCGGGAAGGCCGGGCGGGGGTCCCGAGGCCCTGCAAGCAGGAACGACGGGAGCAGCATGAGAAGGAGGCCAGAGGCGACCATCTGCTGCCCGGCTAAACAGGCAGCGCCTGCAAGGTACCGTAGCCACCGGCCACTACAGCACATGAGGAAACCTCTACCTGTCCCATGGGGAACAGGAAAGACACTGGCAAGTGGGAGGTGGGAGGTCCTTTTAACCTCTGTGTTTCCTGTTCCCCATTAGGGCAAAGAGACAACCTCCATATGCCGTCGTGGAAGGTGACTAGAGAAAAAAGCATTAACCTGATCGCTAAATGGCGTAATGAGAAAAAAATTCGAAACGCCAGATTTACGTTTTTTTGGTCGCCACGACATTGCATTAAAATGCAATAACGGGCGATCAAAAGAACGTATCTACACCAAAATGCTATCATTAAAAACGCCAGCTCGGCACGCAAAAAATAAGCCCTCACCTGACCCCAGATCACGAAAAATGGAGACGCTACGAGTATCGGAAAATGGCGCAATTTTGTTTTGTTTTGTGCAAAGTTTGGAATTTTTTTTCACCACTTAGGTGAAAAATAACCTAGTCATGTTAGGTGTCTATGAACTCGTAGTGACCTGGAGAATCATAATGGCAGGTCAGTTTTAGCATTTAGTGAACCTAGCAAAATAGGCAAGCAAAAAACAAGTGTGGGATTGCACTTTTTTTGCAATTTCACTGCACTTGGAATTTTTTTCCCGTTTTCTAGTACACGACATGCTAGAACCAATGATGTCGTTCAAAAGTACAACTCGTCCCGCAAAAAATAAGCCCTCACATGGCCAAATTGACGGAAAAATAAAAAAGTTATGGCTCTGGGAAGGAGGGGAGCGAAAAACGAAAAACGGAAAAAGCTCCGGGGGTGAAGGGGTTAAATACGTGGCACTTAAATACGTGGCACTTAAATACGTGGCACTTAAATACGTGGCCACTGAAATATCGTGGCACTTATATACGTATATACGTATATAAACGTATATTTCAGTGCCACGTATTTCAGGTTAGGGGTAGGGTTAGGGGTAGGGTTAGGGTTTTTTGTTTTTTTCTTGTGTTTTTCTATAAAAACGCATGCGTTTTACCGCGTTTACATGCATTTTTTCACACATGCGGTTTTTTTAAAAAAACGCATGCAGATAAAAACGCAAGTGTGAAACCAGACTAAAAGACGCTTTTTATAGCAAAAAAGTTTTTGCGTCTCCACATTTTGAGACCTATAATTTTTCCACATTTTGGTCCACAGAGTCATGTGAGGTCTTGTTTTTTGCGGGACGAGTTGACGTTTTTATTGGTAACATTTTCGGACACGTGACCATTTTTTATCACTTTTTATTCCGATTTTTGTGAGGCAGAATAACCAAAAACCAGCTATTCATGAATTTCTTTTGGGAGAGGCGTTTATACCGTTCTGCGCTTGGTAAAATTGATAAAGCAGTTTTATTCGTCGGGTCAGTACGATTACAGCGATACCTCATTTATATCATTTTTTTATGTTTTGACGCTTTTATACGATAAAAACTATTTTATAGAAAAAATAATTATTTTGGCATCGCTTTATTCTGAGGACTATAACTTTTTTATTTTTTTGCTGATGATGCTGTATGGCGGCTCGTTTTTTGCGGGACAAGATGACGTTTTCAGCGGTAACATGGTTATTTATATCCGTCTTTTTGATCGCGTGTTATTCCACTTTTTGTTCGGCGGTATGGTAATAAAGCGTTGTTTTTTGCCTGGTTTTTTTTTTTTTTTCTTACGGTGTTTACTGAAGGGGTTAACTAGTGGGCCAGTTTTATAGGTTGGGTCGTTACGGACGCGGCGATACTAAATATGTGTACTTTTATTGTTTTTGTTTGTTTTTTTTAGATAAAGAAATGTATTTATGGGAATAATATTTTTTTTTTTATTATTATTTATTTATTTATTTTTTTTTTATTTTTTTTTTTTTTTACACATGTGGAAATTTTTTTTTTTACTTTTTTACTTCGTCCCAGGGGGGGACATCACAGATCGCAGATCTGATAGTGTGCACAGCACTCTATCAGATCTGCGATCATACTTTCATCGGAGCAGGCTGCAGCTTTCATCTGCAGCCTGCTCCGACCCGGAAGTGCTCCCTGCAGGACCCGGATACAGCCCCTCGGCCATTTTGGATCCGGGGCCTGCAGGGAGAAGACGTTCGGTACGAGGTGAGTACATCACCTTGTACCGATCGTCTCAGGGAAGCACGCAGGGAGCCCCCTCCCTGCGCGATGCTTCCCTGTACCGCCGGTACACCGCGATCATGTTTGATCGCGGTGTGCCGGGGGTTAATGTGCCGGGGGCGGTCCGTGACCGCTCCTGGCACACAGTGCCGGATGTCATCTGCGATATGCAGCCGACACCCGGCCGCGATCGGCCGCGCTCCCCCCGTGAGCGCGGCCGATCGCGTATGACGTACTATCCCGTCACCGGGAATTAAGGCCCACCCCACCTCGACGGTATAGTACGTCATACGGGCTTAAGGGGTTAATATTCACAACCGATTACAGCTGATATTTTCTGTATGTTCAGTCCCCAGCAGTTAAAGGGCTATTCCCCAAAAATTAAGCTATGTAGAAGTAACACACAGGCGGAATTGTATTTTCTGTTATCAATTCATTGCATTTGGAATTTTCCTGTCTTAAAGTACATTAAATGGTAAAATTAATTATTTGACCAAAACTTTAATCCATTAGGTTTAGATTTGTGTAGCCGGACAGCTGTGTAAACCATAGACATGAGCAAATTGGTTCACAAGACCCTGGTCCAGGGCTACATCAGTATTCTATGGGCTCCTGATGAAGACACGGCGAAACGCAAGTAGGGGTGGCAGGCTGGGGTCCTCTCAGTTATTCTAATCATTAAGTACTTGTTCATTATATGCACCTTATTCTATTTATTATCTTGCACCTAAAGCACTTTATATAAAGCCACATGCATACTACCAGTTCCCTCACATGAGAGTATAGCCCTGTTTTGGGCTCAATCTGTAAAGTTTGGTATACTGCCATCTAAATGCCATTACAATAATGTGCATATGATCATGGAGTTTGTACATTTTTTCTCGTGACATTTCCATTAGTACTACTGTCTGCACAATTTTATTACGGATCTCCATTTTCTTTATCGCTTCATTGGGGGACACAGGACAACCATGGGTGTATGCTGCTGCTGCTAGGAGGCTGACACTATGCAAAAAAGGAAAAAAGGCGTAGCTCCTCCCCGGCAGTATACACCCACCGACAGGCACCAAGCACCTCAGTTTGTGCTTAGTGTCTGTAGGAGGCGGACCTGGATCTTCAGATCCACTGCTAACCTTGATTCCTTTACAGGTTTTTGTTGTTTTTATTAATGTTTTGGCTTTTCTTTTTCCGATCACAGCATTCAGGGATTCAGGGTGCAATCT
This sequence comes from Ranitomeya variabilis, assembly GCF_051348905.1. Taxonomy (NCBI): domain Eukaryota; kingdom Metazoa; phylum Chordata; class Amphibia; order Anura; family Dendrobatidae; genus Ranitomeya; species Ranitomeya variabilis. Next base: position 17,017,106 of record NC_135235.1, read on the forward strand.
CCCACCCTGCCTCCCCAGGAGGGCGGCTGAGCGAGCAGTGTGGTGTCGCCCGCATCGCAACTCTCAGACCGCCGGCAGGACATTATCCCGTCACTCTCCCAGGTGCTCCAGGGTATTTATGGTGGCGGTCCTTGCCAAACAGTCCCCATCACCCCTCTCCTCGGAGAGGGCTAAGAGGAAGACGGTGGTCACCAGCGGTGACCCTCCCCCCTTGTCTTTGGGGTCGAAGCCGTCTTCTGGGCGAAGGATTCCGTTTCCAGCGACCCCTCTCTTATCGGGCCCCTGGACGATCCTCTCTCCCTCTACCTGTGGAACCGGAACATGCAGGTACCAGCGCTTCAGCAGCCGCTCCCCCGCAGCAATGTACAGCGCTCTCACACAGAGTCCCGGCCGTTTTTACTTTCACTTTCACTGATGCAGCCGGCCACGCCCCCTCCTCGGGCACGCTTTTTCGGCGCTCTTTTCCTCCTCCACTCAGGAGAGCTCTTACATCTCGGGCACGCCCTTCCCTTTCGGTGCGGCTCTATCAGGAGCCTTGGCTTATTCCTCACAGCACAGCTCCGACCCTTCTTCACCGCTGGCACTTCCTGCCTCAGCAACTCCGTGCACAAGAGACATCGTGCGTTGGGGGACACAGATCTCTGCTCTGCGGTAGGATTGCAACGCTTTTTTGGCACCTCCCTCGGTATTATCCATACCACTGTAGGCCCCTTAGTCTTTTCTGTAGTATAGTGCTGCAGAATATCCTTATGTACAACTCTTCTGGAGCTTTCCTTACCAAACCTACCATAACTCACTACGCTTGTGCTCGTTGTAAGATAAAGTGGTCAGTAGGCCAGTCGTCGCCTCTCTGCCAGTCCTGTAGTCCTTCTGCCATGTCTGCCCCGCAGGAAGCTTCTGACTCTCGGTATGGGGGTGCTCCCCCTCCCCCTGAGTGGGCCGTTGCTATCTCGCAGTCGGTCTCTGATTTGACTAAGGTGTCTCAGTCCCTGGTCCAGGCGCTTGAACGTCTTCCAGCTTCCTTCAGCCACCAGTGCTCCGACCATCTCCCATGGCGAGTCGGCCGCACCTGACCCTGAACCACAGGGAGACAAATCAGCCAGCCGCTCTAGAAAGAGGACACTGTCTGGCTCTTCGTCTGGTTCTCCGGGTCCCTCCGCAGTGCTCAAATTGCTCTCCTCCTCCCAATTCCCCTCCTCGGAGGAGGACATTGGGTCTGATGTGGATTCCCAGTCCGGTTCTGACTCCGATTCAGACCAGACTTCTAGCATGCAGGCTGTCGTAGATAGTCTTATTTCGGCTATCTCGCAAACCCTCAAACTAAAACAAGATGAGGTTTCCTCCCAGGATTCCTCTGTCTCCTTTAAGCGGGTGAAACGTCCCTCTCGCTCCTTTCCTACCCATGATGAGTTTGAGTCTACCCTGTCTAAACACTGGAAACATCCTGAAAAACGTTTTTCGGGTAGAAAACATCTGGACGTGCTCTATCCCTTTAGCGCCGATCTTCTCTCCAAGTGGGCTGAGTCTCCCAACGTCGATCCGCCGATCTCCCGTCTTTCCTCCAAGACGGTTCTCTCCTTACCGGACGGCGCGTCGCTTAAGGACGCATCGGACAGACAAATTGAGGCTCTGGCCAAGTCACCTTTGAAGCAACGGGTGCTTCCCTCTGCCCCAGTTCTTGCTTCCACCTGGGTGGCTAAGGCCATCTCTGCCTGGGCCAAGATCCTCCATCGGGGCATTTTGGCTTCAGCCTCCCCTACCGAGCTGGCTGACCTCGCAGACCAGATTAATCACGCAGGGAAATACCTTCTCACTGCCTCTCTAGATGCAGCAGCCTGGTCAGCCAGAGCAAGCGGCAACATTGTCGCTATTCGCCGCTTTCTTTGGCTCAAAGCATGGAATGCAGATGATATTTCCAAAAAGTCTCTCACTAACTTGGCATTTCAAGGTTCCAGGCCTTTTGGTGCTCGTCTGGATCAAATTATCTCAGACGCGACTGGGGGCAAGAGTACCTCTCTCCCCCAGTCCAAGCCAAAGCGCTTCTTTAACCCAAAAAGGTCCTCGAACATTTCGCCCTTTCGTCCGTTTGCAGCCTTCCCTGGTCTTCCGGACCTCGTTCCAACAGATACCGTTCCAAGTGACGGGTCGCCCCCACCTGGGAGACTTTCCAGGGTGGGAGGCAGGCTTCTTCTCTTCAAAGACACCTGGCTGTCAATGATCAGCGATGCCTGGGTCAGAGAGATTATTACCTCCGGGTACAAGATCGAATTTTCTACCCTCCCGGAAAATCGCTTCTTTCTCTCTCGTCCCCCAAAGCAACCGTCCCATTTACCCGGCTTGCTTCAAGCCGTAACGTCTCTGGTCGCCGCCGGAGTCGTAGTTCCCGTTCCTTCCGAAGAACGTTTTTCCGGGTTCTATTCGAACCTTTTTGTAGTCCCAAAGAAGGACGGGTCTCTTCGCCCTATCCTAGATTTGAAGCTTCTCAACCGCCACGTCCGACCTAGCCACTTCAGAATGGAATCCCTGCGGTCAGTGATCGCCGCCATGGAACCCGGGGAGTTCCTCTGCTCGGTCGACATCCAAGACGCGTACCTTCTTGTCCCAATCTGCGTACGGCATCAGAGATTCCTTCGGTTTGCTATCGGGGACAATCACTACCAATTCACAGCTCTCCCCTTCGGTTTAGCGTCTGCCCCCAGGGTCTTCACCAAAATCATGGCTGCGGTTCATGGCCCTCCTTCGTTCCAGGGGAATCCTCGTTATCCCCTACCTGGACGATCTGTTGATCAAGGATTCCTCTCGTCTAGACTGTGCCCACAGTCTCCAGGTCTCCCTGGACACAGTGACCTGTCTCGGCTGGATTATCAACCGGACCAAGTCCTCTCTGATTCCATCCCAACTACTGTCCTTCCTGGGCATGGTGTTCAACACGAACTTAGCTCGGGTCTTCCTCCCAGAGGACAAGTTCTCAGTACTCCTCAAGGCGGTCCGCCTTCTCAAACGCCCAGATCCTCAGTCACTTCGTTTCTGCATGGGAGTCCTGGGAAAGATGGTGGCCTCCATGGAGGCTGTTCCTTTCGCCCAGTTCCACACCCGCCCCCTCCAACTATTCCTTCTATCCACCTAGAACAGGTCCTTGGACTCCCTGGACCGTCCCGTCCACCTTCCTCTCCAGGTCCGTCAGCCCCTAACCTGGTGGACGCTGTCCTCCTCTCTCCTGAGAGGAAGATCATTTCTTCCCCTTCAGTGGCAGGTCATCACCACCGAATGCCAGCCTTCTCGGGTGGGGAGCAGTCTTCCGACAACACACGGCTCAGGGCTGTTGGACCACCCAGGAAGCTCTCCTTCCCATCAACCTTCTGGAGATCAGGGCAATCTTTCTTGCGTTAATCCGCTGGCAGTCTCTTCTGTCGAATCTTCCCGTCCGCATTCAGTCGGAGTACGCCACGGCCAGTCGGACAACGCCACGGCCGTGGCGTACTTAAATCACCAGGGCGGGACTTGCAGCGGCCAAGTAATGGCAGAAGTGGCAAAGATTCTTCGGTGGGCAGAACGCCACGTTCCAGACATATCAGCCGTTCATATCCCCAGGGTCGAAAACTGGGCAGCCGATTTTCTCAGTCGCCAGGGCCTGGCAGCGGGCGAGTGGTCTCTCCACCCCGCAGTATTCAATCAAATTTGCCTCCGCTGGGGTACGCCAGACGTCGATCTTATGGCGTCCCGGATGAACCACAAGATCCCTCAGTTTGTCGCCAGGTCCCGGGATCCTCTTGCCGTCGGCCACGACGCTCTGGTAATTCCATGGTCCCAGTTTCAGTTTCCCTACCTGTTCCCGCCCCTCCCCTTGATTCCAAGGGTGGTAAAGAAGATCAAGTTGGAAGGGATTCCAGTCATACTGATAGCGCCGGACTGGCCAAGGCGGCCGTGGTACGCCGAGCTCGTAAACATGCTCGCGGACACTCCTTGGAGACTTCCGGATCAGCCAGACCTCTTCTCGCAGGGACCTCTCTTCCACCAGAGTTCTCAGTCGCTGAGTTTAATGGCATGGTCGTTGAGGCCGCAGTCTAAAAAAAAAAAAAAACTCTGGTCTCTCTCCCCAGGTCATACAGACCATGATCAGAGCCAGAAAACAGTCTTCTTCCCGTATCTACCACAGATACTGGAAAGCGTTCTTCCGGTGGTGTGAAACTAATGAAGTTTTTCCAATGTCCTTTTCTCTTCCGGATCTTCTCGGTTTCCTCCAGTCTGGTCTCGATTGGGGTTTATCCTTCAGCACACTCAAGGGACAAGTGTCTGCTCTGTCGATCCTCTCCAGAGTGACCTTTCCTCCATTCACCAGGTTCGGACTTTTCTACAGGGAGATGCGCATATCGCCCCTCCTTTCCATCCTCCCTTGGAACCTTAACCTGGTCCTTGGTGCTCTTCAGGCTGCTCCCTTTTGAGCCTCTTCATGACGTGCCCTTTTCCCTTCTCTCTTGGAAGGTCTCCTTCCTCATTGCCATTACATCTATCAGGAGGGTCTCCGAGTTGGCAGCCCTGTCATGTCGTTCCCCCTTCCTGATTCTTCATCAGGATAAGGTCGTTCTTCGACCGGTTCCTGAATTCCTTCCCAAGGTGGTCTTGGCTTTCCACATGAACGAAGACATTGTCCTTCCATCGTTTTGCCCTTCTCCGGCTCATCCTTTGGAGACGTCTCTTCACAAGCTTGACGTGGTCAGGACCATTCGGGTCTATCTTTCTAGAACAGCTCCTTACCGTCAATCCGATTCTCTCCTTGTCGTTTCCGAGGGTCGTCGGAAGTGCTTTCAAGTGTCTAAATCCACCATTTCGCGCTGGATTCACTCGGCAATTTCAGAATCGTACCATGTTCATGAGGCACATCCTCCTCCGGGGGTGCGAGCTCACTCCACCAGAGCTGTCGGAGCTTCTTGGGCTGTTCACCACCAGGCCTCCGCCTTACAAGTTTGCAAGGCCGCAACCTGGTCGTCTTTGCACACGAGGTTACGAGGTTCTATCGGGTTCATACCCAAGCCTCGTCCGATGCAGGTCTTGGTAGGAAGGTACTGCAGGCGGCGGTCGCACACCGGCCGACCTGAGATCTTTTCTCATTTCCTTTCTACCCACCCTTTTCCGGGACTGCTTTTGGACGTCCCATGGTTGTCCTGTGTCCCCCAATGAAGCGATAAAGAAAGAGGGATTTTTGGTACTTACCGTAAAATCTTTTTCTTGGAGCCTTCATTGGGGGACACAGCACCCTCCCTACTTGTTTGTTCTGGTACCGTGTTTGGGGCCTGGAGGCCCTAGTTGAGTTGGTACTTTTACTATTATGAGTTCTGTCGCTTCTCCTACTGCTTTTTGCACTAACTGTGGTACTTGGTGCCTGTCGGTGGGTGTATACTGCCAGGGAGGAGCCACGCCTTTTTTCCTTTTTTGCATAGTGTCAGCCTCCTAGCAGCAGCAGCATACACCCATGGTTGTCCTGTGTCCCCCAATGAAGGCTCCAACAAAGAGATTTTACGGTAAGTACCAAAAATCCCTCTTTTCCTGCTTTGGCAATGTTATCCAGTTTGTATAATAATTTAATGTATTGTGTTCAATAACATCTACTTGTTTTGTATAAAATACTCTTGTTCCCCTTTTGTACTCTAATCAATAAGTAAGGGTTTTTGTGTTATATTAACCCCTTCACGACATGCGCCGTACTAGTACTGCGCATGCCGTGTCTCCCCCTTTGATGTGGGCTCCGGCGCTGAGCCCACATCAAAGTCGCAACATGTCAGCTGTTTTGTACAGCTGACATGTGCGCGCAATAGCGGCGGGTGAAATCGCTATTCACCCGCCGCTATTAACCTGTTAAATGCCGCTGTCAAACGCAGACAGCGGCATTTAACTACCACATCCGGCCAGGCGGCCGGAAATGACGTCATCGCCGACCCCCGTCACATGATCGGGGGTCGGCGATGTGTCAGGATGGTAACCATAGAGGTCCTTGAGACCTCTATGGTTACTGATGCCGGCCTGCTGTGAGCGCCCCCCTGTGGTCGGCGCTCACAGCACACCTGCATTTCAGCTACATAAGAGCGATCTGATGATCGCTGCTATGTAGCTGAGCCAATCGAGTTGTGCCAGCTTCTAGCCTCCCATGGAGGCTATTGAAGCATGGCACAGGTAAAAAAAAAAATGTTTTTAAAAATATGAAAAAAATGTATAAAAGTTTAAATCACCCCCCTTTCGCCCCATCCTAAATAAAACAATAAAAAAAAAAAAAGTCAAACCTACACGTATTTGGTATTGCCGCGTTCAGAATCGCCCGATCTATCAATAAAAAAAAAAGCATTAACCTGATCGCTAAACAGCGTAGCGAGAAAAAAATTAAAAACGCCAGAATTACGTTTTTTTGGTCGCCGCAACATTGCATTAAAATGCAATAACGGGCGATCAAAAGAACGTATCTGCACAAAAGTGATATTATTAAAAACATCAGCTCGGCACGCAAAAAATAAGCCCTCACCCGACCCCAGATCACGAAAAATGGAGACGCTATTGGTATCGGAAAATGGCACTTTTTTTTTTTTTTTTTAAGCAAAGTTTTGAATTTTTTTTCACCACTTGGATAAAAAATAACCTAGACATGTTAGGTGTCTATCAACTCGTAATGACCTAGAGAATCACAATGGCAGGTCAGTTTAAGCATTTAGTGAACCTAGCAAAAAAGCCAAACAAAAAAAAAAGTGTGGGATTGCACTTTTTTTGCAATTTCACCGCACTTGGAATTTTTTCCCCGTTTTCTAGTAAAAGACATGGTAAAACCAATGGTGTCGTTCAAAAGTACAACTCGTCCCGCAAAAAATAAGCCCTCACATGGCTATATTGACGGAAAAATAAAAAAGTTATGGCTCTGGGAAGGAGGGGAGTGAAAAACAAAAACACAAAAACGAAAAAGGGCCGCGACTTGAAGGGGTTAACTATTGAGTTTTTGCCATTAATCCCACTGCTTTAGGGATATCTTGGTGTTTAACAGTATTCTATGGCTGCCTGATAGGAGAGCTGTGAATCTCTTATATGCTGGCATCTCCAGATCACTTTTCATTAGCGACACGGGCGTGACATCATCATGGTGGCATGACGTCATCATTGTGGTGTGGTGCATGCGTGATATCACGACAATCAAATGAGCAGCTGAGGCTGGCTCCCGTCCAGCTGCCATGGCCACAGGACCAGGGTCCTACAAATCTAGTAAGCCAGTATACAATGTACTATCACCCCTCAGTGTACAACACTGTTCCCCAAGTTCGGTCCTCAAGAGCCACCAACAGGTCATGTTTTCAGGATTTCCTTACTATTGCCCAGGTGGGAATTCCATCACCTAGACAGGCAACAATTCCATCACCTGGGCCATACTAAGGTAATCCTGAAAACACGACCTGTTGGTGGCTCTTGAGGACCGGAGTTGGGGGAACACTGGTGTACAATATAGGACAATGCTTCTTAAGCTTTTTTTTCCCCTAGTGCCTCTGCAAAAGCCATTGTAAGGCCAGGCCCTCATCAATTTTGGTGGAAGTCATGCCAAAATGTAATATTTTGCTAAATTTACCTTTTTGCTCATGAACTACCTATCACATCAAGACGAGTGATGCTGGATGTGTGGTTGATAACCGCTTTTGTGAACACGGCCTGACCACCTGCCCTAGAGTTTATGAAGCACCGGTCCACGATACACTGTAGTATCACTCGACAGCACATGCCGTAGAGGAGACATCTAGACCCTTTATTAGTAGAATATGTCTTACATTAGTCTCGGGATATGCTGTATCTCTCACATCCAGCTTGTTCAGAGGAAGGAAAGTTACTTCTCCAGGAAGGTTCATCTTGTTAAACTCCATCAAGATCTTAGTGCTGACTTCATCCGAATCCACAATATGATAGAAAAGCCTGTGGAGAGCGGACAGGAGATTATTATATACTGCAGGGACACAATGTCAAATAATTCAAAGCTTTTTCATGTTTTTTCCTAATCCATTCTCAACATACAGATGAAGTAGTGACATAATATGGAGTAGTGTTTGTGAGATGTTACCTATTTCCAGCAGTGACCTCCACGCAAGTGTAGAAAGCCGGCTCACAGTCAAAGTTATTCATGACAATGCCGTGATAGCCGTTCATAACGTGCTGGTTGATGCCTTTCCTTCTGAAGTGCTCAAGTACCTTATTAATGCTGTCGATGCCATTCAATATGGCCTGCAAGACACAGAAATGTGACCATCAGAACAAGAAACTAGAAGATATTCCGGTATACACAATTATTTTTTCAGTGAAGTTCAGTCACCATATAGCCACAATTCTGTGCTCTGCTTCTGAACTCAATCGGCAGGAAGCGATATTGAGATCCAGGTTTGTTCTGGTAGTACTGCAGGGGATTGCATGCTGCAGCCATAATATGGACCCTAAAATGCGACCATGCAGTGTTGCTGTAATACCAGAATAAGGGCTCTCACCTTTCCTGTTGCGGCGCGAAGTAGTTGCTGTTTTTTTTCCAGATCCTCTCGCTTTGCGGCAAGTGCTTGTTGCTCAGCATTCTCTTCTCGCCACAAGTAACTTGGAAGAAACAAAAAACTGCATCAGACCCCAATCCTCCACCTCAAGTTTAAAAGGGGATGTCTTGTCGTAACATATTGAAGACCTATCCTCAGTATAGGTCATCAACCACACAGCAACACCACAGATCACTTTCTATTTGCTCCGGGCCAAATGGATGTTTTAACACTCGGAAACGATCTGCACTGCACGGCTGTATTAAATGTGTAATGGCCACTGCCAGGTACAGCACAGCGGCTAATATTCAAGAGAATACAAGATAGCTCATCACTATATTGTGAGTGGACAACCCCTTTTAAGACGTGGTCAATGACACAATGATAGGACACAGACATTCTGGAGAGCGGATGCTTTTCAGGTAAAATTCTTACTTTACAATAACTGTTAACATTAGAAAAAGGCAACCAAAAGCTATTAAAAGATATTGAGTCAAAACACACTTTGTCTGCGCATACCCTAGTGATTGATAGTACGAGACAAACACTTTCTACCATATATACACAACACGTGAAATGAATACATGGTTACTCCAGCTCTGGGGCCCTTACTTTCTCTCACTCTGCAACTCGTCCTTCTTGTTTTTCACTTCATAATATTTCTTATCAAGTTCTTCCACTCGAGTTTTTACTTCGTTAAGATCTTGATCCAATTTCTAAAAATCCAAAACAACCACAAACGTGAATACATATACGAATAATTTCTACCTGTGTGTCAGGGACCTTATGTGATATTTCTTTTTAATTTATTTATTTTTTGTATCTTGTAGTGGAGCAGGTTTATGCATAATGGGTTTATAATTGATGTAAATCCAGTGTTGCTGGCACTTGTAGTGTCAACATCACACACCCCGACAAGCCCCTTTTAAGTCTCCCTGTTATTTCTTCTTTAGTACATATCCCCAGTAAAAATCCAGGTATCAGAAAATGTACGTACCGTGTACTGTTCGAGATTTTTCTCCTTATTCACCTCGGTGTCTTCCAGATCTTTGTGTATGGCAGCAATCTGCCTTTTCTTGTCATTTATGGCCTGGTCTAGGGACTTCAATTCCTTTTTAATCCACTTGTCTCTTTCTTCTTTAGACGTAAATTGGCTGCCACGGCCTTGCTTCGCATACAAATCCGTTCTCTCCTGGGTGGCTTGTGCCAATCTAAATGGGAATTTAAAAAAAAAGAAAAAAATGTACTTAAGAAAAAATGTCAGAAAATAAAAAACAGCTGAATAAGATGTATTGAGTGGATAAAAGCACAAACAATTGTATCAAATGCAAAAAGAAGTCGTGCAATTTAGACTTTCTACTTTGATATCGGTAACAGAGTTCTGAGTAGTTAATGTGCTCTACAGTAATTAACGGGTATCTCTCAAAAATTGTAAGTTATCCTCTGATCACTTGGGGGTCTGATTGCTGGGACCCACAGTGATCTAGAAAGAGATCTCCAGAGCTGCTCCAAAGGACTGCCAGACCAGAGTGCAGCGCTCAGCATTTTATGGCAGCGTCATAGATCCCGACCGCCACCCTGATATGGCTCTACAGACCCCCATTCGCTCTACGGATGGGGAATCCATCACCAAATTGCTTTTACATTCAATAACGTACATGGAGATTACGGCCATGATCTGCAGAGACGTTACAGGCCTTGTCATATTCAGTTTTACTGCCGCTAGTCATACAAACCTTGCGATGCCACTTTCTTCTTTCTGTTTAACACTGGAGAACTTGGGCTCAGTCTCTGCCAGCTCTTTCTGTTTTTCCTCAATCCTCTCCAGTAATTTCTGCCTTTCTTTCAAAAGACGTTTCTGAAATGGGAGAAAAGTTCATGTTACTCAATGCCCCATTAGTTTATAAGCCCTTGAGCAGCCACCCTGAAGGGATCTCCTAGTCAGACAGGCCACTAGATCCACACAGCCCCCCTATGTTTGCCGCACACTTACCCTCTGCTCGCTGTTTCCCGCCAGTTCATCCTGCAAGTCCTTCGCTTTCAGCTCCAGTTTGGTCCTTTGCTTTATCTGCTCTTGTCTTTCGGTGCTCAGCTGCTCCTTCTCTTCTTTCATTGCAGAGATCTTTGATTTTAATTCTCGCACTTGACGTTCAATATCCTAAAGAAAGGAGGCAAAATAAAAAGATAACATGAGTTTTGTGCATTTCATGGACAACTCATGTACATTTTTTTACTTTTTGTTACTCCTGTGGCAGTAATATTGAGTTCTCCCATAGGTTATAAAGCTTGGAGTGCACAGGTACAGCCATCAGTCGATCCATCAATGAGGTTCATACAGGGGTGGCGGAGGTGAGGGAATATCGATCAAAGCAAATATCAGAGGTCACAGAACTGGTTAATGCTTCTCACCTCCATTTTATCCCTGGCATCCTGTTGGGCATCTCTCAGTTGTCTTGATTTTTCACCATTTGTCTCTCTTTTTGATGAAAGCTAAATAAAAAAATCAAAAACAATGTTAGTTGCTAAGAAATAAATGAAGATCGGGATATGCAGCTTTAGGAGTCTTGTTCCCCACTTGGAGACACCCTAAAATTAGATCATGTCCCAGCTTCCATGGATTTCAGCAGCCAGACATGGGAATGTTGGATACTTGCCTCATCCAGCTTGGCGCGGGTCTCATTCAGCTCCTGGTTGTAGATGGTGTACTCCAGGGCTCTCCTCATCTTGTCCCATTTCTGGTACTGTGCCAGCTCTTCCTTCTCCTCCTCCAGAGTGTGCAGCCTCTCCTCAATGTACTTCAGCAGCTCGTTAATCTTCTCTCGTTTACCCTCTGAAAGGAACCAGATGTAATGGAGCAGCAGTCACCGCCCACAGACCGAGCAGAGAAACATCACCAACCAGTTTCCTTCATTAGGGAAATACTTTCTTCCTTCCGTTCATCGTAAACCCTGGTCCCAGCCACTTCACGGAGCAGTTTCAACCTTTGGGAATCTGGTGCAGTGGCCATTTGGTTAATCTGCGAGCGAAAATGTACGATTTATAAAGATTAAATGTCAGTGTATTTGCAGACGTAGCAATATGGCACAAGTTATGCGTCATTATATGGACCGACCATACCTTGCCTTGTTTTACGATGTAATATGGATTGCTGCGAGAAAATCCAGCACTTTCCAGCAGGTTCATTACATCATTCTTACTAGAATAACAAAATATAATTGAAATATAATTATATCAGGCCTTTAAGAAGTTTCTGTCATTATTTACAAGCTCTGAATTGTATAAATCTTTGCTTCTGGTCTCCCTAATCCTCATTCACTGAAAGCACGATCGCCCGAAGATCAGCGTACTGATGCCTGAAAGCTGCAAGAATTCCCACAGCTTTTGTTTATACATTACGACGGTTTTCCAAAATCAAGAGAAATTGAGTAAATGAAGAAAATAACAAAAATACATATATACATGTAAACCACATACTCACCAGAGCGGTACAAGATTTATCAGGTGGTCCCCGCTGACAGCAATGTACAGCACAGGGCCAATCAAAAAAGCAAAGATCGGCAAGGACCACTCTAGAGGCAACTATCAGGAGTTATTTTATGCCATTTTCTCCACTTAGAAACCGCTTTACATATAACGAGCGAGTCTTCTAATATAAAGTAATATTAGGGCGCACGTCCAGGTATACAGAGCAGCAGCCCACACAATAATAGTTTTTCTATTTTCCCTTTCTTAGCAGTGAAGACATAACATGACTGCTCTCTATGTCTCCGACTTCCGGTGCGTTTCATTGTCAACACTTACGTCACCATTTTCTTGTCTAGGAAATACTGATCCTTTTTGGCCCCAATAACTCTTCGGAGGGAAACCTCCTCCTTATCAATCTAGTAAAAGATAAAATGCAATTAATAAAATAATTTCACCCTGGGAGACTGGTAGATGGGGGAACATATATGCAGTACATGTGTAATTTCTCACCGGCAGACGGTTGTCAGAATTGTCAAATATAATTTCCACAAAGGCAGATATGACTCGAGGGCCCGTTCCCTCCTGAAAGATGAGAAAGAAAGGTGTTCTTCCCAAAAATACAGAATAAAGGACTGGGATTGTTACGTAGCAGAAGTTAGGCGACGAGGTCGGCTGCACCTTCGGTCACTCAACTACTTGAAGAAAACTGCAGCCGGAACTGGCTGATAATAGGGAACAATAGGTAACTTTCAAATTCAAAGTAAATATCGAACTGGTATGCAAAATTTCAGACCACTGATCCATGATTTCTACAGGAGATCAGACATGCAGTGACTATGTCAAAGGGAACACGATCCCCCAGGTGAACGAGCTCTCCTGTGTATGCGAGTCGGACGACAGCTGTCTGATATGTATGGCGTTCCCTGCGGGAGGACAATGATGTGGAAATTCGGAGTCAGGGAAATCAGATTTACTCACGTGTAGAAGAGCCAGACGCTGCTCCGGGCGCAGGTGACTGAACTCATCACTGAGTACAAACTGAATGGCTGTAAGACAAGAAAGCACGTCAGTGACACAACCAGAGGCAACCCCAGTCCCACATCAGTAACACAACGAGAGAAGACCCCAGTAAGACAACCAGAACCGACCCGTCGCACGTCAGTAAGACAACCAAAGCTGACCCCAGTCACATGAGGAGAAAGCACCAAGTAGGTACAAATTTTAATACTTTATTATTATTTTTTTCAGGTTTAAAATATTTAATTCCTGGTCAGAAGAGAAAAATCTACATAACACCTTCAGGTGCAGGTTTATCAGCTCCTCTAGCGATCACCAAGTGTGTGTTAGGCCGTTTCACATTAGCATTTCTGTGCACAGCATAGGCCTGCGAACTTCTTTCCTTTTATTAGTATACATTTTTATAGCGCCATTTATTCCATGGTGCTTTACATGTGAACGGGGCAAATATAGACAAGTTCAGTAAACATGAGTAAAACAAGTCACACACAAGTACAGGAGGAGGGATGACCCTGCCTGCAAGGGCTCACAGTCTGCAGGGGACTGGGGGGGGATACACTAGGAGTGGATAGAGCTGGTTGTGCGGCGGTTCAGCAGAATGAGGATCACTGCAGGCTTGTCGGAAGAGGTGAGTCTTCAGATTCCTTTTGAAGGTTTCTGTGGTAGGCGAGAGCCTGATGTGTTGGGGTAGAGAGATCCAGAGTAGGGGGAAGCACGGGAGAAGTCTTGGATGCAGTTGTTGGAGGAAGAGATGAGAGAGGAGTAGAGAAGGAGATCATGAGACATGCGTTGTATGTGCACCGGGACGCATCTGCATACAACGCACGTCCCTGCGTACACAATGTTAAATATAGGTACGCAAGACGCATGCAGATCTTAAGGAAAGAAGTACGCAGGTCTACGCTGTGCACAGAAACGCTAATGTGAAACCGGCCTTAAGACTCTGCCCCTACATCACAAGACAGTGGGTCCAACAATCATGTGATCACATGATATCGCGAATAGTAAGAAACCAGTGTGCAGTCAATAAGGGGTTAATAGTATTGAGTCGGCCAGCCAGTAATACACCCAGTGACTGATCGGCTCTGCATCCACCAATATCCATCCCTATTATATAAACGTGTACAGCGAAATGTAGAAGTGGCACAACTCACCATAGAAAAAGTTACTTTTGCCGGATCCATTTCTTCCCACTGAAAGAATAATGAGACATTAGTTAAGGCACAGCAGCAGTGAGGGGTCGGAACGTTGCTCGGTACGGCAGGCTGGTGCTTGCTGTTGAGACCTAGTGAATGATTTCTGCCCAGAAATGAGCAGTGACAGTCACTGGGTTATCAATCATGGCCGCATTCACACGGCTGCACAGATCAGTATGGTCCTGAGTCGCTCTGTTCCCATACAGCAGGTTTGTTACTGGCAGCACATTGCTCCGTCAACAGGGGATGTGCTGCTGTGGACAATGACTTGATGGTCGGTATGAACGATCCATTCAGCCAACACAAGCATTTATCCTGGTGGTGCGGAGCGAAGTTCCCGATTATCAGCCCTTGTGAATGGCCCCTTACCATTACTTACCGATGACGTTGTGCTTTGAGCTAAAAGGGTCCACGATGGTCTGATCTCTGTAGCTGCGGAAGCCCTGGATGATCACCTGGGAGAAGAAAACAGATCCTCGCTTACCAATAAGCACTGACACAAACACCATTTATTCATAGAGATGTGGAGACCGGGAAATGGACACTGTGATTTTTCTCTTTACACAACTTACCATACGGGTTATTTATTATTCACTGTTACGTTTTCACTACCTTGTATGGATGCAGTAATAGCAAATGTTAGTTTGTTTTATTGGAAGTGTAAACGTCGTAATCCACAACCCAACTGCAGAGGTGTAAGAACTGGAGAATCGGCCGCAGATGTAACGTGGTGCCAAAGACCGAACCTCGGGCGACAAGATGTGCGCTTCAACGCCTTGGTTTTCAGGCGCTCTGCTTGCTGTCAGTGAACAGGTGACAACCCTGAAAGTTGTGTCTGTACGAGTCTGTGTGCCGAGTGCGGGCGCCGGACTGTAGAAGCCAGGGGCTAACAGAGACCGACAGGATCAAGGACGAGACCCCTCTATGGTTGCCCCAGGGGTCCACAATAGTAAAGTGACAGGAATCAGACGAGACCCCTCTATAGTCACCCCGGGGGTCTGCAACGATGAGGTGAAAGGAACCTGACCAGCCTTCGCGTCAGTGACCTGGAGATCCACAATGGAAAAGTGACAGGAACCTGACAAGACCCCTCTATAGTCACCCCGAGGGTCCGTAACAGTAAAGTGACAAGAACCAGATGAGACCCCACTATAATGGCCCTGAGGGTCCGCAATAATAAAGTGACAGGTATCAGACGACACCCCTCTGTAGTCACCCCGGGGGTCTGCAACAGGGAGGTGAAAGGAACCTGCCCAGACCCCTCTATAGTCACCCCGAGGGTCCATAAAGTGACAAGAACTAGATGAGACCCCACTATAATGGCCCTGAGGGTCCGCAATAATAAAGTGACAGGTATCAGATGACACCCCTCTGTAGTCACCCCGGGGGTCTGCAACGGTGAGGTGAAAGGAACCTGAAAGACCAAGCAACAGTCACCTGGAGGTCCAAAATGTAAACATTACAGGGACCTCATGAGACCCCTCTATAGTTGCCCCCCAAGTTCGCAGTATTAAAGTAAACCAATAACCACTGTGCTGCCCCATATATAGTGCAGTCCTGACCACTGAGCCACCAATATGCTGCCGCATATATCGTACAGTGCTGACCACCGTTTTAACCACTGAGCTACCAATGTGCTACCCCATATACAGTGCGAACCACTGAGCCACCATTATAAGCACTGAGTCACCGATGTGCTGCCCATATAGTACTGACCACTGAGCCACCGTTATTAGTCACCACTGTGCTGCCCCACATATAGTACAGTCCCGACCAGAGCCACCAATATGCTGCCGCATATATAGTACAGTGCTAACCACTGATCCACCGTTATAACCAATGAGCCACCAATGTGCTACCCCATATACAGTGCTAACCACTGAGCCACCATTATAAGCACTGAGTCACCGATGTGCTGCCCATATAGTAGTACTGACCACTGAGCCACCGTTATTAGTCACCACTGTGCTGCCCCACATATAGTACAGTCCCGACCAGAGCCACCAATATGCTGCCGCATATATAGTACAGTGCTAACCACTGATCTACCGTTATAACCACTGAGCCACCAATGTGCTACCCCATATACAGTGCTAACCACTGAGCCACCATTATAAGCACTGAGCCACCAATGTGCTACCCCATATACAGTGCTAACCACTGAGCCACCATTATAAGCACTGAGTCACCGATGTGCTGCCCATATGTTAGTACTGACCACTGAGCCACCGTTATTAGGCTACGTTCACATTTGCGTTGTGCGCCGCGTCGGCGCCGCAACGCACAAAGCAAACAAAAACGCAGCAAAACGCATGCACAACGCTGCGTTTTGCGCCGCATGCGTCCTTTTTTTCACTGATTTTGGACGCAGCAAAAATGCAACTTGCTGCGTCCTCTGCGCCCGGACGCGGGCGCCGCAGGGCCGCATGCGGCGCAAAACGCAAGTGCGACGCATGTCCATGCGCCCCCATGTTAAATATAGGGGCGCATGACGCATGCGGCGACGACCGCAAATGTGAAGGTAGCCTTAGTCACCACTGTGCTGCCCCATATATAGTTCAGTGCTAACCACTGATCCACGGTTATAACCACTGAGCCACCAATGTGCTACCCCATAAAAAATGCTAACCACTGAGCCACCATTATAAGCACCGAGTCACCGATGTGCTGCCCATATGTTAGTACTGACCACTGAGCCACCGTTATTAGTCACCACTGTGCTGCCCCATATATAGTTCAGTGCTAACCACTGAGCCAGTTATACCCAATGAGACAAGCCCTCAGGACAGAGCCTTGTCTGCACCGACACACTGCTGGTGCTCTCGTTCAGAAGCTGCAGAACTTCTTTGTTTCGTGCACTTATTTATAGAGGGCGCTCAGCTACAAACTACAAGTCTCAGCATGCAGCAGGCCAGAACGCAGTGCACGCTGGGAGGAGTTGCTTGATCAGGTGATGTAGACTGTGAGGGACTACAAGTCCCAGCGAGGGTGAGGAAGACGCATCAGGAGTCACACACCGGCCGCTGCAGGCCGCAGCCCGGGACCCACCTGTTTGATGTACATGACTGCAGGCGGACTCGGGCCCCGTGTGTCGCCCCGGGCCCTCTGTGTTTACCGCGGCCGCTCTCCGGTATTCGGTATCGCCGCTCAGTCTCCCGCCAGGTGACAAAATGGCGGCTGTCTCCTCCTTCTGAGGCGACGAGGACGGGAGCAAGTGGTGGGGGAGGAGCTTCCCTCTGGGACGGAGATGCCGCCAGCAGGAAGAGGCGGGATGACGTCGGAGACAAGATACAGGAGGGAACGGAGGAGCAGAGAGCGCCGGCGCCGCTGTGGGGAGCTGTGAGCACTGGACGGGGAACGACTGCTCCCCCTCCCCATGGGGGAGATGGTACAGTCCGGCCGAGCAGACTGGCGCCAAAACACCAACAACAGAAACTAGTGTGATGGCTGTGTAACTGTACGTGTATATGTATGTATGTGTGTAACTGTACGTGTGTATATGTGTAATGTATGCATGTGTGTGAGGTGTATGTGTAATGTATGTGTGTGTGTAACTGTACGTGTATATATGTATGTATGTGTGTGTGTAACTGTACGTGTGTGAGGTGTAATGTATGCATGTGTGTGAGGTGTATGTGTAATGTATGTATGTGTGTGTAACTGTACGTATATGTATGTATGTGTGTAACTGTACACGTGTGAGGTGTAATGTATGTGTGTGTAATGTATGTATGTATGTATGTGTGTGTAACTGTACGTGTATATGTATAATGTATGTATGTGTGTAACTGTACGTGTGTATATGTGTAATGTATGTATGCATGTGTGTGAGGTGTATGTGTAATGTATGTACGTGTATATATATGTATGTATGTGTGTGTAACTACGTATATG